>NC_044316.2:21129009-21434908 GCF_007474595.2 Lynx canadensis
GGTGACTGTGCATACACCCAAGGCAGTGCTCTCTGAGAGTATCACCAAACACTCCACACCTCAGGGAAAAGAGAATTCATTAAAACAGCAAGCCAAGTTGCAAAACAATAAATAATAAAACCACAACAAAAATAAACCCTGGAGAGGTGAGATGAATCAGTATCCAGAGCTGCTACAATATATTACCTAAAATGCCTGGTTTTCAACACAAAATTACAAGTCACGCAAAGACGCTGGCAAGTGTGACCCATATGCAGGAGAAAAGCAACAGACACTGTGAAAGGTGTGAAAGGGATATTCAAGGAGCAGAAAGAAAAAAAAAATCGGTCAATCAAGAATCTTTTATATCCAGCAAAACTATCTTTCAAAATGACCGTGAAACATCTTGCCACACTGTGCCTGATCCTGGGGCTCCTTTGTCCACACATACCTGGCTCCCTTCGCTTCTGGATCGAACAAGGATTGTGCTGCTCCCTGCTCCCACTGTTGCTGTCAGGATGTGTTATCTTTCTCCGATTCTCCCCAAATTCTGTTTTACTCCCTGTGGACCCCATAGAATGTGAGATTTGGAAAGTTCCTAAGAAGCATTTGGGCCAATCCCTCACCTAAAGATGAAGAAAGTGAAACCTAGGGAGGAAGTGACTTCTCTTAAGCCACTGGCCTAGAGAGTGGAAGAGCCTGGACCAAGCCCCTCAGGACACATCCCCGAAGTCCCTGAAGCCAGCCTCTGACAGGTGGGCCTCACTTCAACCCTCTCCTCTGACATCTTCCCCATGTCTGCAGGTCATTTTGACATCAGTGAAAGAAGACAATGCTTCCTGAGTGTGTCATATGAACCAGTGATTCTGTGTTCTCATATGACCCTCAACAACCATTAGGGGAAGATACCACTATCATTCCCATTCCACAGATGAGGAAGTAGGAACCCAATAAGGTTAAGCAACTTGCCAGAGTGCACACACCCTGACTGCAGTAGAGTTAGGTTTGAACCCACTCAGTCTCTCTGCAAAACCCACCCTTTTGACTGCCAAGCTCCTGGGGTAGCTCCTCTCATCTCTCACCCCTGTAGCCATTGTCCTCCTAGCCCCAGTGGCCTCATGCCTGCCTCACAATAGCCTCCCCCCCTAGTACCCATATTGAGCTTCTTCCTTTCAAATGTCCCCACCCACCATGTCTGGAGCTCTGGAACCTCTGCCCCAAACTCCTATCTTTTTTTTTTTTTTTTCAACGTTTTATTTTATTTTTGGGACAGAGAGAGACAGAGCATGAACGGGCGAGGGGCAGAGAGAGAGGGAGACACAGAGTCGGAAACAGGCTCCAGGTTCTGAGCCATCAGCTCAGAGCCCGATGCGGGGCTTGAACTCACGGACCATGAGATCGTGACCTGGCTGAAGTCGGACGCCCAACCGACTGCGCCACCCAGGCGCCCCCAAACTCCTATCTTTTGCTTTTCCTCCTTCCATGTGGGGGACCTGGCCTGCATCCCAAGCAGTTCATGGGACTCTTTCAGCATCATCCTGAGCCTCTGTAAGAGGGGACACAGCACAGGTGCTACCTCACAGCACTGGTAGGAGGATGAGGATGCTGATAAAGAAAAGGAGCTCATCTTGCAAAGCGGAACTTCCTGAGATAACGGGGACATGACAAAACAAAACAACAGCTGGGACCCCAAATCATTAACTCACCTGTGAGGGAAAGGTTGACAAGACGCTGGTCTCTGCATCCCCATCCCCACAGGTAACATGAAACAGGAGGGGCCGTACCCTATGGTCCCTTCCAGCTCCCACCCTCTGGGTCACGTGAGAAATGAAGCTGCCTTGTAATTTGCAGGCTGCCTTGGGGCTCCAGCACTCTAGGATGATGAATGGAAGGCTTTATTATGTCCTTTTCTTACTCCGTGTGCCTCTTAAGTGATTAGTGTAATGCTTGGTACACAATAGACTTTTAATTAATATTTGTGGAATGCATAAATGCATGAACCAAGGAAGGCTCCAACAGGAAGGGACCAGAGCCCTGTGTGACAACAGTACCCGTTGGCACATCCCTCCATTCCCCTGTCACAAGGGAAACAAGGCACTGGCAGCTGCAGTGCGAGGGCCCAGGGCCTAGAGGCGATGCTTGGCACAGGCTTTATGCCCCTGGATGCCCCCTCCAGACGTGAGGAAAGGAAGCTGGCATTCCTCTCCGTCTTCGTTTTTTTTTTGTCTCCTAAGCAGGTGAGCTTAGGGGATGTAGCTAGGTGACCCCGGAGAGAGAGCCCTATGTTGTGGTTGGGGCTGCAAGTGAAAGGCCTCCCTTTGGAAGTCTGTGAGCAGGAAGGTGGTGATTCTCCCTCCTGGAGATGCTTTTCTTCCCAGCTCCCATCCCTGGTTCTGCTTCCCCCATCACCCCTGCCCCCCCAGAAGCACAGGGCCCCTCTCTTTCTCCAGGTCACTCATCCCTGCTTGGTCCAGCCCACTGCCTCTACTGGGAGGAAGGAGGGACATTCTCCCCATGGACCACAGAACAGTGCAGGTGGGGGCTCATCGGATGGTGGGCGAGGGGCATGTTTATAGCCAAGCTCCACCCTTCCTCCCCATACTGTGGGCCTCAAAGTCTTTAACCTAGGTCCCCCTAGTGAAGTGAACCTTTTGAATGGCCCAAACCGTAGCAGCAACCCCCATGCACAGATCTGGAGCTGGCCTTGACCACACTCAATGCTTCTCTCCTCATCTCCAGGGCTCCCTGCCACACCACCTATGGTCCCCACCAGATTGTGGCTACTTGAAGGAGGCGACGATGGCTGGCATCTCTTTGCAGTGTGCCAGGGCTTAACACAGTGCCCGCTCCCCAGCAGGAAGCCAGAGGTCAGTGTCACTGTGCTGTGAACCCTGCCTGGCTTTCTCCATCCTCACCCCGGCCTCCTAGGCTCAGGCTGCCCTGATTTCTGAGCCAATCCCACTCCAGTGTGGCCTGTGGCAAGTGCAGGATTTGGGGCCCAGCTTTGTGCTCCTGGAAATCTGCCAACTTGAGAGCTTACGTAGGTGAGCCTTGGGAACACCAGGTGCCATCCTCATGCCAAGCCTGCCCCCCCACCCCTGCTTCCCCACTGGGCTGGACTTAATGCCCCCCCACCTCAGTTGGGGACCAGCTTTGGTCACCTGCCTGTCTTTTGATCTAAGCACCCCTTCCCAGTTTACCATTCATTCTCTCACTCTTTCTTTCAACCCCAGCTTTCTGATACATGTTCTGTGCCAGGAGGAGGCAATGAGGTTGTGATGTGTGGGTCCGCACAGTTCCTGAGGCTCAAGAAAGTCAAATGAGAGGCAGTCAGATGTGATGGAGTCAGGAGACCCAGAGGGCCCTTGTCTCGCTTAGCCGAGAGCTCCCCGGACACCAGGGAACCCCTTCCTCTCTCCTGAACTTTGGCTCATCACCCTTAAATGACCAGTTGCAAGGACTACAGATGGCGGTTCTTAAAACTTAAGAGTCTGATGAAAACAGGACTGCTTCCAAAAAAACCAGATGTATTCAGAGAGGACATTTTGCAAAATGTATGAAAAGCACTTAGCTGACCCTGGAACCAGGACTGGGATGGTCTCAGGGATTTCCAAGTCCTTCAGTGACTTAGAGTCCAGAGCCATACAGTTGGTAACTCCAGCACCCGTACGGAGTGCGCCCACTCAGACGTCAGGCTCGTGTTTGTCTCTGTTCTTAATTTTTTTGTTTGCTTCATTTTGACCTGAAACCATGGTGACATCAGGCATTTTTTGACTGGGTCCCGGCCGCACAGCAGAACAGATGCGTGATTTCTGGTCTTCGGGACAGGCATCCTCCTTTCCAACCACACTGAGCAAGCAACAAGCTCCTGGCAGCCAGAAGGGGGTGGGAGTGGGGGCTGATTCATCTTCCTAATAAAACCCATCCATCCAGTTTCTAGAGAAAACAGATTGGAGATCTCCCCAGAGCTAGACGTGGGGAAATAAAGTAATAACGTTATCAGTCTTCACAGAGCTATTTAAATACAGATTGGGTTGCTGGGGAGATAAAAGGGAGCCCCTTTTGTTATGAAAATGAAGGGAAGTAGGAGGGTTGAGTTTCTGTTTTGATATGCTAATGAGCGTGATCACCTCCTGGGTGGGGACCGCTGGGGAGGCTGTGTTGCCCAGCATATTTATTTGTGCAGTTTAATTTAACAGCTAGGCTACAACAGGGCTGCAATCGGGATTGTGTAAAGATAATTACAGCCCCATTATTAATCAGACGCCTGCGGGAAGCAGCTTGCTGGCTTGCTGCTGCCTGGGCTGCGCACGAATCTGCAAGCCGGCCTCGACACAGCACCATTGTGGTCTCATTCTGCCATCTAGTGGCCACTTCAGGAATTGCCTGGGGGGAAAACGGAGTTCAAAAAAACCAGAAACACAAAAAAACAAAAACCGAAATATTTTGGTTTCTTTTCAAATGGTGCCAGCCACCTCCTAGAAGGAAAAGAAACTGCTGCCATTTCTGAAAAAGTAAGATACAGCCTAGCCTTTGGAAATCAGGCAGCCAGTCTTCTCTTTTTAGTGATGATGCTGAATCAGATCTGAAAGCCTAACTTGCTCAAGGACACGGTTTTTGGCCGGGATTAGTATTTTTAATTTCAAATCCATTGATTTTCCTAAAATGCCAGTGTATAGAAACACAAATATTTCTCCAACCCTTCATGTTTTCCGTTTTTCCAATGCATGCATGAATGAATGAATGATTCAGTTCCTTTCATTCCTGTACAGGCAGGAAGGAGGGACTCACCCTCTTCCTGCCTTTCCTCATCTGCCCTATCTATTCTTGTTTTGTTTTGTTTTGTTTTTATTTTTTTTAATTATTACTTTTTATTTTTTCTTATTATTTATTTTTGAGAGACAGAGGTCACAGGGGAGGGACATAGAATCCAAGCAGGTTCCAGGCTCTGTCTGAACTGTCAGTACAGCCTGATGCGGGGCTTGAACTCATGAACAGGGAGATCATGACCTAAGCTGAAGTCAGTCACTTAACCTATTGAGCCACCCAGGTGCCCCTGCCCTTGTTTTTTCTTACGCAGCTTGTGTGAAACTCTTCCTGTCCATCCGTCCCCTCCTCCTCTTGCTTACCAGCATCCGTCCGTCCTTCCCAGCCCATTCTCAGACTAGGTGGAGGGTCAGATATGGAGAGAGAGGGGGTTCTTTCTGTGTAAATTCACCAGGCGAAGGTTCCCAGCAACTGAGCTCTGGACATTCCCATAAAGTCACAGGCATGCCCCAAAGTCACCCAGGTAGAAGCAGGCCAGGTCTGGTCACTACATCCCCTGGGAGGCCACCGCCCAGCCCCTGGCTGAGTTCCTGAGGAGCTCCTGGGGACAGCTGACTGTGGACGCATCTGTGTCCCCAGCTGGAACGCTGTTCTGAATAGAACTTGTTTGTGTGACATGTCATGCATTTCTGCTCAGAGTTGCACGCACACAATCACGAGGGCCTTAGCTGGTTTGCGCTCCGTATCTGGCCTCGGGATCAGAACTGGCCCTTCTGTTCCTGACCCCAAGAGGGTACGTGGTCCTCACATTCCTCCTGGAGCCAGACCAGGCTGGCCCCCTGGGATGGATCTGGGAGGGGAGAGGAATGAACAAACGCCCAGGCTCCTCAGATTGTGAGATACGATGAGAAAAAAACCCAGTTTGCTCAGGACTGCACGTAGGTCCACTGAATGATGCACCACCGATCACACACGGGTAGTATACATATTGCCCTGGTGGGAATAGTTAGTTGGAAGCCTCACCTGAGGGGAAGATGCTCTGCTCAGGACCCTCAGTGGGGACTCGAACCAGTCGTTCACCACGGGCCTTCCCCAGCCAGAAGGTTGGATGTTGCGAGAACCCGATTTGATGTACTAACCCTTCTTTGTTCTTCTCTGTACTTCTCCCCCTCTTTATGTGTACTCTGACTGTTTAATTCCGTAAAGCCCTTCTCCCTTGTCATTAATAAAACTTTCCTCCATGAAACAGAGCGTGCCGCTCTCAGGAATTACTATTTTTCAGAACAAACACAAGCTCTGGAAGGGTGGCCGCTGGGTCTAATTGCCGTTGACATTCTTTATCAGAACGAGTCCAGCGTCTAAGGCAGGGGGTTTGCTCAAACATGAATATCAGATAAAGAGCAGATACAGCTAAACAATAGCTCCCAAAGCACATTGGCCCTAATCCCTGAAGTTTTCGAATGTTACTTTATATGATAACACGGACTTTGCCAGTAGGATTAGATTAAGGATTTTAGGGATGAGATTACTCTGGATTTTCCAGGGGGTTGGGGGGCACTGTCATAAACAGTGTCCTCGTAAGAGGAAGGCACAGGGAGCGTGGACCACAGAAGAGGAGGAACGGATGAAAAGAAGAGATGACGGTGATGGAGGCACAAGCCAAGCAATGCTGGGGACCACCAGCAGCCAGAAACGGCCGCGAACACACTCTCCCCAGAACCTCTCGGGGAGAGCAGTGTCCTTGGTCTCACATTGGTTGCAGCCCAGTGAAACCCACGTCAGACTTCTGACTTCCGGAACTACAAGAGCGTAAACTTGTGTTGTATTGAGCCACTCGGTTTGCGGTAATTTGTTACAGCAGCAGCAGGAAGCAAATACGGTATCTTGCACTGGGGACAGTTTCTGCCTGACTCTGGGTCTTTCTGGGTATTTCTCTGGGCTGCCACCTCGGCTTAGTGCACAGATTTGGTCTGGTGAAGTTCCTAGCCAGAAGAGTCCCCTGTGGCCAGGGCGAGGGGGTGCCCTTCTCAGCCGGGGAGGGGAGGGGGTGCCCAGAAACCTCTCCTGGGTGCAAGTGCAAGAAAGTAAACCCCAGCTCTTGTGCAGGGAGTTCACACGCACGGCAGGACGGGGGAGGGCACGTTTTGGCTACGGCTGGCCAAAGGGGAGTTTGAGCTCTGGTCTGACATAGATCCCCCCCCCCCCAGTCTATGTGTGGGGACTCATCCCCAAGCTCTTAACCTTAAAGCCACCAGCACAACCACTTTCTAGTGACAAGGGGCATTTGTTAGACAATCCTACAGAAAGGACTCGTCATCTGAAGGACTGGTTCCTGAAGTCCCACTGCTGTATCTGCCAGCAGCTGTCTGAGGGCTAAGGTTGGCTGTGCCAACACCACTGGACGGGGTCAGCACTCACTAACTGGGAGTGCCTGGAGAGCTGCCGATGGCCCCTGGTCAGGTGCTATGGCCTAGTGAAGGGCTGTGCCACTTGTCCCATGGGTCTGTTAGAAGGCTACGTCATGTTCATTGGTCAAGTGTGTTCAGATTGCCCCAGGCAGATTGCTGGGGTGTGGTTGTTCAATTAAAAGGGGAATAGAAAGCAGAGTCACCCATTGGCTGGACTGAGCATTCACCACGTGCTAAGTAAAATCAGAGAAGATCTTTCTCTTTCTTTCTTTCTTTCTTTCTTTCTTTCTTTCTTTCTTTCTCCTTCCTTCCTTCTTTCTTTCTATCTCTCTCTTTCTTTCTTCCTTTGTTCCTTTTATTTTTCTTTTTTTAAACATTTATTTTTGAGAGAGAGACAGCGCATGCAGGGGAGGGGCAGAGAGAAAGGCACAGAGTCTGAAGCAGACTCTAGGCTCTGAGCTGTCAGCACAGAGGCAGATGCGGGGCTTCAACTCACGAACTGCAAGATTACGAACTGAGCCCAAGTCAAACACTTAACTGACTGAGCCACCCAGGCATTCCCCACCCCGCACTTTTTTTTTTTTTGGAAAGGGAGAGACAGGGCATGTGAGCAGAGCAGGGATAGAGGAGGAGGAGGAGGAGGAGGAGAGAGAGAGAGAGAGAGAGAGAGAGAATCTCAAGTAGGCTCCACACTCAGCAGAGAGCCTGACACTGAGCTCGATCCCACAACCCTGGGATCACGACCTGGGCTGAAACCAAGAATCACAGCTCAACCGACCGAGCCACCCAGGCACCCCCAGAAGGTGAGGCCCAACACCTTCCCACTGTGCATTTTCATTCTGGCACACTTAGGTGCACATCACATCAAGCAACATTTCTTCATTAATGGCTGCCCCCCTCCACCCCCATTCTCCCACAAACTCCGAGAGCTGAGACGAATTTTCCTTTCAAGATCATCCAAACCTAGCACCGATCTGGTAGATGTCATCACTCAACAAAGGGCGCTGAGTGACTGACTACAGCATTCAGTCTCCCAGCGACATCCATTGAAAGGTACAATTCTTCTCTAAAACCCGGCTTCTGGTCATCAGAAGCCTCTGAGAGGCCCCACTAGTCTTGAAGACACATGCTGCAGACTCTTGGGCTGGGCTCCAGGAAGGTCAGTGCTCAGGGAGCCACTGTGTGATTCTCTCAGTGACCCTGGATCCTCCCGTCCCTGTCCTTTCTGGGCCCAAGGAGAACCAGGAATCAGAGTCTGATGGATTCATTTCCTGGGGCCGCACATTATCCTAGTGCTAACAGTGGACAAAGTGAAGACACTTTCCTCCTTGGGACCTTCTCATGTCCCTCTTGTGTCTTCCAGTTGGAGTGACAGCAGCTAGCTTCCCTCCCTGGCTGGCATCGGCCTCCCGTTCTTTCTCTCCCATTCTCCCCCTGCAGTTTGTACCCCGTGGCCTTGATCACTGTGGGGCGTATAGGAGCTTGATGGGGGAGGGGAGCTCCTTTCTGTTTAAACCCACATAGGTTTTCGCTGGTCCCCCAACAAATAAAGTTCTTGGGCCCCTTACCCCACGTTTCTAGAAGGCCGCACATACAACACACAGCTCAAAAATAAATGTGGTGAAATGCTCCTCTGTAGTCTGCCCTCCAGATCCACTGATCAGCACCTACATAGAACTACCTGGAACCCTAAGCATCTGTTTTGTGATTGACAGTGTCTGGTCCCCGGACACACTCCTGCCCATCTCTCGCCCCGTGGCCTCCGAACCAAAGGAAGCTGTGTTGGAATAAGAGGCAGGCGTGCGCTGCTGTGTGGCCATGCGTATAGAGACCGTGGAGGGTATGAACTGCAGAAGCCTCGGGGTTAGCAAAAAGGGAAAGCCATGAACTTTTCAAATCCCTCTTCTCAGACGGTAGGGCAACAATTGATTCCTGCTTAAAGAGAAGGTCCAAGCTATTGTTTCTTTTGTTGTCATGTGTCGTTCTGGCAGAACTCATGACTTGGTGCGGTGTTTACAAAATCACAAACGTAAGAGAGGCGGCTGAAGATCGTGTCGCACTAAGAAATAACTTTATTCTGAAATGTGTGTGGATAGTGTGTATGTGTGTGTCTATATAAACAGGTGTCAGTGACAATCATAACATAAGTGATAGTGTACTGGGGTTCGGAACAGAACCCATAAGATATTAGGGGTTTATAGAAGAGGAGATTTATAATAGGGTTTGGCTCATGCAACTATGGAGGCCAAGAGGTCCCAGAGTCTGCTGTCTACAAGCAGAAGAGGAAAGCCAGTGGTGGTGTCCAAAGCAGGAGAAGACGGACGCCCTAGATCAAGCAAAGGGAGAAAATTCACCCTCCCTCTGGCTTTTTGTTCGATTCAACCCGTCAACAGGTTGGACAATGTCCACCTGCATCAGTGACAGCCTCTTTCTTTACTCAGTTGACTGATCCAAATGCTAATCTCTTCCAGAACACCCACACAGTCACACCCAGAAATCACGTGTACCAGCTCTCGGGCCATCAAGTCGACACATACAATTAACCATCACAGATAGTAATTTTTGATGACACTTACATATTTAATAATATCTTTTGAGACAATGACCTATCACATATAGCCCCTTTGCAGTGTCTGAACACAATAGGTAAAATTCATGGTCTTCTTCTGAAACTAAGAATTATTTTCATTAATGTGTTTATCGACAATTCTAGTTGCTACTGTCTCAGCAGAGCAATCTGTCCAAACTGGAATTAATAATGATAATAAAAGAGTAAGAATTACAAATACTCAGGAGAAGTCATCTGATTTGATATGACTGCCAATAAAACACATCTTAGGTGAATATATTGACTATTAGAAGGCAATTAGTGCCTTTGCTGAAATGAAAGCAAGAAAAATAAATTTTATGTAATAAATGTATGATATTTATAAGTAATGCATGTTTTTATTTTATTACTCCTCTGAATCTCACAGTAGCACCAACAGAACAGCCACACGTGAGCAATAAAAATTGAATGTAGTCATCTTTGATATTTTGCCTTCAGTCATATACAAACCACAGCCAGATTGTATGTATATATAAAGCAAGATGTGTGTATAAAGTTATATATATGTGTGTGTATGTGTATATATATATATATATACATATACACGCATACACACACCACATAGATGCATATATATGTGTGGCAAGACTTTATATATAAACATTATATATTTTCACGTGTAAAACTCTAAATGTATACATTTTATACACACATGTAGCTTTATATATATATATATATATATATATAGATATAGATATACCTGTATCTAGAAAGACAGGTATGACAGAAATTTATAAAGATATATTCTTCAAGGCAAGAGGACAGAACATATTTTATTTATTTGGGGAAGGACTTGATTTTTGCCCCCTTGAATATTTAAACTTAAGGTCCACCGGCCTCCATTTGCTTTCGTGCTTGAGTCCCCCAAATTTAAGAGTGGGTCTGCCCCCCGCGCCTGACTTTGCAACAAACCTCTGAAGTACAATACGTGTAGCAGCCTGAACAAGAGGAGGTTCCTCCTAAAACATGTGGTTAGCAGGCTGGTCTTGTACTCTGTGGCAGAACTTTCCGGCTGACGCAGCCTACAGAAATCGCTTTTACAATGCGTTTGCTTCACCTGATGTTTTGGGTTCAAGGGACACCATACGGAAGTACCACTGAGCGCAAGGATGTGACAATCAGGTGACTGTCACTTTGCAGCTGCTCCATGAAGTCACAATGCCCACTGGTCTGCATCCACTGGCAGACAGTCCGCTCGCATAGTCCTTACCAAACGGACACATGCCCGACCCCTACCCCGGGCACAGCCGACCAGACCAGCCGTGGATGCCTGGCTCAGTCCAGGCCAGTCACGTTCTCTGTCCTGGGGACAAGTTAGCTGCAGGCACTGCACGTCAAGCTGTGTTTGAGAGGAGGAGGCCTGTGGGGGCCCCGTCTGGAGCAGGGGAGCAGGCATGGATGGAAATGAAGCAGGGAGGCCCTCTCAGAGAGGAAAGAAGAAGGCTGCAGACAAGCAGAGAAGCAGGGTGAGTGACGGTAGCAATGGACAGGAACCTCGGTCCGTGATTTCCAGTCCCCGTGGGGCCTTGGCATCCATCCGATATTTTTCTGTCCCTCTACTTTGGGACATTCTCTGTTTTAATGAAGTTAGTCCTTTGCAATGATAAGACCTGAACGAGACAGAGAGAGTGAAGGGGAGGAATAAACTCGACCGAGGTTACACAATCAGGTTAGAACCAGACTCAGACGTTCCGACTCCAAGTCCAGGGCTCTTTCCCCTCGAGCACGCTGACCCCGGTTTCAGCTCATCGTGAGGAGCCGTCAGGGTACACGTGGCCTTGACTTTGACTCCCAGGAGGTCAGGGATCACAGATCCTGCCCCTCATCCTCTCTCTGGGGGGTTGGCATCACACCTGGTGCAACGGCTGTTGGCTTGGCGAGCAGCCCGTGGTATGCTTGCTCCCTCCCCGGCCCTGGTAGGTAGTTCAGTCCACCTTCGTCAGCCCAGTGGTTCAGCCTCTGGTTCCATGTCAGCAGGGCTTCCCTCTTCTCCCCAGGCACTGGAGACACACTGCCTCATTGCTCACTAGTTTCCAGTTACTCTTTCCCGTCTTTCTGAAAAGGTGCTCCCGGGTCATCGGCTTTGGCCAAAGCCACAGGAGTAGAGGGGAGCCCACGTACAACACACTACATGTTCTTTTCCCTCTGCCGCAGCCACAGATCATGTGCCAGTAGTCGCTGCCCCTTCACGCCGGGTCCCAGGGTGAGGACGGTGCAGAGCACAGCCCTGGCCAGCCTGTGCAGGAAACCTCTCAAGCCACCGAGTCGTGTTGGTTGATTGTTCCTGTGGCACAATCTCGGCGGTTTCTAACTGATACAAGCTGGGCCCCTTCTCCCCATCCTCTTCCGGGCAACCCTTCTGATGACCTTTCAGTGCTGGGTGATTTCTCCTGCAGCACATCCCTCCGGAGGACTGCTCCGCTCCCCCATTCTCAGGCCTTTGCTAGTTGGCGTCCCTCATTCCAGAATGTTCTGTCGTGGAGCAGTCTGCATCTTGGGCATCTCAGCGGTGCACACGGCGGAACCAAGCCCTTTGTTTCCATCACGGCCTGGCTCTCTTCTCTTTCCCCTCTATTTTTCTGATCTTTGCCTTCTCTCTTCTGCTCACGGGTCATCAGCCTTGGCAGCTTCTGGCCCTACACGTATAAAACAGCCTGCTCATCAAACAATTCTCGACCTGCACCAGGGTTAGCACCCCTCACCCCTCACCCTACCTGCTCCCCGGAGGAGAAAGAACAACAGACGAAAATAACCACGATGTTGACAGAATGGAACCTGATAGTGTACAATTGTAAAACAACTTCCATTTTTTTCTCCCTCTCAGGACTGTCTGACAAATCCAGTCTATCAACCCTGTCTCCCCACCCACAGATGATATCTCAGGCAGGTCCCTCCATTTCTTGTCACTTTCAGGAAATTAAAACCCCTTTGGTCACTGCTAGTCCTTAAATGGTCTGATTTCAGCGATAAAATGTCCAGTCTCTCGTAATTCTTAAAACTTGGAACTTCAAGGGTCTTTCCAGTCTCCCTGGAAGCCTGGAGTGGGTAATGCCAGTGTGGTTGGGTTCTTTTCTTTTTCCACCTCCCCTGATGATTCCTGATCCTTCAAGAAAGAGAATGAGCTTTTGGAGAACAGATTGGGGGCATAGATGTTTCTACTTGACAGATGCTGTCATGATTTGGTTTTGGAGTAAGATGGGGTCAGAGGCTATTCAAAAAAAGAGGACTTTTCTCTAGTCACATTTTGGGGGGCCTCTGGGGGTCCCTCTCATGGGTTTCACTGAGCTGTATGGCTCTTCAGCGTGGGCGATGCGCTCCCCGTGAGATCTCCAGTGGGCACCCCGCCATGACGTTTTCCCCAGAAGTCACTTGGGAGTGCCCCCTTGCTCCCGCAGGCCACCTCTTGACAGGGCCCTTCAGGAGAGGTTCCTTAAAGGCAATGGCACTAGCTAATGTCTCTGCAAAACACAAGGACAACACACTTCAAAGAAATGTCCTCTGCTCAACTTCTAACCTCCACCCTATATCCCTCCGCCAGGGTATAGAGCTCAGGGTTGAGCTCATAGCTGGTGGCCCCCTGAGCGTGTCCTGCATGGTCAGTGAAGCACTTTGCTCTGAAATGTGCAAGTGTATTCCACTGTGGCTTAGCTTTGACCTTGAGGGAGGGGGTAGTTCTCAGCCAAATCTGAAGAAAAATAAGGATTATTAGCATGAGATCATATGTTGAGAGTTAAGGCCCATGATTCCAGTTTGATCCCTGGTGAAAAGAGCAAAAGATCTGAGCTGTTACTGGCTCATTCCTGGGTGTCAAGACAAATGTCCCTGCCTCCCCAGTACACCGTCTTCCCTTATTTCCCAGTTGATTCTGACGCTTATGAACTCTGATTACATATAGACACGGAGTTGGCAACAACACATGGAAGCCTAGATGGCTTCCTGCAATTGTTAACCATCATTAAACAAAACACACCCGTCGCTATTTGCCCTGGAGCAGTCCGTGCAAAGTTGTCCTTCTGAGAAGCAGCATGAGCTCAAATTAGTGCGTGGGATCCAGAGCCCCCGCCCTATGACTTTGGATTTGAGGCGACCATTCAAAAGCTCCGTCTCTTCTGGGGTGTCTTCCTGTGCAAGGCATGGTCTTCTAACGGCACTCCCACCTCACCCCGAGCAAGCTTCGGATCCAGCCATTCTCTGTGATTTCTCCGCGGCTTTCAGAAGTCTCCTTCTTGTGTGTTGTGGGATCCATGCTTCAATTCAAAGCACTTGGAACATTTGTTTTGATTTTAGAGAAAATCTGCTCACCTTTTTGGGTGTGGGTCGTTTGGCAGATTTCGTGTACATACACATGCGTATATACATTTCACAAACATATATATATATGTGTGTGTGTGTGTGTGTGTGTGTGTGTATGAACTAGTAAATGCAAGAATGAAACATTCCCAATGTTACTTGAATCAACTTTGATTAACATAAAAGTCAAAACCAGAGACCACACTTGATTTTTGAGCAAGAAGTCCTAGAAACTTTAAGATTCTATTGACACAGTCCTTAGAATACAAGGCGTGCTTAAATCAATTACACATGTATAGATACAGATGCCAGAAGGTTCGAGGATACCTACATACCAGTTTCTAAAAAACTAAGTTAAATATCTGCTCAGTTTATATCCTGTTATTATCAAGTGCTTTCTAAGCCTACAAAAGGGCAAAGTATTTATTCCTGTCTTCTTGAAAACTTTGTTTTAAAGGTTCTAAGGCCAATTGACTTGTAACCTTGAGACTATTAATATTTAAGACACTACATTTATTAAAATATTTGTTCTGAAAACAGTGTTAGTTTACTTGAGGCTGTAAGCTTTATTTGCCATAGGCGGTGGATTTTATTCACCAATCTTGAGATAATTAACCCGTTGACTGTGACTTCATTGATTTAGTCCTAATTAACTCAAACAGTGTAACGTCTGCATAGATTCTCTTACGAGTGAGAGCATAGCTAAAGGCATTCGTTTTTGTAAAAAGTTACATAAACATTTTTAAAAAGTGACTCTAACAGTTTAATTTAAAACACCATGCAGACTTCTTCCCATTATGGAAGTGATCTAGAATCACTGAGCTTCAATACCAAATACTTAGAGTAATTACATCACGAATTTACTTTTGCTTCTTTTCCTCTGAATCCAAAATTTCTTTTCCTCTGAACCCACCACCAATAAGCACGGAAATGGAGCCCAACCTGCACAGATAAAGAGCTGGCATTGTCTGTTGATCTGAAGTTCACTTCTATTGAACAACTTGTACTGAATCTTACTGTCCCAGGCCCCATAGTGGACACAGGGGACCCAGAGATGACGGACAGATGTGTCCCACGTGGGTTCTTCCTTTATGAAGCCTGAAGGCCTTTATTCATGGATCCTTACTGCAGATAAGGATATTTGCATATAGTTGCGGGGACTCATTCGCCACCTTAAGCTATCCAGAAAGACATCGAGAATTTATTTACTAGCTCTTTCCTAGTTAAAGAACTTTGAGTCAGGAACAAGGGATGATCTACTCTCAAAATGGAGAAATCAAGTTGTTATCTCTTTGTTCTGTGAGTTGGCTGAGAATTGGTGGGTTAAGAGGTGGGTGGGAAGGGCGGTTCTGTAGAAAGAGTGTTTCCCAGGGACGGAAAGCCATTTTGGCCCTACACCTGCCACTAATTTCCTCTGTGGCTCTTTGATAAGTCACTCTCCCCTTCCAGGCCTCGGTTTCCTCATGTGTCAGATAATGAGACTGGATGGGGTGACCACCGAGGCCCCTGAAAGTCTTGAGACTGTAGGGAGGAGTTTATGGGATGGGATGACTGATCGGTTTGGACTCTTGCAAAGATTCCATACGTGGCCAGCCACCTGGGTCCTCATTTCTCTCACCCAGATCTGTGGTGGGCTTCGGGGAGCAAAACAAGAGGTCCAATCCCTAAGCTTAACTGTTTCCTTCTCCACCGATCCAGTTTTGATAAAAGCTTTTATTTGTCGAATTATTTTCAGACCAAGCTTTTGCCACTGGCAGACTGGAGTTCGAACCCCAGCCCTGCAGAGTCACTGTTCACTTCCCTGGGCCCCAGGGTCTTCCTCTGGAAGATAAAAGCTGGCTTCCCACGGCCAGTATAAAAATCAAGCAGGAGAATGCATTTGTAAAGCCCCTACACACTGGCTGCATGAAGCAGAGGTCAATACGTGCATATTGTTGTCCTCTTGGCGACTTGTTACCACTGCCCCTGGACAAGGCACCCGCGATCATTCCGGGCATGTAGTAGAAACTCACTCCACACCAGCTCTTACTACTGTTTGATGATGCTAATTTCTCTCCCAGACACCCCAGCACACTTTCCAGGTTGTAAATCTGCCTCTCATCCTTCTAGCCAGCTGCCTCTTGAACGGGAACCAATTCTCTGTAATCAAGCCTGGGGAGACGGCAATTCCCCGTCTCCACATCTGCTGGGTACTCACAGCTTTGTCGCTCTCCTTGGTTAGAATTGAAATACTTTATGGCATTAATGCTTCTCAGATTGAAACCTGCAGGCTTGGTTTTCCAATTTCCCCCCTGGGACCACAGCAGAACTTATCTTCCAGAAGACAGACTAATTGTGAGGTCCCTGACAAGGCCCTGGATCCTACTGGTTGGCTGGCTGAACATCTTCCGGCACAATGAACAAGCGTTATCGAGGTGGGATTCGGTCACCTGTGGTTGAAAGGCTATCAACAAGAAGGACACCAGGGACTAATACTGCTGAAAGGGCCAGCAGAGATGGGGGTGTCACATTTATCGCTCGCGACATGCCAGGCACTGAGCCAAGAGCTCTGCTCCCAGACAACTCTGGGATCCAGGGTAAAAATAAAAATACTAACTCGATATGACAGTTATGCAACTGAGCGTTCAGAACGGGTGCTGGCCAGAGGCCCCTTCCGGTGCATCTGTGTGAATATCAAACCTCACCAGGACAGAATTATCATGATTCCTCAAATCTGCTGATGTGAAAACTGAGGACCCAGAGGTTAAGCAACTTGCCCAAGGTCACCAAGTAAGTGCAGAGTCTGATGGGAAGCCGGGATGCGATCTGCTTGGGACACCTGGGTTCCTTCTCTTCTCCCCCCTCCCTCCCACAGGCCCCGATTCTGTCCGCCCTGCATTTTCTACATAACATCTCTTGTTCCCATCTCATTCTCCTTCCTTTGTATGGATGTTCTTTGAGCCTATGCCTGTGGGTAGAAATTGAATCCAAGCTGAGGCCCTGTAGAACTTCCATTAGCATTTTTCAAGGAGCCTCAGAGCCGGTTTTGCCTAAGGGCGGAACTTTTAGGAGTTTCTGGCCCAGGCCTACGAGGGCCCTTCCCTATCTCTAGGCACAACCAGCAAAGGTTCACGGGGAGCTGTCAGTCAGAACAGCAGCAGGCTTCACTTTCATGCATTCATGCCTACACTACCTGAAACTTGACTTGAAAAGGAACCAATGTTTTCTGGGCCCCGACTATGTGCCAGGCACCCACCCACATGATCACATTGAATCCTAAAACCCGTCTCACCGTGGCATCACGGGGGCTGAGATTCGAATCCCAGCTCAGTTACTTATTCAACCTCTTTTGTCAGTTGGAAAAATGGACAGCAATGCTTTCTACCTAATGAGGTTGTTGGTGGGGTAATACACAGAAATATTTCTCATTCTTTAAAAAAAAATTTTCTTAATTTTTTCTTTCTGTTTATTTTTGAGAGAGAGAGAGTGTGTGCAGGGGAGGGGCAGAGAGGGAGGAAGGCACAGAATCCGAAACAGGCTCCAGGCTCTGAGCTGTCAGCAGAGAGCCTGATGTGGGGCTCAAACCCACGAACCGCGAGATCATGACCTGAGCCGAAGTCAGAGGCTTAACCGACCGAGCTACCCAGGCACACCTCTCATTCTTTTTTATAGATACATCATATGCCATCGTAAAGATGCATCATAATTTACTCCACCATTTCCCTAATGGTGGACATCTAGGTTGTGTCCAGGCTTTGTCATATATTTTTAAGAATCTGTTTTATACCAATGGGAAAAGTAAAGGAGTATACATCATTTGGCTTACAGACATGACCAATGCTCGCAGACTGTCAGTATAGTGGGCAGTCTATATCTCAGCAGATCACAGGGGTTTTAAGTGAAGGACAGTAGAGTCTACTTTAAAAAAATAATGAAGACATTGTTGACTTCCCAGTTGTTGATTCACAAGTGGAATAAAATATAAATCCATAGCTAAGAAAGAAAAGAAAAAAAAAGAAACTAGACACATAAGGTGTTTAGCATAGTACCAGGCATACAGCAAGTGCTTCATAAGTGGTAGCTGCTGTCATTGTCCCCACTGGGGATGAGAACAGTGAGGAAGGCTCAATGCCCACCCTTAAGGGCATCTAGCACATAGGCAGCCGAATCCTCCTGGCTCCCAATACATTATGGCAGATGATCTTTCTTTGCAAAACGAAAATGAAAACAAACAAACACAAAAACCCAAAATACACAAAAAAGCAACAAAGCTTTTAACTTGATACCTTTTAAGTTTAAACTGCACAGGAGTTGAAAATCTTTCAGAAAATGAGGATTTAACTACTTTTTTTTTTTTTTTTTAAGTCTACAGCTAACTACCTTTGTAATCGCTCTGGAGGACGGGGCTGTCAGAAAAAAAGCGGTAACAAAGGGGCAGAGCTATGTCTTTGCTAATAACTTTTCACACCCCAGCTTGCCGTTAGAACCTCCCAAGGCAGGGAGCCTGCTGCCCAGCTGAGCAGGGAATTAGCTCGTTCCAGCTTTTGGCAAAGCCACAGATTCATACACGGGGGTGGCAGGGTGGGAGTGAACAGAATTCGTTTTGAGAAAATCATTCCAATCTCTTCCCTCATTTTCTCAGTTATGCTTCCTAATTTGGGGGTACCTTCTCTATGTGGAATTGTACCACAGTGGGGAGGGGAAGGGGAAAGAGAAGAAACTTGCAAGGATGGAATGAATGTCCCTGAAGGTCTGTACCCCGTTCTCAGATTTGGTCTTCACAGCCATCCTGTGAAGTCTGCAGCGTTATCTCGACGTCACAGTCAAGAAACCTCAGACTCAGGGAGGGGAGGTGACATTTCGACTGGCACACAGAGGTACAGTCAGCACAAGAGCTGCGGGCTTTCCAGCCCCCAAGCTCATATTCCTCCCACTGTATCAGGCTATCAAGAGGTAGGGAACCGGCTTCCTGCTCTGGCCATGACACTAATTCATTATTTCAGAAGCTTTCTTTTCTTCTCTGGAGGACCCTTATTATGCAATATGATGGGTCAAGGGAAAGTTTGGGTGAGATCAGATATGACTAATGGATTTCACACAAAGGGCAGCTCTGGGCTGGATGAGATTCTGAGGCAGCATGTCTAGCCTCATTGGGAGAGAATGCTGGGATTGACTTGTGATGTCTGCCTTGGGCACATCTGTGGGTGGCTGGGAATGTTTCACTGAAAGTGCCGTGATTGTTATTCTTATCCCCATAGCACATTGCAAGATGGCAGCCTCCCCCCCACCCCCATTTTTAAGCAAGAGGAAAACAAAGAAAGGAGAAATGGAGAAGGAATATACGTGTATTTAGAAAGCAAAACATTTCTCAGAAATTCCTAGCAGCCATCTGTTTGTGTCTCATTGACCAAGATCGTGTGGCATGGTGACACCCAGCTGAGTGGGAGTTTGGAAAAATAAGCATTTTGACTGGATCCACTTTACCCCTCAGAAAAATTAGGATTCTGTTAAGTAGAAAAGTGGAAACTGGATATCGGGCGGGAAAACAGCAGTGTCTGCATGTGCACCGTCCCTGGATTGGATAGCGCCATGGTCCCTTGTAGCCAAGTCAGCCATCTGACAACTTGGCAAATTCAGTTCTTCTTGGGTTTGATGGTGTTTTCTTCAATGAATATGCACTGCCTGGTGCAGGAAGGATCTTTAATGTCGAGATATTCAGTGTGAGCGAATATACGCCAATGGGACAGTCCCTGGTAGTTTGATCCAGGAGGACAGAGAATCCACGGGACAGGAATCCCAGTGAGCAACGCTCAGAAAACAGTGGCCTGACCGACCACAGCACAGCATCCGAGGATTGGCAGTGATCCCACCCAGGCCTGGAGGAACAGGAGAGAGATAACAAGGAGAGTTCATGGCCGCGCCGGAGGACCAGGGCAGAACTCAGTCCCCTGACTCCCGGAGAATACCACAGTGCATGGGAATCCATGTCCGTCTTCATGGGGAAATGTGTGTCTTCACGTTCTGAAAATGTGTGTCCGTGGTGAGACATTAGAGTCAATCCACAACGAAGCCTTTCTTCACAACTGGATACGTTTGGTGAGTGACAGATACGTGAGCAGATAAGAGGAGATCTGTCAGTGCAGAATGAATGAATGAAATTTGAACTGAGATCGAAAATCTAGGCAGGAGTTAAGCTGGTGCCTATAGAAAGCATCCAGTAGTGTGCATGCCTGTGGTGTGTGCATGTGTGTGGGGTGGGAAAGTGTCCCCGGCAGAGGGAACTGAATCTACAAGAAGTCACAGTCCTCTGCCCCCTCCTCCTCACAGGGACTGTCACCCATGCTCCGCTCTTCCATGCTCTCCTGGGGACAGTGCCCTTGGCTGGGCCTCTGGTGATTCCCAGATGATATACGGTCACCTAGCTACCCCTGGAATTCAGACAGACAACCGCTCTGAGCTGCGGGCCTGGGGCCTCTGTCAGGAGCGCCCTGACATGGGTGGAGGGCCAGAGGATCTGATGGGTCCCGGGTGAGGGAGCAGAGGCCTGGGCACGATCTGTGGATTTTTCACATTCACTCTGTGACCTTAGGCAAAGCACGTTTTTGCACTTCAGTCTTGTTGATAAAATTAGAGTTTTGTGACACTCTCCACTTTAACCCTTAGCCCAAGGCCACCACTTTAATAAATAATAATAATAGCAATTGTAGTAACAATGTCTGCTTTGCCACTGGCTCAGTTTGGCCTTTTCCTCTCTCCATGGGTGACTTCCTGTCTCCGGTCTCACTCTCCATTCCATTACCCACACAGAAGCCGGAGGGCGGATCTCCCTGGAGAATACTGTGATCCTGTGGTCCCTCAGAGAGCTCCACAGTGATTTCTGTGACTGTCTTCCACGAGCTGGCCCCTTAAGGCAGTCCCATCTCAACTCCCACCCCACTTCCTACCCTCTGGTCATCCGTGAGCTTCTCAGAATGAGTTGGGCTTCTTCCCCTCTGGGCCTTTGCCTGTACCCCACCCACCTGAATCACTGGATGGATGGATGGATGGATGGGACAAGGGGCAGGTGCATAAGCCATACGGCTCTGGTTTCCAAAACTATCACCACTCATCATTCTCAGTGTCTTCATCTGTGCCTCGTAACATGTCATGATGAAGGTGGCTGAGACTACCTTGGGATTCTGGGGTAAAGTTGTGGGGACGTGTTCCGGGGCTTATCACGACCAGCATGATATGGTCCCTGGATACGTGACACACGGAAAATCCCCACCTCCCTCCCACTCCTCTTGCCCATCATGACACATCCACTTGAACAACTGGGCTGCAGCCTGAGGTCAATATATGGGCCTGGCCCTTGTGCATACAGCCCTTTTTAAACTGGCCACTTGGAGATCTGAATCCAGCCTGCAGGGTAGCAGCAAAAGGGATATTTCCTGGCTTGCTACCTTCAGCTGGAGAAGGAACATCCAAATTATGTCAAGCTGGGGGGAAAAAAATCACACACACACACACACACACACACACACTGCATACAGATTTCCTTTGTGACATTACTAAAGGTCCTCCCAGGCACCTGGTTTGGGGTTGTTATAACAAGACAATTATGTGGTACCAACTGCCCCTTTCCTCCCCTAAGTGAATTGTGGCACCGTTTCTTGTAGGAAGCCTTCCATGATTACCTCTTTTCTTTCCACTCCCCTACACTGATGCTGCTCTAGTCCATTTCCATGATGGGGTGTGTGCCAATGGGATTCTTCCCAGAATGGAAGTATCGATTCCCTTACCCTATAGGTCCCTCCCCTGGGAAATAAGAGGACAGGGAATTTGAGCCTGTGTGTCCTCAATGCCCGGCTGTCATCCCCGCTGACTCACTGAGCTACTGAGTGGGGGCTTCACTCGTCTCAAGCTTGGTTCTTTCTTTCTCAAATGGGGATGAGCAGCTCCCGTTGGAGACCTTGGGAAGGAACCCAGAAGAGTTTGGAGATCCTTCGTGAGTACTTGCGAAGCGAGCTCTTGCTTCCAAACTAGAAGTGTGAGTGATAAAAAGGAAAATACCGATGCTGAACACACAGAATATACCCAAAAGAGCAGAGCTGTGGTCAAAGCATCTCTGTGCCAGCCACACCTCATCCCCATGCCCTCATTTGTTTACCAGACTTCAAGAAGCACCCGTCAGCCTGTTTATCGGTGGATAGGCATAAAACAATTTTCATGCCTTAGAGTCGCGCTTTTTTTTTTTTAAACCTCAAATCTCATTATCCATCGAATGACTTTGGCCTAGAAAGGAATTTTGACTATTTTTGAAGATCAAATTCACCTCCTGGGGTTAAACACTTGCTACCACTGTGATAATTCAAGAGTCGATTCCCCACCAATTCCTCCTTCGTCTAGAGGCATCCTGGAATCATAGGAAGAATTTTAGAGTCCGAGGGTTGGGATTGGAATCCCGGATTCCTCGCTTCACAGCTGGGTAGCATTGGGCAAGTGACCTAACCTCTCTGAGCCTCCAGGTTCCCATCTGGAGGACAAGAGCCCCTATCGAATCTCACGGGTGAGAGAGAACAAACAGTAAATGAGATAGCATCCAACTGCATGCATGGTGTATACACATGACATGCCAGTCGCTTCCTTCTTCCCCTGCCTCTGAATGCCACCCAGTTCTGCCTCCAGCTGTGTGGATAGGGCACATAGGCTCCTCTGGCTGGTTCATAAGTACCCTTTCCTTATTCTACATACTCCTACATTGACACTTCCGGGGCACAGCTGTGCTGACTTGTGCATTCCTTACAGTGCTGGTGGGCTACTTAGCACATAGTGGGTGCTCAAAAAAAAAACCAAAAAAACAAAAAACAAGCCCTGTTTCAAGCTTGTTTCAATGAGCCCGGTAGGTCAGAAGTGCTAAAGCCACTCCTCATAGGAGAGTCGCAGGAATAACTGAGCCATGCAGCAGGCCTTGCAATCAGAGAAGGATGCCATTTCCAGGGTATTAAGTAACTACTGGCAGTCATTTTGTAAACACATTTGGCCTCCTGGGGTGTCTGCTTTGAACCTCTTACGGACTGTAAATTCTGGTGTTCCTTGAAGAGTGGTTTTTACCCTGCCTGCCTGCAGATGCCCTCTAGATGGCGGTGTTCAACACAGATAAAGCCCTTAAAGCCTCTGGAAGCTCACAGAAGGGAGGGAAAAAAAAATCTCTTTTTATTATCAATGCATTAAGAATGAATTTATCATCCTGGCTCAGCAAAAGCCTAGTTATTCGGTAAGAAGCTTTATCCCCAGCTAACGTGCAGCTTAATCAGTTCGGTTAGATACAAAGCCAGCTCAGGCCTTTGTCTCGTGCTCAGCATGAAGACGCCAGCCTTCCTAGCTGCAGGAACTCGGCTTCTCCCCAGGATCCTGGGGCTGGGAGGTGACAGCAGGGTGTGGGGGCGATGGGCAGATCCAGAGGGGTCTACACTCTGAAGTGAGAATGAGGGGTGGGTTATCCAGCAAAGGGTTTCTGATCGAATGGTACAGATAATAACAAGTAATTGCCCCAGATGCTTACTGCACGCCAGGCACTGTCCAAATGCCTTCCTGTTCCAACTCACCTAACCCTCATCACCTTGTTGTATAGACGGGGAGACTGAGGTCCAGAGAATCAGTGAATCACACGAAGCCCCCTGGCTAGCTAGTGGGTGACAGAACAGGCATTGGACTCAGACCTGGCTACAAAAGCCATGATCTTAACTGTCAGACCATGGGTGGGCTGAAGAGACACTCCAACCCTCAACATTTGCCCACCCCACGTGGCCAGAATGTCCCCCCTCCCACCCACAAGTGAGACAAACAAGGGAGGTGGAAAAACCCATTACAAGCTCAACCCTGTTGGGGAAAACAGCGCCAAGCACGCCCCTCCACACCTCTGGGGCAGATGACATAGCAGAGAAGCTGGAGAAACTACGGGTTGTTGGAAAAATGCACAGAGGGACCTGACTTTGAATCCAGACTCAGCCAGTTTTCTAGGCAAGTTAACAACATCCAAGAATCTCAACTAATTCCAAGGGTGCAATCCAAATGGCGGGGGGGGGGGGGAGGGGGGGGAATCTAGGCAGCTGCAAATCCTCAGAAGCCAGGAAGTGGGTGGTCAGCTCTGCACAGAACACGGGTCCCAGAAATCAGCTCGGGCAGGCTCCACCCATAAGCAGTAGGGCTCTCTAAAGGTAGAAGGGCCCTATGGGGAGCAAGGTCTGCTTGACTAGGGAGTCCATTTACTTAACGGTGAAAAGCTTTGGTGCCAGGCAGCCTGGATTTCACTGTTGGGCTCTACCCCTTATGGGCCATGTTAGTTAACAGCGCTGAGCCTCAGTTCTTTCATCCGCAAAATAGGTAGACTAAATTAACGTACCAAAAAGCTTAGCCCAGGACTAAGATAAATGAGGAACAAAGAGTGACACCTGTCACTAGGGGCAGGGGGTTGGGTTGGGAGTTCGATTATCCCAAACCTTGCTCCTAGCCCGCTTTCCCAAAATGCCCATGTTCAGAGCATTTGCGATCAGTCTCACAGCTTAATCTTCACTGCCCGCTAAGGGGCCTGAGGCTCCTCTCGACAGCATTTCTAAATGGCTGGCTTCTTGCTTTGCTCAGGGGTCCGTATATGCATTTCTTGGAATTGGTTTCTTGAACACAAAGATCAATACCGTCCCTGCCATTGGTCTTGGGAGAGGATGGAGGCAGTGCGCAAAATGATGGTGTGGGTGGGATGAAGGAGGCAAGGCTTGAGGGCAGTGATGTCGGTGAAGGGGGTGTGGCCAGGGAAGGACAGTCACTCCTTTGGAGGACATTCACCAAAATGAAGCTGCCCTGACAAGTTTTTGGTAAAGGTAATACATAGACATGAGAGTCACTAAAGCCAACACTTGCAGGCTTTAAAGGAAATAGCAAGGAATAACAGGGGCCAGTCCTGAAAGGTCCCTTCCACTTGTGACGCTTCATGTGAATGGTACCCAGTCATTCTAAGTGTGGGCCTCTCTGTGCCATATGCCATCTCCAGAAGTGCCCTTGGCAAGAACTCAGCAGGGATCCTCTATGTGAGAGCTCACAACTGAAGACATCACTATACCTGTGGGTGGAGTGTGGTACCACGAGGTTCAAGGGCCTCTTAAACCTGGAACTAGAAGACTATAGTTTCATGGGGATGCTCTTGACTCCAGTGGTCCAACAATCACTGAGAGTCCATCTAAATGACTTTTCTATGAGAAATTTCACACTGCAGCTTCTAGAGGGATGATGAGTCTAACACAACCCAGGCCTTCAAGAAGATGGCAAGACCCCAGAGGAGGGAGAAGATTCTACCACTGAAGAAGGCATCTGAATCACAGACAGAGCTCCCTGAGTGGGACTGTGCCCCTGCTACACAGGCCTGGAGACACTGGCTCAATGTTAGTGGTGTGGCCACAAGCTGGTGGCAAGGCAGTCACTGTGTCCCAGTTGCTCAGGATGGAAACCGCATTTCGGAGAGAGGTTAAGGAGGTTGGCAAGATCACACATTTGGAAGTAAGAGAAGAGGCTGTGTTTGGGCCCAAGCTTAAGCTACTTTGTTCATGACGAATAGACCAGGCAGAGTCTGGTCCCCCACGCTGTGGGGGAACGTGCTTGACTCACTGGAAGAGTCAAGGGCCACGAACTTGACTCAGAAATAGAAGGTGAGGCCTTAGCTGCCTTCTGAGAATGGACAGGGACCCAGAACCCTGGGGGATTTCTCAGACCTCTGCCCTCTAGGGCTCCCAGATGGGGCAGGCAGAGTAGAGGGAAGGGTGGCCTTGGACTCCAAGTTTGAATCCAGATTCCCAGGCAAGAACCAGTAAAATGATAGTAATGAAAAATTGAAGATGGCATTGGGGACTGACTTTTTATTTTGCACTTAAAAAACTTACTATCTGCTATTCCCATCATTCCACATAAAAAGGACACTTTAACACACACCTAATTAAGAAGATTTTAATCTCATAAAAAGAATGGTCCTTTAAATTTAATAACGTTTCATGTATGAAAATTCTCTACTCTTTATTTTTTCCCATTTTGCTGCAGTCAAAGGCAACCTTCATTACTCACTGTCGGCGGTCCATGGGAATCCTGGCTCCAGGCCACCCTATCCTGTGTCCTAAACTCTGGGTCATTTTTGCTATAGGGGGAGTCAGGCTATTCAGCCTGCTGACTAGGGGTGATGGCCTATCTCCCTTGGGTGGACAAGTCGCCCTTTGGAACTCGGGGCAAAAACTGATAATTTTACACTCACTCTACCTGAACTAGTGAGAAAATGTGCACTGTCTCGTCAAAGGTGGGTTAATTTTCTTCTTCTCAGACACACGCTTCCATACTGTGAAACGAACCAATTTAGCAAAGAGTTGCTAATTAGACATCTTTGGAAAATTGGGTTTCTTGGATGGATAAGACTGATTTGCAGACACTATTCTCACTGCACACCTGCTAATGGGCACTTCCAAGGTACTTGTGACGAGTCCAGGAGAGAGTGAGCCAATGGCAGGGAGCACACGCAGCTTCTGGATTGCGCTCACAAAAGGCAGTTTCCCTGTTTAAACTCTCGCTAGCTCCCACCGAAGCAATTATTTCCAAAGTTGCCTCGGATGAAAGATTGACTGCACCCTGCAAGGCCCAGGGCTGTCACTGCCTTCTTGGAGGCAGCCTTTGTTATTGGCTAAGTGCTCTCGTGTGGGCACAGACAGTCCACCTGCACCGGAAGGTGTGTGACCTGAGCCCAGCCCTGTGTTGGCATCAGGAGGGGACACGGGATCTCTCGTGCCCCCTTCAGAGCGAAGCTGATAGGAGAATACTCACTCGTAATAAAAAGGTCGATGAAAGGGTAGAGCAACATGTTACCAAAGACTCAACACTTACTGGGCCCAAGGAAAAGAGGAAGAAAACGAACGTCTCTGTACTTCTGTGAGGTGCCTCACTGTGGTAGGTGCTGGGGGTTCACAGAGAAGCCGGACAAGGTTGGAGCCCTCAAAGTGGGCCCCAGCTTGTGGGGGAGACTGACAAGTAAAACAACAGCAATGAAGGTGTCTCGGGGTGCCTGGGTGGTTCACTCGGTTGAGCGTCGGACTTTGGCTCAGGTCATGATCTCAGGGTCTGTGGGTTCGAGCCCCGTGTCGGGCTCAGAGCCTGGAGCCTGCTTCCGATTCTGTGTCTCCCTCTCTCTCTGCCCCTCCCCCGCTCACGCTCTGTCTCTGTCTCTCAAAAATAAATAAAAATGTTTAAAAACATAAAAAAAAAAACACAAAAAACGAAGGTGTCTCTTCTGTAAGAAGCTTACGTGCAGCGTTTGTGACAAGAGTTCCACTGAGCACCTGGAAGGTGGGGAGTCTCATAGAAGTGACACTTGATAATGACATGGACTGATCACTCCCTGAGGCTCAGGTACCCTCGTGAGCACTTTTATAACATTATTTTATCTCCCGACAACATACTATTACCCCCTATTATATCCCCTATCCCCCCTATTATATAGAAATGGAAACAGGCTTGTGTGTGTGTGTGTGTGTGTGTGTGTGTGTATGGGCCTTACTTCTCCCTATATATACACATAAACACACACACACACACATACAAATATATGTGTGTGTGTGTACAGAATTTCAACTGCCTAAGGGTACCCCTCACTTGTACGGGTTCCCTCCAAGGTCCTGGAAATCCCTAGCAATGTGGTCATATGTTTTGTTTCGTTTTTTAATTTTTTTAATGTTTATTTAGTTTTGAGAGAGAGAGAGAAAGAGGGGGGGGAGGGGCAGAGAGAGAGAGAGGGAGACAGAGAATCCGAAGCAGGTTCCAGGATATGAGCTGTCAACACACAGCCCAATGTGGGGCTCGAACTCGTGAACCGCGTGATCATGACCTGAGCCGAAGTCAGACGCAGTCGGTTGACTGACTCACCCAGGTGTCCCTCCATCTGGATTCTAGTCCCTTCTATGCATCGTTACGTTACTATCAGCCACTCTGGTGTAGGAACAGCTTCCAGGAATACCCGGACACCTACCATGCCAGCTCAGTGCGTGAGCCACGTGGGACCACATAGGGCTCCTGCACCCCACCCCTGATGCAGATGTGGGTCAGGGAGGAGGGAAACAAGGTGTGAAATGTTGCAGAGCCAGAAGCCAGTCTGCGGGAAATTCTCCCAGTCGTGAGGTATGTGGCGCTGTACAAAAAGGTTCAGCCTATTCAAAGCAGGGCATTTCCTCCTTTCAGAGATGTGCTTGTGGGTCCGTTAATACGTTTGTACCATTACGTGCCGTACATTTCTTCTGTTCTCTGCATGGAGTCTTACAGAAGAGGGTTTCTCAGAATTCCTGAATCTGTGAGCTGCAAGCATGTCACGGTACCCCAACAATGGTTACATCTGTGTTTGACACAGCCCCCACTCTCATGATACCTTTTCTGATCAACCATGCTAGAAAAAAAAAGTCTGAATTCTATTTCTATTCACTCCTTAGAGAATTATATCACAAAACTGCTGTCGTAGAGCGTGCCGCCAGAAATGGTGGGAAAAAGTACGACAGAGGTGGGTCAAGCGGCTCATTAATAAAGTCTTATTTTTCTGGAAACTGCTTGCAGCCTTTGTCGGCTATTTTATAATCTGCCGTCTGTTGTGATCGTTTTTATTCCCATTCTCATTTTTCCTCACATTTGCACCTGATTTGGTATTTGTTATTCCTGCATTCTTTTCTTAATGGGGATCCCTGGAAGGAAGGATGTAAGTTTGGAGCCCTTCTGCGCCTCCTGGGGGGAGGTGTCTTTCCTGTGTATGTCACCTGTGTGTCACTGGTGTGTTGGACTGTCCTGAGCCCCCCCTCCCTTCTCCCTTCCTCCGGTGACAACATCAGCCGGACACTAACAATTCCAATTTTCCTTCCTTCCTCAAGACTAGTGGCTTTTGCACTAACACCTCCCAGCTGGGAGCCGTGATCAGCCAGTTGCTGAGCACCTTCCCCGGTCACTCCCTGTGTCTGCCCCACTCCTGGTAATGAGCTCGGAAGGGCCAGATGCTCCCTCCCACACCGAGTACTTTCACGCCACCCTCTCAGCCCAGACTCAACCTGGGCACTTGGATGTTTGCTCCCTGAGTGGCAGGTACAGAGGGCCAGTCTCCTCTGTGCCCAGTGAAAGCCACTGGTCTGCAGGATTAAGGCCCTCTTAGGCCGGGCACCCCATAAGATTTAGGAATACTAAGGTGAGTCTCGAACCCACAGCTGTGCATGTGCCAGGGACAAGTCCGTGTCCTCATATGGTTCAGAGAAGGGCCCTGAATCCAACCTGAAAGGTCAAGGAAGAGCTTCTCGGAAGAGCGAACTTGAGTCTTAAAGGCCAAGAGAGCACTGTCCAGGTGAGGATAGGCAGCCGGCGTGTAGCACACACGCACATCGTCTGCCAGTTACTCAGTTCAGCTCTCGCCTAGGTGCTGCTACAGAAGGATTGTGCACACGCGATGCAAGCCCCGAACCAGCTCTCCTTCAATTAAGCAGAAGGGAGATTGTGCTGGGTGGGTCTGACCTAATCAGGTAAGCACTTTTTTTTTCTTTTTTTTTCTTTTTAATGTTTATTTATTTTTGAGAGAGAGAGACACAGAGACAGAGACACAGAGTGGAGCGGGGGAGGGGCAGAGAGAGAGGGAGTCACAGAATCCGAAGCAGGCTCCAGGCTCTGAGCTGTCAGCGCTGAGCCTGATGCAGGGCTCAAACCCACAAACTGTGAGATCTTGACCTGAGCCGAAGTCAGATGCTTAACCGACTGAGCCACCCAGGCGCCCCAGGTAAGCACTTTCGAGGAAGGCTAGGCCTCCCCTGAGCTCAGAGTCTCCCAACAGCCACCGGGTCTACCATTCTTCCCCCCTCCCCCACTCCTAGTCCCCACTCCCCATCTTCCTTACTGACCGTACCTGTGGCAACAAGCTTCGGCTCATGCTGTGGGACTCTGCAATGCTCATGATCTTTGCCTGCCTGCCCTAAAGACTTGTATTTAGCCAGCCCACAGTTGCATAAGCTGATTTATGATAATAAATCCATATATATATATATATATATATGTATCATATATAATAAATCTTTTGTGTTTCCTATTGGTACAGCATCTCTGGTTGACTGCTGATTGATAAAGGCAATGGCAACACAACAATAAAATGAGGATTTATCATTACCAGGCATTTTTCTCACTCATTCTCAACAACTCCATGAGGTGGCTGCTGTTATTATCCCCTTTTATTTATTTTTTTAAGTTTATTTATTTATTTGGAGACAGAGAGAGATGGAGCGGGCGAGCGGGAAGGGGCTTAGAGAGAGCGGGAGAGAAAGAATCGCAAGCAGGCTGACGGCGTGGTGCCCAGTGCGGGGCTCGAACCCACAAACCGTGAGATCACAACCTGAGCTGAAACCAAGAGTTGGACGGACGCTCAGCTGACTGAGCCACCTGGGCGCCCCATCCCCTTTTGAAGGTGAGAAAACTGAGGCACAGGGAGGCTGAGCAACCTGTCATATGGTCGGTCAGCCTCGGCACCTGGACTGCCATCCGTCTCCCCCAGGGCCTCATGCTGTGTGGTCTCAGTCTCTGCTGCTTAAAGCGGGGAGTGATCGTCACCGAGATGGGAAAATCCAGGATTCAGGTAAGAGTCAGAACCACCCCGTGTCCCGGCCTGTTGTCCCCCTCGACGGTGGAGAAGGTGAACAGAAGGATGTCAGAGGAGAGGGGATGTCAGGAGGAAGGCACTGCTGGACTTAGGAGCAAACTGGGGCCCTGCGAAGGCACAGAGGAGCAGCAGGGTATAAACAGGCTTTAGGTTTGTCATGTCAGCTGGACCAGGTTCCTTCTGATGCGCAAGTCTCACCAGGCCCTTGCCCTCCGTGGAACAGAGACTCTTCCATCAGTAACCAGGCGGCCTCAGGCGGGTTCCCACAAGGCCCTGCCCACTGAAAAAAAAAAATCAGTAGTGCAGCAAGAGTTCGTATGAGGTTTGGGGAGCAGACAAATTTGACTCTTTAACCTTTGGCATTGCCCAGGCAGGAAGGAATGAGTCTCTAGACCTTGCATATAAAGACACAGTTACCACAAATTTGAGGAGGTGGCTTTGTGCTTTGGCACAGGATGGGCCTGTATTGCCAAAGGAAGAGAGAGAGAGAGAGAGAGAGAGAGAGAGAGAATGGATATCAGGCATCCTTGCAGATAATGGTAATGTCAGTACTGGCATAATAATAGCAATAACCACCCTCTGTATCTTTAAAGAGCTTCATGGTTAACAAATGATTCTCACATATTGAGACGTCTAACAAGACATCTTTGTCACTTCTATTATTCCCACTTCACAAATGGACAGACAGACGGTCATTAAGGGATTGGTTCCAGGTCGCACAGTTGGAGTGTGGGGCTGGTCTTGGCACGCAGATTGCACTTGACCCCATTTGCTGCTGTTCTGGGTTGCCCACTCCCCCACCACCAAGTGCTACACACACACACACACACACACACACACACACACGGGCGCATACACAACTGGACAAGGATAATACTCCCCCTGCCCTGGCTGCCTGCTTCCATTTTGCTTTGAGAGCAGAATACAGAGGTGGGGAACAGCTGGAGAACCGGCCGACGTCTAGGCTGAGAGATGATGAGGAGTTTGCACCAGCGGTGGTCAAAATACAGAGATTAATTACACTCAACCCAAGAAACGGGCTTTTATGGGCTGCCAGTCAGCAGAAAATATTTTGAAGTCCAAATTTGAAAAATGTCACAACTGCTGTTTTGAATTCATAGATATTTTGGGTGCCTAGCAATGCCTTCTATTTCTATTTCTTATTTAGAGAAAGTACCTGTCTTTAAAAATCATGGGGGCTTAGGAAAAGCTCACGCCATGGTCTAGTTTGGGGCTCTGTAGGTGCCATGGGTCAGGCTGTTGGTGTGGAACACACACTACAGGCAAAGATGAGCCATTAGGAGCTCCGTGTGATGGGGCACAGAGACCAGGGGCTCACCGATGTGACTCCCAGGTCCTCCTCCCCCCAGCTCTGTGACCTGAGGCAAATTCATCTCCACACACCCGATTTCTTCATCTGTAAACTGGGACCTAGATCAACAACCTCTCCCCGCTGCCGTAGAGACTGAAACGAGATCATGTAAATTCATTAACTGCCCAGAGCAGGGCTTGGATGAGAAGCGAGGTTTTAGTCCTACCCACACAACCCTTGAAGCCACCAGCAAAATGCTTTTCAAACAGTAAACGTTGGATGGGTATGTGTGGAAGGAATGAATGAAAAATGAGGAGAGCCTTACACTGAAATGTTAACGCTGTTACCCCGGCAGTGACCCTAGAATCTCTCCAGCATGTTTTACACGTTTTGCTAGGCAAGAAATATCCATGGTGATTCACAGATTTTCTAATAAAACAGCCGCGCACATCTACCAGGAGTTCATAGGGATAATGATGACAAAATACCCGCAAAGCACTTTTTGAACTTTTTGTCGGCAGTTTCATCGTGTTCTCCTAATAATGCAGTGGGCTGCTGGGACCACCGATGCCCTTGCTACTTGTTTTACTGCTGCTCCCTGCTTGCTTTATTGGGTATGTGCTGGAGGGCTGACCTCCATGCTGAGTGCCATATGTACGTCAGCCTGGTGGATCCCTGGGATGGAGGCTATTAACAGCATTTTATGCAAAAGAAAACCAAGGCTAATGCTTTAAAAAAAATAATAAAATAAAAATAAAAAAAAGAAGCTTGCCCACAAGTCACCCAGCCCTGGCAGAGCCAAATTTGGACCAGACTGATCTCAAAGCCACTGTCACAAAGCGAGCGTCCATCTCGCATCACACAGATGAGAAATCTGTGACACCTGCTCCAAGCGACCCATCTCGTAAGAGGTAGAATCTGGAGCCCGATCCGTGCACTCCTGAGGCAGATTCGAAGCTGCTTCGACCGCCTAACGGTCTCCAGATCAGGCGATGGTGAAAAGGAGGACCCAGTCGGTCTGCCTTTACTGAAGGCTTCCATCTGTGAAGCGTGTGCTAAGCATCTGATAAATGTGGTCATTCGATCTGCCCGGGACACAGTGATACACGCGCTCGGAAAGAGAAGCTCAAAGGTTCAGTCTCGAAAATGTTAATGGCAGATATCTCAAGCTGGGAGGATTTCAGGTTCCGATTATTTTCTTCCTCTGGATTTTATATATGGTTTGATTTTTGTAAACAAGTAAACAAGAAGACTTAAAGGCATAGTTCAGAGCGACCCTGAGTTGGGGGTGTAATCCATTCCTGCTTTCCAGCTGGGGAAGCTGAGGGGGAGGGTGAAGGGTCTGTTCAAAGTTACCTTCCAGAGCTCCAGCTCATCCATGCCACTGAGCTACCTCCTGGGAGCCCCAATCTGCCCAGGGCAGGAGAGTGGCCATCTAGGAGATTCTATAATCTCTTCCATGACAAGGGCATAGTTTCTTCTGCCCCAAATAGGTGCCTGGCTTCACATGGCAGTGGGGCCCCGGGTGTTCCTACAGCAAGGACAGGCGTGGCCATTCACTTGGGCTCAGGTGGCTTGTGTGTTGTGAAGGCTCTTTGAGGTGTAAAGGGCCCCCTGGGACCTCGCATTCTTCATCAGTCACTGCGTGAGAGGCTGGAGGCAGGGATGGCACTCGGTGGGGTAGGGCCAGCAGCCATCAGTGAATGGGTGAGCATGTCGGGCAGAGGGGGTGGGGGTGGGTGCACATGCCTGTTCAACCACCATGGCTGATCTGTTCTTCAGTGTCAGGAATTTGATGCTATGTCCTAACTATAAAAGTTGGGGACATAACTAATTTACATGACTCCATAGAAAGTTCATGGTGAAAAATGACATTTGCTGGACAATACTGGGTGAGCACTCAGAGACCATTAAATTCCAACGTTGTCCACAGAGGCAGGCAGGCCGTCTATGACAGTAACAGCCAGACCCACTTGGGGAACACATTCATTAAAACATGAAACCTCCTTGTGAGCTAAAGCCTTTCATCATATGGGCCAAAAAAGACCAGCTAGCAAAAAGACCTGCAGCTAGCAGGGTGTGGTAAAGACAACACGAGTCCCGGGGTGTGGATCTAACAACCTTTGGCTCTGACAAGCTGGGCATCTTTGAATAAGACACTTGACCTCTCTGGGCTCCTCATCGGTAAGATAAGGAAATGAATACTAGCTAACCAGTCTAGTGCAGACACTAGATCGTCAGAAAGACCCATGAGTACCCCGGATGCAGTTCATATCAAACATTTATTGGGCACCAACTGTATCCAGTACTGCACTGTGGGAATCAAGGAGCAGCTGGAGATGGTAGGGGCTGGATCTGGCGTGGCCACAACACGTTGCTCTACGTTATGGGGGAAGCATGAAGCCCCTCTGCAGCCAATGCCCTGTGCGCGCCCCCCCTCAAACCTCATTAGGTCTGAAGCACTCGTTCCCCCAGTTGAGGAAGCTGCCTCACCCAACGTTATTCCTCTGCCCACTGACTGGTGCTGGGGTCTGAAGGTCTGGCCCTTCTCTTTGATGAGAGACATCCTTTCAGGGTGACCCCAGCCCCAGGGTTCCTCATGGGAACACGGATGCTACGCATGTTGTGGCTTCCCCCTCTGCCCCATCTGCTTCCCTTGCTCCTTCATAGGTCTTGTCCCGGAGAACAACCCCCAAAATGTCCTGTATGCAAATCTCGAAGAGTCAGTTTCTTGGGGGGGTGGAACGCAAACATTGCCATGGGACCCCACAGACTTTAGACGGGGGGGCGTCACTCAGAATGGATGTTTCCTATCCCATTTCCCAGGGTGCAGGCACAGATGTCCCTTGTGCGGTTTCTGGGAGTGGATTGGGTCATCCATGCACTGAGAGATAGCTCTCGTGAATATGGCCCAGGGGTCTGGTAAATGTTTAACTTTGAAAGGGAGAGGAAGAAAGCCCAAGTTCTTGCTCCCTGAGTATCAAAGAGCAACATTTCTTTTGCATGAAATCAAACTGCTTTAGCCTGATTTATCCTGGCGCCCAGAAGCCCAAATCTACCCCTTGAAGTTAGAAAAAAAAAAAAAAATCTCTGAGTTGAGCACATGGAGGAAACTCATGGGCATTTATTGAATCTGGGAGAGTTCTAATAGAATATCAGAGCTCTAAGAGGAGGCTCAGAGAGGTTGGCTGAGCGTGGCTTCGCTGTGAAAATCCCCAGGACCGCTAGGGCATTTTCCATTCAACAGGCAGAGAGCCACCATCACAGTGGATTCAAAGTATGGTTGTGCCAGAGGACAGACTCCAGCCTTCCTTCTGGCCCACCGACATGTTTAACTCCTACTTCAGGAAAATCGGGCTTGTGTTTAAGGCCATATGCTCTCCGGGAACCACTGTATACACACCAGAGCACTGCAGGGCTTACACAAGTGACGCAGATCCTAAATCTGGTGCTTGCCAGCGTGTGTCCTTGGAAGAATTACCTCCCCTCCCGGAATTCTTGTGTGTGTGCTGATAAAATAAGGCTCATCCTTCACTTGCGGGAATTTTGGTAAAATGGGAAATAACGGGGCACCCTTAACAGCGGCTCGGTCCTCAGAGCTGTTACTACTACTGGTAATAATATCTAGAGAATACGGACATTACAAAGTAAATGAATATTAGCTGTCCAGTATAGTGCAGAGGTTAGACCCGACTAAACACCGAGTCTACTTATTTGAGCGCTGACTTTGAATAGCACGTAAAAATGCACACTCCCAACACCTATCTGATGCCGGACGGCAATGCTACCAGCATCATTGCTGCTTTTTTTTCCCCTCAAACCCATACATTGGCCAAAGCTTGGCTGGAGCCCCAAGTATAGAGGGAGGGAAAATGGTGCCTCAGACGTGCAGGGAAATGCTGGGCTGGCAGGGGTGACGGGGCAGGAACTGTGACTTCCAGGCTTGCGATCTTGGGCAAACCGGCCAATCTCCCAAGCATCAGTTTCATCCATTCAACTGACACTAATTATATACAGATGTCTCAAGCACGGTGCCTCTTACATAGGCAACAACACGGTGGGTGAGCCAGAGGCCAGCAAAGGGGGCGTGCTGAAGTGAGGGGGCATGCAAGGGGGCAAGAGCCAAGTGAACACGGTAAAGGCCGGATCACTGCTCTCTTGCTGTGGGTTGCAGCCCAGGGACCCGGCGCAGCATCCCTCACATCAAAATACTCAACAAAGAAACGGATGAGACATCCTGCTGTCTAGAACAGGGAAGGCTGGAGGTACCGCTTTGAGCTGGGTCTTCAATGAGGAACAGGATGAAGGATAGGAACGGACCCTTCAGGCAGACCCAAGAGCAAGCGCAAAGGCGTGGAGCTGAGAAAGCCTCTGAGGTGTTGGGGAGCACCTAGCATGGTGCTCACAGAGTGTGCAGAGGGCAGGATGAGAGCCCGCGGAGGTACTGGGGGAGTAAAATGAGATAGCCATTCACAACTGCCTGGGCGATAGGTCAGACAGTATATTTGCCTCTTTTTGCTCCCTTGGTGTATATACATTACAGATGCATCTTAGAATTGCGCTTGTCCTGACTCCAGATTTACGTCTCATTGTGTTGGTCCATGATTGATCATTAGTAAACGAACATGCATATTGATGTGAAGCTCAGTTCTGTGTACAGTGTTATCCATGGATTCATCCATTCGTCCAACAGATATTTTATTCCGATAAATGCTAACTGCTGCTCAGAGTGCCTGACCAAGGCAATTTGCTGAGGCACGAGTTTGCGTTTCCCCGCTTCCGCTTGCCTGCAGACAGAAGGCTGCTTGGGAGAGATTTGATGTTTGGGTGTGCTTTTTCCTGCTCTAAGTTTGCGCTTCCGGTCCCCGGGGACACTGTTCTGTGCACATCATGGGGAAGGAGGTCGGGCTTCTCAGAGGCACTGTGGCACCTGCCTTCTCCACCTGAGCTCCCACGGGGAGCCTCAGTCGCCCAGAGTCTAGCCAAGCAGGGGCACAGAGGTCAGGGAAAGGCCGGGAGCCTGGGGGAAGGGAAAATCACAGCATGCACGGGGGGGGGGAGGAGGAGAAGCACATGAGAAGAGGTGGTGGCAGAAGGTGGCAGCTGAGGAGGGGGAGGCAGGACTGTGAGGAGCAGACGGTGGCAGGGTGGGAAGGGAAGAGGCAGGAAAGAAGAAAATGAAGTGGAAAAGGGACGAGAGATACCAATGGATTGGAAACGAGGAGCTTCAGAAAGAGAAGATGTTGGAACGAAAATTAAGGACGGCAGGTAAGTGGGGCCAGGAGGTGGGAGAAGGTGGGGAGAAAGTGAGCTGAGAGAACCGTGTACTCAGACCTGCTGGAGGAGGGGTCTCCATGGGAGCCCTGGGCTCAGGCTGCCCCGCAGAGGGGAAGGGAGGAGAGCGTCTGGCTGGCCCCGCTGGCTTGCCAGCCTGCACAGATTCTCCAAAGCGAGGAGCTGTCGCATGTCAAAATATTCAGTGGTGATGCATGAATTAGCAGAGATCAGTCTGTGTTTAAGAAATCTTGACGGAGCAGCCCAAAGCACAAATCAAAGCCATCAAGTGAATGAGACTGTTCATCCGATTAACACACATCCAGCACCTGGCTCTGCAGAGCGCAGGAGCAGGGCTGGGGCTGGCTTCCCGACCGCGCGGGCAATGTTTGCCCGTTCACTTGTCTGTCCGTGTTCCATGGCCGGGGAGGGGATCGTCTCCAGGAACGCACTGCGGGCTCTGCTTCAAGGTCATCGCATCCCTGGGTTTTCAACAATCATAAAAGAGCTCATGTCGGGGCTCAAGGTAGGGCAGCATTTCCACCATCAGATGCGAACCCATGAGGACTCCGTACCAAGGGGATCAGGGCGGTCCAGCCGCCAGCTCCCTCTGCTCTTGGCAAGGGCTGAGGCAAAGCCAGCCCCAGGCTGAGAGGCTGAGCCTGGAGATGTCACCAGACTCTCTCCCGAGCAGACAGATCTCAGAGGGTGGGAGCTGGGGTTGGCAGGGGTGGAGGGAGGCGTCTCGGTGGGGCCTGGAAAACTCTGTCGCCCTGAAGCTGCATCTCTTTGCTAGGCCTCATGCCTGGATTTCTACCTTGAAGCTCTACTGGGGGCAGGGGTTCTGCCCAGAGCCCCAACACATCTGACAAACACCTTGACCTGCCACTAAGTTCTTCCTGCTCTTTCTTCTTTGTAGAGGGATTTGTTCCCTGTTCCCCCAAGCCTAGGTTGGAACCCATGTTTAACCTGGACACATACCTGTGTATCCTTCCCTCATTCCTTCTCTTCCTCCCTCCCTTCCACAGGCCACAATTATCTATCAAATGCCACCTCTGTGCCAGGCACCAGTCGAGCTTTGCTTCTAGTTGGGGGGAACAGCTTCAGAAAATATAACATATAGGATGTTAGGTGATGAATGCCAAGGATGAACGTTAAGGAACGGGGATAAGAAGGCTCGATGTGAGTGTATGGACAAGTGCTGTGTGATCCAGATGATACAGGGAAATGGCGAGCCTGCCCCTTCCTGCAGGTCATGCCTCTTGGAGGTGGCTCTGCCTGGAACCCAGTGTGGCATGAGGGCCATCTTCCCGGGTTGGGTTCTATAAGCTCCCACAATATTTTATTTTCTGCTTTTACCCCTCTCCATATTGCCAGCCTACTGCAGGGCTGTCAGGGTACCACCGGTCAAGGTGGCCTGGCACCTCTGCCCTGGCATGAATTACAAATAAGCCACATCTGTTAAAATAAAAACGAAAAAACGAAAAAACTAATAAATAAATAAATAAATAAATAAATAAATAAATAATAACCAAGCCACATCTGATGGTCTCAGGATGATCATGGCCTCCATACATAACTGTAGTATAGGATTACAGTGGACAGCCCACAGGGTGCTCTTTATGAAGACTACAATGTGAACGGTGCTCCCTAGGGTTGGGCAGTACACAACCTGTGGAACTGATCATGGCAGCCTACCTGGGTCTGCTGCACAAACACTGCAGGGCCATGCTGTGGTTGGACTCCATGTAAAAGAGTGTTAAGCAAATAGTTTCTACCCGAGAACTGGCTTCCACCAGTACTTGGTCTTTCCATCTCCCATCCCCCATCCTGGACCTTGACCCACACCCATGGAGACCTTTGAGACCTGCCTGCCCCTTCTTTCTGACCTTAGCTGGTCCTCCATGCTCTGTCACCTGGCTGACCTGATGACCTCTTCACTGCATTTGCATTTCAGGTCTCCCGCCCCCCATTTCTCTGGTAACACATCCACCCTGGCCAGCTCCTTCCAAGCTCCTAGAGCAGGGCATTCTGTCTGCTTTGCCTTCCTGCTACCCATGCCCTGGAGACGCTCAGTTCAGAAAGCACTGCTCCCCGCCGCATGTCTAGAATCACAGGGCGTCGGATCTTGTCCATACAGCATCCATCACGCCTCAAAAAACAGCAGAGTCAGGTTGGAGACCAAGACCTGTCTGGCTCCCAAGCTTTGTGCTCTTCACCTCGCATCACTGCTGCCCTTGGTGTGTGTGGATTCCCAGCACAGCGTGCTCAAGAAACAGACACTGATTCCCCACAGAAAAGATGGCTGCCTTAGCCACTTCCCGAGGGCCAGGCACGGGAGTTAAGTTATTCGTCCAACTTCTCTGACAGTGAGAGCCATCAAGGGGTACTTGCTAAACATGTAAACCCCAAAGACCACTCACATCCACAGTATCAGGATTTCTGGGCAATGCTGTATTTAAAACACATCCCAGATGATTCTCATGACTGTGAGATTCTAGGAAATCTGGGGAGAGGATAGTAACAATAGCGAACATTACTGAACATACCCTTCATGCCAAGAACTGTCCCAAGGGCTCTCCATATAGTAATTTTATCAGTCTGCTAACAACTTCCTGAGGTAGGTCTTATCATTATTCCCACTGTACGGGTGAAGGAAGGTAGGCACAAAGAGGTTAAGAAACTTTCTCAAGGTCGTGCAGCTAACTTCTTCTGACTGCACAGCCTGCCCCTTGACTACCACGCTGTGCTGCCCGGCAAAGAAAAGATCTCTTGTCAATTTGAGGCACTGGGAGAATGAGCGATCACCTAAGCGGTGAGATAAAAAAACCCTTTGGGAAAAGGAAACTTGCAATACACTAACAGTGCTTGGAATTCCGTGCCATCAGAGGGCTCCATCGTCCATCAAAATCTGGCCCAAAGGACTATACTTGAAGCTGCTATCATTCACTTCCAGCTCTCGTAAAGGGAGGAGTTAGCAATAGCTTGGCTCAGGAGAAAGGGAAAAGAATAAGTCTGTTGCCTGGTGGTAGAAGGGAAAGGTAGCCATCAGGTGGGACCAAGCAGGACCTCCTGGCTCTGCTCTGCCCCCACCATCTCTATTTGCACAGCTCTGCTCTCTGCAACTCTAGCTCCCTCCACTCTGTGACAGCCCGATCAAATGGGGTCCATCACTCCTCCCACCCCTGTTCTGTCACTTTTCATGACATTTATTTTTTACCATTAGTTTCCATATACACGCGCGTTTCGTTGCTCCTCCTAGTCACTCAACAGACTTTGAACTCCTTCAAGATTGAGATGAAGTCATACGTATCTTTGCATCCCCACAGTGCCCAGAGCATTCCTGTTCCCGGAAGGTGCTTGACAAATGTTTCACAAATACACATACAGATGGGTGGCTGGGACACCCTAAGAAAACTTCATGGACTTTAGAGCCCTGAGTAGGCTGCACAAGAGCAGTGTCTCTCAAAATTTAACATGCAACGGAATGATCTGGGGCTGTTGTTAAATGCAGATCTTGGTGCAGAAGGTCTGAGGTAGGACCAGACAGGCCGCACTTGTTAACAAGCTCCCAGGTGAATGCCAAAGCCACTGGCCCAGGACCACACTCTGCTCTAAAGCAGGACTTTAGAGGATCACTTTCCTCTTATTCTATGTGCTGCCTCATGCTGATTTAATGTTTCACAAGGAAAGAACTGGGAGCTGGGTTCATTTCTCCTAAGAGGCTGTCTTCTGTGCTCAAGCTGAGCTAAGTCAACATTCTTATATGGACCATGCACTGATTTCAAAATCAATAAATATGATTCGATTCAATTCAATTCAATTCAATTCAATTCAATTCACTGCAAAATGCTGAAGTCCCAGTTTACATCATAGTTTTACCCATTTATGACATCTATCATGGCACCTCTCACGTTTCTGCATTTCAAACATTTATTCCCACATCAACATGCCCACTGTGTGAGATAATTAAAAAACCAATGCTTCCACTAGGGGCACCTGGGTGGCTCAGATGGTTAAGCATCTGACTTTGACTCAGGTCATGATCTCACAGTCCATGAGTTCAAGCCCCACATGAGGCTCTGTGCTGACAGCTCAGAGCCTGGAGCCTGCTTTGGATTCTGTGTCTCCCTTTCTCTCTGCCCCTCCCCTGCTTATGCTCTGTCTCTGTCTGTCTCTCTCTCTCTCTCTCTCAAATAAGTAAAAGAAAAACATTAAAAATTTAAAAAAAAAGAATGTTTCCACTGTATTATTTTTCACATATTCTCTGCCTCTTTTAGTTAAAAACAGTCCCCATCCCATCAGCTGAGAGGCTGGTTTCCTGTCTCCCTTGATAGATCTGGGGATCCTTGGACTCGTTCTGTTTCTGTTACTCTTTTAATGATTTCCCAGGGCTGATGGCACGACTGTGTGCACATGATGAATCAGGAAACTTCTGGCTAGACTAGTCAAGTGCTTGAGTCTATCATAACACTGCAGAACCTGCTTATGATGGACACAGCCAACAGAATGGTACCTGCACCTGTTACTCATTGTCTCAAATTCTGAGAGCCAGGTTTTGCACCACCACTTACACTCTCTTCCTGCCTAACCCCACTTTCCACTCTTTCACGTCAAAGATGGAATCTGGAGGGCACCCGTCCTGGCACCCAACGGTGACTATGAAACTCTTCCCTTTGTCCCCTCTTCCTAAGTCTTCTCTGTGGAGGAGACACAGTGGACCTCTATATGAACAAAACACCTTGGCCTTTGGGCGTGTGGGGTGATCCCTTTCTCATCAAATATGAGATGGAGCTTTTCCGCCCAGCATGAACCAGCAATCCGGGTCTTCTAGTGCTGCACACTGCGCCAAGGATTTGAAACTGATTGTGCAAATATATAGACGTAATGAAAAGATTTAATTATATACAAATTAAGACAATGGAGACACGAGATTGATGGAAGGTTTAGTCAAAGCAGAAAGTTAAAACAGGCCTACAAATCACAGCTATTAAGGGGAAATAAAAAATACAGCTTTGAGGTTCCTTGTGGCCAAAGCGTAAGGGGCAATACAATCAGTTGCGTGGTCAGCAGTGGAAAACGCTTGCCATCTCCTTCCAGTTAACAGTGCTTTTTCTTGGTGATTAGGTCTAGAAGCAATTTCTCCTACAAGTATTCATAATGGGGATGTTGTACAGTAGAATAAACAACATCATTTTCAACATCTCTACAAGGTGTGTAATATCAATTTGTAGGACACTTTCTTCAAGGCAAGTCAGAGCAAAATGTTCTGCCTCATATCTGGGCAACTCAGATAAAGCGAATTCTTAACTTGGATTGAGAAGGAAAGGGGGGTTTACTAAATTTTCTAAGATGTCATGCACAGCTCAACAAAATATTAAATATCCTGATATAATTTTATATTTGTTAAATCAAAAGAGCATTCATAACACAAATTGCATGAAGTGAAACCCGACAAAATCAGCGTAGGTAGTGAAATATGGTCAAAGAGCTTTCATGGGTTTTGATTTTGCACAAAATTCAACTAAAATGTGGGGTGAAACTAGAATATAGGGCTTGTGTGGAGTTGGACAGACCCCAGCTCTACCATTTACCATGTGAGGGACCCTGGACAAGTTTCTTACGATCTCTGAGCTTCAATCCTCTCCAGTAAAATGGAGACACAAATATATTTACACATCAAAATGCTGATGTAAAAACTGAAGGAGGTAATGCATTGGAGATGTCAGCATATTATCTGGACGCACTAAACACCCAATGAATAGAAGCTCTTCAATTGTTATCATCCATAAGTACATTGTCCAGTATGATAACTACTATCCATACATGGCTATTGAAAGTTAAATTAATGACAAGTCAATAAAATCTAAACTTTAGTTTCTCATTCGCAAGTGTTTAATAGTCCCACGTGACTAGTGCCTACTGTATTGGCCAGCACAGATACTGAGACCTTCCCATCATCGCAGAAGGTTCTATTGGATAAAACTGATCTAGAGGGACATATGAAGGACATATCATTGAAACTATTCTTCAGAATATTATTTCTCTCAAGCTAGCTTTGGTAAAATTTGGGCAAGCGATACTCTTTGGGAAAAGCCTGGTGGGAAGGTATTTTGATTTTCTAAGCAAATTAGATCTATATCCTCAAAAAAAAAAAAAAAAAAAGGAGATAGCTCATGAAATTTGAGAACACTGGCGAGGCTGACCTTCTAAATTGCCTGCTACCCCCTGGTCATGTGGAAAGTGGACCGAGGGTCCATCTCTAGGCAGAGTGAGAAATTGCCTTTGAAAATAGTCCTGCACCTGCTGCAATAACATGAATATGTAAAGTATCAGCTCCCCGGCCTTCCTTGAATTGTTTCCAAATTCCTGTACTTTTCCCGGTTTGAAATAGTAACTGCTATCGTCAGGAGAATCCCCCAGAAACAGAAGGAGGAACAAAGAGAACAATTACATGAAAACCCAGCTCTCGTCTGCTGTTGGCCTACAGGCCAGGGATGTGCAGTTCCGGGCTCTTCGGCATCCCTGCTCATTTGCTCCTGGCAAGCTCCCTTCTTGCTGTGTGTCCTTCTGTCAGCGCCGGGAGTGAAGAGGGAGCAATTCCATAATCAATCTTCAGCCCTTTGAAGAAACTCCAGCAATGAACTCGAGCCACATTAACAGCCTCATGCTTCTTCCTTGACCTCGTCCTTAATTGCATGACCAAAGTTCAAGAAATCTTGAATGCAAGCACTGCCTTCAGATAACTGGTAAACCTCTCTCTCTTTTGCGTATCCCCATGAGGCAGGGATGAGGAAGTGCTTTCGAAGAAAAGGAGGCGTTTCCAAAGGTCTAGAGTCCTCTAGGTTGGCTAACTGTGGCACTCCGGAGGACAGGTTGGTAATTGCCTGTAGGAATTTCTAAGCACTCTGAAAACATCTCTGACTATTGTTTTTAAATGAAAACATGGTGGGGGGGGAGGCGGTAAAGAGAGGAGATCTGTCCAAATAAAAGCTAGAAACACAAGTCCGACTTGATACACACAAGAAAAGCTAAGTACCTCCCCTCTGTGTGTGTGTGAGGGTGGTGAGGAACAGGGGGCTGGGACATTCGCATAAATGTGGATTTCCACATCTCGGCTTTTTCTAAGTGGGTTGCACTTGCAATATAATGAAAGTCAAGTGTGCACTCCAGGGCACGGTGGCTCGCTAAGGCTGATGGCGGGGGGTGGGGGATACCTAATGTTTATTCCTGGAAGATGAAATAATTAAAATAAGGAAATGAAAGCCCTGACCAAGGCTGACACTTTCTTAAAAGGTTTTGGCTTCATATTTATCGCAAGAACAGGAGTTTGTTTTCATGGACAGAGGATTCATTTCGCCCACAACAAAACCCATATTTCCCTCACCTGCTTTCCGTTCAGACAAGCCCCATGAGAAAAACGTGATCTCCAATTCACCAGCAGTAAGAAAGATAAAGGCCTGGGAACTCCACAAGTACGTTCTCCTAATTATCATAACTGGCATTTTTTTTTTATTTGGCAAACCATCTATTCAGATTAAACTACAGCCCAGGAGTCTTTTATTTGAAGATTGCCAGTGTGTGGTGGAGAGGTAGCTCAATTGTGTGATTTCCACAGCGTTAATAGCCCAAAGAGAAGCACTGAAAGAGAGCCCAGTATTTGCGTGCAAGTGATTTTTGTTAGGGAAGATCTAAAAATACTTACTGCAGCCTCTCTCCCTGTCCTCTCCCCTCAAAGCCAGCCCAGGACCTTTCCCTATTTAAACACCCAGAAAAGATGTGTCAGAAGTCGTCCGTTATTACCCTCATGTCCCAGTTTCCCCTAAGATCTAAATAAACAAACGAGTCCAACAAATGTGTCAGGAGGCTCTGGCTCAGCTTAGCATTAGGGATATATTTACCCATTTAATAACTGTTATTTATCCAGTCATTTAATTGCACCATTGTAAACACCCAGGGAAACCCTTGGGGGAAGGTAGCTCAGTTGCTGAGATGAGACAGATATTAAAGCCCTGTTCCTGCAGCCCGGCCCCCTCACAGAGCAAGTCTCCGGGTCTGGGATTGGGGTGAGTTTTTTTTTTTTATATGTCATAGGGACCCACCAAGAGGCCTCCACCCACTTGGCACGCTGCTTTTCACAGAGTAAGTGTGCGATGTATCAAAAAAGGAATGAGTGAAGAACACAGAAAGGGGGACTAGGGACGAAAGAAATGCTCTGTTTAGAATATGTGGAGATCAAAGTCTCCGCCAGCAAAAGCCTTCGCCAGTGACCAGGGCTTTGTTGGTGCCAGAGGACAGGTGGGGGCCAAGCTTTAAAAGGCTTTCATCAGTCTAGGGCCACAAGAACTGTGCATCTTGGGGTTAGGCCATCACAGCAGCAGGTACCCCCAAAGGAGTGATCCGGGCATCATGGCAGCGTTTCTGAATCCAGCTTTGCTTCCTATCCTTTGACCAATGCCTCCTCTATCAGTCTCGGGGATTTGGAGGCTTTTGTTTTTCACTCTCTGGGAATCCCTCAGACCTGCCAACATTCACTGTGGCTCTCCTTTTGAGATAGAATTTTTCATTTGCCTTTGACCTTCTCTTTCAACCAATCTCAGGTCATTAATTCATCTGAGTAGGCTCTGGATCCTGGGACCCAACCCGAGTTCATCCACCTGGCCGGTACAAGCCAGCCTGGTGCCCTTAAAACTCCCTCCTCACCTCTAGTGAAGGTTCCAGGTACTCCATAAAAAGCATTTGCAGCTATAATCCAGAAGCTCAGGAACCATCTAGAAGCGGCATCATGTTTTCCCGGTCCCTCTTGCTCTGGTCTGATGTTTCTAAATTCTCTCAAGGGCCATCTTTTTTTTTTTCCCCAGTTCTTCCTCTTTGCCTAACTCCTTCAGATTGATATTGCAGTCAGTCTAGGTTTCTGGTTTGTGATACTGACTTTGCCCCAGGAAACCTCTGAGGGAGAGGCATTTCTGCCATGCCCTCTCATGGACCCACGCTCCAGTGGTTTTCCAGCTCTTTTATGGTTAGGAAAGGACCCAGCAGCAGAGGACCAGGGACGAACACATCACATGAGCGCCACTCACTATTACTGGATCATGGACTGTTAAATGTTCTCTGCAATCAAATAGGTTGGAGAAGGCCGCTTCTGACATTCCCCTTTAGAAAGTCATCATGGACGTGAGCACATAAAAGTCCTCACTAGTCTGTGGGGAAGAAACTGCTTGCTTTGCGTACTCAGTGCTTCCCATGCCTATGTGAGCACCAAACCCATTTTTATAATGTTGCATCTAAAACATCCCTTGGAGCTAGTATCACCCAGAACACCACCCACTTTGCAAAAATGTTGACCTTGCCCAAATTCCCCGCTCTGTTTTACACACGCGCACACACACACACACGCGTGCACGTGCACACGCGCATGCTTGCCCACAGTCAACAGACCGCTGTGCTGACATCATTCTCCATTTCAACAACACCCCTTCACAGAGCCACAGTCCTGCTGCAGAAACAAGGCCCATACCCCCATTTTTGCTGCAGAAACAAGGCCCATACCCCCATTTTTGCCTCCACAGGCCCCGCTGACCCACAGGGAGGCACTCATATCCATAGATACTAAGAATTCATCATGCAAATCAGGGTTCGCAAACTTCTGAAAAAGAGCCAGATAGTAACTATTTTAGACTCCGCTCAACTCGACTTTGCTCTCGTAGCCTGAACGCAGCCACAGACAATATCTGCACAAACAAGGGTGGCTGGGTTCCAACAAAACCTTATTTCTGGATACTAAAACTTGAATTTGATACAATTTTCACACGCCACAAAGTGTTGTTCTTCTTTTGACTCGCTTTCTACCATTTGAAAATGCAGAGGAATTCTTAGCTCACCGGCCACACAGAAACAGGCAGCAGGCTGATTTGGCCCGTGGGCCACAGTTTGTCAGCTCTCACTTTATACCATTAAATAGGTTTCTAAAAACTGCCCGGATTTTTTGCACATAGAATCCTATTGTAATGTGTCCAAGAACCTGCTCCCTAAAGGATATCGTGACGAACCTTTAGCAATGCAAATCCCTCGATTCCTAAATCTGGTGCCAAGCATGGGCCTTCTGAAAAGTGACTGCTCTCCTTGGCCCTCTCAAAGGGACCTCGGCACTGAAGTCTGGCTTTCTGGTGTCCCTGCATCTCAGGAGGAATCTCACGCCAAAAGAGCCTCTGTCTTTGGCCGACGTTAGCCCCACTGGCTCTCCAGCTGCAAGAGAGTTGGCCTCTGAGCCGGTTCTAGTTGGAAGCTCTCTGCCCCCAGCTCCACTCAAGGAGTTGTGTGTTTTCACCACAGTGACACAAGCTGCAAGACAGCAGAGATGCCCATCTCTTGTTTGCACGCTGTCACTGCCGTGACAAACGTTGCATCCCAAGTCTGAGAGCTGCTTTGACTTACTGACAAGGCCGTCCTCTCCCCCTGAGAGACAAAGCCGGCCGCCTTGCCCACACGTGTGCTTTGCCATTAGCTCAGAGGCAGGAGGGACCCACTGTCAGCCAAGACGGTCATAGATAGCATCTCGCCCCCCACTCCGAGGAGATGTGGAAATGCTCAACCAGCCAATCATTTTCCCTCCAGGATGCCAGGCACCCAGCCTGATGGGGACTTTTCACTGCTGTGACCGAATCAGTGGGGGCATGGGTGGGGGCGGGGCAGATGCTGGTTTGGTGTGCTTTTTGAGGAAGGTTCTGGGTACTGAGCAGGTGGTAAGAGTTAGGTCAACTCTGCACGGCACTAGGGAGTGGCTTACGTCATCAAGTTTTTCATTCATGATTCACTCGGGCATTCAACAAGCACTGGCGGGGTACCAGTTTTGTGTGAGGCCCCATGCTAGGTACGACTGATGCAGAAGCCAGTGAATGGCACAAGATTGCCTCTCTCCTGGAGCTTCCTGCCCAGTGAGACAGACAAGGACCTAATCAACCTGTCACAACACAAGGCTCCCGGAGAAGGTGCACAGTCAGCCAGAGGGAATGTTTCAGTCTCTCCTTCTCTCTTTCCCTCGCTGTTTCTCCTTTTCCCCTAACCTACTGAAATGACTTCTCATGAGGGTCCCAACTCTGATGGCGTGCCCCCCACCCTCCTTCTGCAAATCCACTCACGGAAGCAACCATATACTTTAGAACCTGGTAACCTCACCATGACATTCCCTCTCTCAAACACCTTCCATGGATGGATGTCTATAACGCTTAGAACTAAAATCCTACCAGGGCCCATGAGCTCTGTAGACCTCAGACCCTCCATCTACACCCTCCCCTCTTTGTTTACTGTGATGTTTCCAGATGCCTCATACATGTTCTTTCTTCTCCCATACGTACAATAGGTCTGGAACCAGATGGTCGTATCCAAATGTTGACTCCCTTATGCATTAGCTGAACGATTTGGAACATGTCAGTTTACCTCTCACTGCCTCAGTTTCCTCCTCTGTCAAATGGGCATAATAATAGTGCCCCTCTCAAAGGGCTGCTGTGAGGATGAAACGAGGTAATACACACAGGTGCCTGGAAAGCACCTGGCACAGAGGACACACTCAATAATGTCTGTTACCACCTTATCATCAGCACTGCTTATCTTTCAGCTGGAAAGCTGAATGCCCCTTCCGCAGAGAAGCCTTCCTTGATGCAATTCAGTGAAGCACTCCTTTTACATATGCTCTGAGCACCTTGCACTTTCTCTTTAAATGCATGGCCACAAGTGGTCTTTATATGGTTACGTTTCAAATGACTGGCTTTTGGTTTAAAATCTGTCTCACTACACTCTAGCTTTCAGGAGGCTTGGGTCCATGTCTACTCTGCTCCTGGTGGCATGCCTGCTCTACAACAGGCATTAAATAAAAGGATACTAAATGAATAAAGGAAGGTAGGAACGAACGAATGAATGGAAAAGGTAGGACAAGGAAATTCTTTCCAGAGGACGTGATCCTGAGAGTTTGAAAAATGTGAACGTGAGGTGCCAGTTGGGTGAAGAGGCAGGAGCGTGGGCAGAGGAGATCGCAGGGACAGAAGGCAGCTGGGGCACAGGCACACAGAGGGGACGCTCAGAGAGCTGAGCCGTGCAGCGTTACTGAGGTCGGCGTGGGGCCGACAACTGTGGTGAGCGGGCTCCCACATCATTAACCTCCCTGGGCCTCTGTTTCCTCATCTGGAAAATAGTGGAGGATAATCTCGATCCTGAGTACTGTGGGTGGCGTCTTCCTCGAAGCAGGGAGCACCAAGAGATGATGTCCTGGGGACTCCACTTTGCCTGCTGTCCCTGCCCTCTGATGTCCCCATCTGGAGATACCCAGGACTGCTCAGATTCTGAATCAGTCTTTTATTTTATTTTAATTTAAAAAATATATTCACTTACTCATTTTTTTTTTCTATGCCAGCCTCCTCTGACACCTTAGCCACTTCCTCTACCCTATTAGTGAAGAGCTAAGACCCCCCACCCCCCACCCCAGGATCCAGTGCCTGGCTCACAGCCGCTAAGGGCCTGAGTTTCTTGCCTTCCGATCAGAGTCGGGAGCAAGACCCTCTGGGTGACCTCCGGCTCCAAGCTGTGGCCTCCCTCACAGTCCCCTCCCTGCACTGGCTTTACCTGACTGCCGGGGCCACCTCTCAGCCCGGTCCTCAATACCTGGAGGCCACTGGGGTCCTCGATCTGCACAACTGCCCTCCTCTATGTCCAGCCCCTCGGACAGTGTGCAAGTTTAGAGCCAAATGAACTAGCGGGCAAAGGGAACCCGGTGGTGGCTGCCATAGGGGGACGTGCCTGGACTGGTGTGGTTTCACAGCAGAAGAGAAGCACTCTTCCCCAGCTGACTCATGCACACACCTCTGGGAGCTACTACCTAAAACTTGCCCTCCAGGCACCTGGGTGGCTCAGTCGGTTGAGCGTCCGTCCGACTTTGGCAAAGGTCATGATCTCACGGTTTGTGAGTTCAAGCCCCACATCAGGCTCTGGGCTGACAGCTCGGAGCCTGGAGCCTGCTTCGGATTCTGTGACTCCCTCTCTCTCTGCCCCTCCCCACTTGTGCTCTGTCTCTCAAAAATAAATAAATATAATAAAAAAAAAAAAACTTGCCCTCAGGTGGAATGGTGACGGAGGCTTTGCTAGAAGCAGCCTTTGAGTAAGGGAGGAAGGGGTCAAAGGGCTTGGATGTAAAAAGGGCCGAGTGCAAGGTCTCTCTCTTTGTGTGCAAGTATGTTTATGGATCCCTGGTGCACACAGACCTCATGAGCTGCCCTGAGTATGGTACACCCAAATACTGAAGACTGAATACCCCAGAAGTTTACGTAACACAGCAGGGGACCCAGCCCTAAAGCCAGTGTTTACCAGGTTTACCTTGAGGAAGAAATGGCAGCCACAGGCCACAGCAGGAAGCTGCCCGGACTTCCGTGTGTGTAAATACTAAAGAGCAGATGGGTGTTCTGTCCCTCTCGTTCCTGCATGCACGCAGACATCACTAACAGATCACAGCACACATTGTTGCTGACTCTAAACCGGGTCTCAGAATTCCTCTCCATAAAGCGAGCAATTCATTTTCTCTCATGCATTCAGGAGCTGAGTCCCCTTCTGCTAATCTCACACTCCCGGGGGGCCGGGGGGCCATGTAGGCAAGGACTTTAGATTTATCTTTTTCCAGCACAGACATTAACCTTCTGCTCTTTAATTTTCGCAGGTGAGCAAAATCTATGCATTTGGGGAAAAAATCACTCATAGAATCTGGGTTATGAGATATTATTTAAGCTCATTCATAGTTCATTAGGAGGCAGTTTATGGGGCAAAAGGTTACAAAAATGCTTGGCAGTGGGCCAGAGTCTTAGGATGCTTCTGGCAAGGGGATCTCTTGATATCTCGGGATCTGGAGGAGACTGTTGTGGGGAGGCCAGGAAGTCCCATTCTGTCCCAGTGCTTCCCAAACTTTGCTGCAGTTGGGGGAACTATGAAAAATCCCAAGGCCCAGGTTGGATGCCATACCAATGACGTTAGAATGTTTGGGGGGTGGGTGCCAGGAACCAGTAGTTTGTGAAGATTCCAGCTGATTCCAATATGCAGCCCAAGTGGGGAGCCACTGGTCTGGACACAACACGCTTTAGAGCTGCCCATCTCCCTTCTCTTTGAAGAAGTCATCAGAGCTCACGGGGTCTGACAACAGTTCCATGAGACCATCTGACCCTGAGACAGACCAGGGACTCAGCCACAGAGAAGCAAAGTGGGTTAGGTTCAAAGGATGTGGGTTAGTTGGCTACACCTGGGATCTTTCCTTTCCGGGCAGGAGATGCTGCTCCAATGGTATATAACAAAAAAGGAGGAGGAGGAGGATGTTTTCATGTCGAAATTAATATGAGGGCGCACACTGAAGGATTAGCATGTGGCTCCTTAAACAGCAGTCCCATCTTGGAAGGACAATTTTCAAAGCAAATTATACACACACCTCCCCCAGTACAACTACTAAGGCTACCAAAAAATGTTCCCCTTTTTGACTGATTTTTCAAAGGCCAATGATTCTCCTGTCCCACTGGCTGTCCTGCCCCAGCCTGAGGACCAACCCCTGCAGCAGGGGCCCCTTCCCAGGAAGGCGTCGATGTTGGAAGGTGTGTAAATTGCACCGGCCTTTATGAAAGGGAATAAACGCAGGGAACACCATTTTCTCAGGCCGGGTCACAAGCTTCAGTGGCTAACGTAATGAGATTATTCCAACCTGGAGGCCAATTGGAAACCAATGACCAACCATTAAAGTCCCATTGTCCACCTGCCCCCCCCCCCCCGCCCCTCTCGTGTATCTATCACCCTGGCCCTCCTCTTGCATCTGTGTGCAGCCATGAGAACGGGGGCCTGGATCCAGGCAGACTGCGAGGGCACCCAAGAAAGTAGGACAGGAGCACACCCCTTGCTCAGTGAAAATCTGAGCAAACAACTCCTAGGGAGGAGAGAAGTCGCACTCATAGCACCCCTGCGTGTGCCAGGCCCCGTGTGAAACGTTTTTATAGGCAGAGTCTCATAGCTACTAGTTCGTCCCTATCGGTCATTAGCCCACAGATGCTAAAGACTTGGTGTGTGTGTTGTTTCCTGCCTCTCCGCACATTTGCAGACATCATTAGTCGATCACAGCGCGTGTTCCTGCTGAACCTGAACTGGGTCCTGGAATTTCCCATAAGGCAGGGAGGGAGCTGGCATCCGTTTCAGAACCCTGAGGCTGGGTCTGCTGAACTCACCTTCCCAAGGGGATCCCCACTTTACTTATGAAAAAGCCACTCGCCTAAGGCTGCCTTGCAGGGAAGAGGCAGAGTTGGAGCTCCAGCCTGGACTCCTAACATCGGAGTTTCTCCCAGGCCCGGTGTTCCTGGCGTCATGCTTTCCCTCACCTCCATGCCCCTGGACGTGTCCCTCTGCCAGCCTGGCTAATTCCTGCTCTTTCTCCACGTGCCACCTGCGTGAAGCTGCCATCACTGCCCCCCTCCGACCCCTGAGAGTTGGGGGGTCATCTTGTACCACCCTGGACGTCTCACAGAAAGCCCTTTATGGTAAGGTGTTTCTTTTTTTAAAAATTTTTTTTCAACGTTTTTTATTTATTTTTGGGACAGAGAGAGACAGAGCATGAACGGGGGAGGGGCAGAGAGAGAGGGAGACACAGAATCGGAAACAGGCTCCAGGCTCCGAGCCATCAGCCCAGAGCCCGACGCGGGGCTCGAACTCCCGGACCGCGAGATCGTGACCTGGCTGAAGTCGGACGCTTAACCGACTGCGCCACCCAGGCGCCCCTATGGTAAGGTGTTTCTTATCTGTGTCACAGGATGCTACTGTGGAACTTTTACAGATGGGATTTTGCTCCAAGCATTGAGCATTACTCCTGCCTTCTTGCTCTCCCACCGAGGGATCAGCAGGGAGCAGCGCATCATTTACTGACAGCCCTGGAGGTAGGAATACCCGGGCAGGGATGCCGTGTAATTGAGTCAACGGTCAACCAACTTCACCACACACTCTTGAAATCAACGAGACAACAGCGTTGAAGGAAAAGGCCCTCAGAGTGTCGAGAGTCACGTCCAGGCTTCAACGACAGACAAGGAAGCTCTGCGAGGGTCATTCTCTCCCTGCCTGTCCATGAACTGGAGAAGGAGACTCAGAAGCACGGCCAGAGAGGGGCGCCGGGGTGGCTCAGTCGGTTAAGCATCCAGCTTTGGCTCAGGTCATGATCTCATGGTTCGTGAGTCCGAGCCCTGCATAGGGCTCTCTGCTGTCAGCATGGATCCCACTTCAGATCCTTGGCCCACCCCCCACCCAATCTCTGCCCCTCCCCTGCCCTCTCTGTCTCTGTCTCTCTCTCAAAAATAAATAAACATTAAAAAACAAAGAAGCACAGCAAGAGAATAAGATGCTGGTGAGCATTCTGGGGAGGCCAGCGGGAACCTATGTTTGCTTTCACAGGGGTGAGGGTTGCTTGGGAAAGCGGGCAAAATCCTTGGTTTCTTCCACATTGCTCTGGGCAGGAAAAGAGGAGGAAAAAAATAGATCCTGGGCAGGGAGGACCTGACCAGCCTTCTGGAGCCCCGAGCGGTCTCAGGAGAGCATCAGGAATCCTTTGTGGCCCCAGGAGGTATGTGACAAAACTGAGAAAGAGCCCTTCCTTAGGATAGTGGTGACATTTCCCAACATAGAAAGAATTCTGTTTCGTCGAAGGAAGAGTCAGCCTGAGCCACTGAGCTGTGAACTCTGTCTTAGCAAAGGGGTGACATCCATTGCCCAAAGGTGGCCCTCCAGCCCCACTCTCCCACAAAGCACAGCCCCCCAGAATGCCAACATGAAGTCCAAGGTTTTGTTTTTACTTTTTTTAATGTTTATTTTATCTGTGAGGGAGAGAGAGACAGAGCATGAGCAGGCGAGGGGTAAAGAGAGAGGGAGACACAGACTCTGAAGCAGGATCCAGGCTCTGAGCTGTCAGCACACCGCCCAATGCGGGGCTGGAACCCATGAATCGTGAGATCATGACTTGGGCCGAAGTCAGATGCCCAACCGACTGAGCCACCCAGGCGCCCCTGTTTTTGTTTTTAAAAGGGAGTGTCCTCTTTATTAGTGAGAAGGCGGTGGGGGTGGGAGACAACTTAACACTTGGTTGGCACACCTCCCATGTTGGGTTTTCAAGAGTAGTCATTGCCTAGGAACAGCTGCTCTCTCTATGACCACAATGCCTGTGAACTCACTGGCTGCCCAAGGCCGGCAGGTGGGAGAGCACAGCAGAGGGAGAAGGGTGGCGGTCTCTGTGGGGACATTCTCTTGGCCTGCCCCCCACTCTCCTAATTCTAACCTCTCCTCTGGCTCAGAGGTGGGTGGCCTCGCAGAGCACGCCCATTGGGAATGGCTGAGGAAGGAAGAGTGGGGGCATGTGCAGAGGAAGTAGAGTTTTCAGCTGAGTCCAGATTATTCTTTCCTGTACCCAGAGGTAGGAGCTCTGTGGGATGGGGATTTTACCCCAGGCGCGGCTCTATTCTTTCCTCCAGGAGATACCACCTTTTCAGGCCCTACAACCCCATCACAGGGGGGCTGGGAGATAAAGAAGGAGTAAACGTGAGCAATAGACCACTTCCCAGCATGCAAGACTAAAGTGACACTTTATGCAATAGTGTGTGTGTGTGTGTGTGTGTGTGTGTGTGAGTGTGTGTGTGTGTGAGTGTGTGAGTGTGTGAGTGTGTGTGTGTGTGTGTGTGTGTGTGTGTGGAAAGAGGCAGAGGCCTAAAACACCCAATCTGGGGTTTGAGTTCTTAGGGTTCTTAAGCAATTGTGAGCCAGCCATGCATCATTACAAGGAGTATCTAATTTATTGATTGAATCCACATAAATGTCAGTTAACAATGTTGCCATAAAATTATGTCCCTATAAAAGACCCGGAAGGGTTCTCTTGTGGGAATAAGGGCAGAGCAGTACTCCTGCACTGGACAAGCAAGCTGGGAGGGGGTTAACGAATTCTACAACCTGCTGACTCAGCCAAGGTGGATGGGAACCCATGGGCTCCTTTTGCTGGTCTAGCGGGATTCTGTCTGGGGGTGGCCCCTGTGTGTAGGTATGTGTGTGCACGACCTGTGTGTGTGCCCGTATGGAAATCCACGGGGATCCATAAACAGGCACGTGTGTACGTGCATTATACCACATGAATCTGGTCTATGTTTTGGGGTACTGATGCAAATGTTTACCCTGAGTTCCTACACAGCAGTCTGTAGCCTTTCCATCTATGGACCCCAATGACTACCACGCGGATGTGTCCTAAGTGTCAACCAAAATGAAAAAGAAGCACATGCGTGTCTGTGAGTCTCTGAGATGAGCCTTGTTGGGGTGGGACAGATTAAGAATTGGATAGAGGTCCATGCGTGGGCCAGCGTGGGGGGAGGTGACAGATTAGGAGTTGGATAGAGGGCCGTGTGTGGGCCAGTGTTGGGGGCTGACAGCACAGGTGTGCTGTAGGCAAGTGTGTTTCTCAGGGAAAGTTCTCGCAGGGCTCTGACTTGACTATGTTCCCCAAAGACAGAGCCACCTCAGGCCCCCAAATTTCCCAGTTCTCCACAGTGGGGTCCAAAGAGGCCCTCCCAGCGCTCACAGACTTTCTCCCTACCCAGCTCCCAGGCTTCTCCAGGAACCTGGCCAAGGCAGAGGCACGATGTGGAGCTTCAGATTCAGGGGCATGCACTCTCCTGCCGAGTCCAGTCTGGGGTATGGTCCCCGCACGCTGCCACCAGGCAGGAGGTCATTCCTTGAGTTTTGACCCTCCAGCGTCATTCATGAAAGTCCTGGATTGTGATTCCTCAGCCCAAACCGGTTCTGGCTTACCCAGCCATATGTCCTTCCTCCTTTTAGTTCTGTTCCAGAAGAGGTCTGGACTCTACCGCTTTTCTCTGGAAAATCTGAATTTCTCTGACCCACTTGTCATCCCTTGGATGACCTCGGTCACAGCTGCCCAGAAAGCTTCCATCCCCAGGCCCGATGGCACTGCTCTGTTCACCTGATGACACTGATGTCAAGTTAGTTTTCATCCCTTCGCAATGACTTGCTGCCAGCTCATTACCACTTCCTGAATTAATTGATTTGTCATGGTTTCCTCTCTTTCCTCTCCTTGCTCTCTAGGTCCCTAGAGAGAGAGAGAGACCAGAGCTGGACTTACTCTTGGCATACAGCTGTTCCAACACTCTCATTCACAGACACGGAAACCAAGGCCCAGAAAGGGGAAGTAACATGGGTCTACTGAATAATTAATTTCACAGAAATTGTATTGAGTGCTTACCATGTGCCACATCCGTGGGTAGGCTCACAGTCTCCGGGAAGGATAGACACATAGGTGGGCCAATATAATGGAGCCTGGTGGATGTTATTACATTGAGAAGCACGGGCGTGTGGGAACAAAGAGGAGGGGCTCCTACCCAGATGGAGGGGATGAAGGAAGGCTTTCCGAGCAGGTGACACGTGAGTTGTTTCCTGCATAGAAGCTCACCAGGTGAGGGGGTTGGGGGAGTTTGGGCAGATGGAGAAGCTTCTAATCTAATGCACTGCTATGGGCTCCTTTCCAGGGCACCTGCTTCTCATTCTTAACATCCCGAAAAGGAAGAGGTGCAGAAGCGTGGAGGGAAAAAGGAGGCAGATAATACAAGCATGAATGTATGAATGAATGCATGAATAAGTCAATGAATGCAAGCCACATGATCAGTGCCCCTCATGGGCTGGTGTATCGTGTATGCTTGCTCATTTCATCCTGACCACATTAGTGTCCTTCTCATGTGACTTCTCAAGTAACTGCAGGTCGGGGAGAGTGAGGAATGGGTCACATCATGAAGAGAGAGGGAAGCAGAGTTCCAACCCAGCTCTGCCCGGCTCTGCAGCTGGGTCCTCCCCTCTGTCCTGCCAACCTAGTTCAGACGGCAGATGAGAAAAGCCGAAAGGTAAGGCTCCGTCCACTCCGTATTGCAAGGGAGGGTGGGTCTGGCCCCTGGCCACCGCCCCGGCGAGGGGAAGGGTCTCCCTCGGGCAGCAGAGACAGCACCGTCCCACCTGCCTGAACCCACCTGCGTGGATCAAATGGGGTCTCTGCCCGTCAGCATGCTAATGGGGCCTTTACCAGTTCCCGAATCTATTGAATCTTCTTCACGGAAGCCAAGTGAAGTTTGATTTTTAACCTTGCAGAGTCATGAAATTTATTTTTTTAATGTTTATTTATTTTTGAGACAGAGAGACAGAGCATGAAAGGGGGAGGGTCAGAGAGAGAGGGAGACACAGAATCTGAAGCAGGCTGCAGGCTCTCAGCTGCCAACACAGAGCCCGACGCGGGGCTCGAACTCACGGACCGCGAGATCATGACCTGAGCCAAAGCCGGACGCTCAACCGATGGAACGACCCAGGCACCTCAACCTCGCAGAGTCATGAAGCAAACTGGTGACTGGGGCTAATGCCCAAGCCCTGTCTCTTTCTGGGCTCCACAGCCAGCCTGCCCCCAGGGCAGGCTCGGCTGAACTGACCCTGACCTACAGACTCATGCCACCCTACCCCCGAGCGGCAGGGAGTGCACAGCGTGTGGTGCACCCCTGAATCACCTCAGGGAGCCTCGACGATGCTGATGCCCGGGTACCCCCCTGGAGGGGCTGATGTCCACCGAGATGCTTAGAAAGCCTCCACATGACGTGAGCAGCCTGGGCTGAGAACCACTAGCCCAGGGAGCATCCTTACCTGGGACAGGGACTTAAATAGCCTTATGCTCTGAAACAAGCTTTTGATGCTGGCCCACCCTGACCTGCGCTCTGTTTCCTTCTGTTTCGGGATCCTTCTCCTGGCCCAGACTCTCTAGGGCTGACGCCTGTCTCGTCCCTGTCATGCTCGTGTCCTCCGCATACAGATAGATGGGCTGAGTCCTGGGTAGCCAATCTGCTCACAGACCTTACTGGTGCTGTCGTCTGCTGAGTCCTGGAGCCCCACCTATCAAGACATCCCCTACTATCTTGGGAGCAAGCATCCCGAAAGGGACCCAGTGCTTAGAAGCCTTGGTTCAAATTCTAGCTTGGCTACTCACTAGTTGTGTACCCTCCCTGATAGCTGGTTTTCTGGCCCATCACAAATGGTTGCTACAGTGACTCATTTCTTTGCAATAAACTAACCCAAAACCTAGCACAAAAGCAGCGTTTCTCTGGCTCAAGAAGCCACAATTTGGGCAGGGTTCAGCAGGGACAGCTAGTCTCTGGGGCCAGCGTCACCTGGGGGCAGCTTCAAAGCTGGAACTGGAGTCCCCTGAAGCCTCTTTTAACTGCACGTGGCACCTGGGCTGAGAAGACTCAAACAGCCAGGGCCAGGCCCCGGGGCTCCCCAGGCATCTCTGTCTCTGTGCGTCTCTCCATGTGGCTTCTGGGTGACCAAACTTCTACCTGTGGGCTCAGAGTTCCCGTGGCTCGTGTCGGAGACAGAGCGAGGTGAAACTGCATCTTTCATGACCCAGCCTCAGAAATCACACAGTGTCCCCTCCACTGTCATTCTCTTCACCAAAGCCGTCTCACGGGTACCTCTGGATTCAAGGGGTGAAGAAACAGAGTCTTCCTCAAGATGGGGCGGTGGCGGGGCGCCTGGGTGGCGCAGTCGGTTAAGCGTCCGACTTCAGCCAGGTCACGATCTCGCGGTCTGTGAGTTCGAGCCCCGCATCAGGCTCTGGGCTGATGGCTCAGAGCCTGGAGCCTGTTTCTGATTCTGTGTCTCCCTCTCTCTCTGCCCCTCCCCCGTTCATGCTCTGTCTCTCTCTGTCCCAAAAATAAATAAAAACGTTGAAAGAAAAAAAAAAAAAAGATGGGGCGGTGGCATAGCAAGGTTCAGGGAAAGCAGGTGAGATTGGAAAGTATTCTTATAGCCACTTTGGGCAAAGACACCTTCCCTAAAGGGGATCCTACTACTCTACCGTAAAATAGACTTCGTTTATTAAAAAGTACGGCATAAACCCTTCACCTAAACTAAATAGCATTTATCAGTAACAAACCCTTCGAATATATCTCCCTTAAGCCTCACAGCGTCTCACAGTAGGTATTTGGTCATTTTACAGAAGGGAGAAGTGGGGTACAGGGGGGTGAAGGGGCCAGCCCAGCCACCCACAGTGAGTGACAGGCCTGGATCTGAAGACTGTGTGGTTTCAGAGCAATGGTTCTCCCCCAGGGGTGATTTGGACCCCCGGGAGACATCTGACAATTTCTGGAGACACGTTTTGTTGTCACAATCTGGGGTGAGGGGGCTGCTCCTGGCATCTAGCGGAGAGAGGCCAGGGATGTTGCTAAACATCCTACAAGCCACAGGCAGTGCCTCCCCCCCCATCCCCCCCACCCCACCCCCCAAATAAGGAATTATCCAGTCTAAATGTCACCAGTGCTGAGAATGAGAAACCAGGCTCTAGAGACGAGATTCTAATCACTACATTATAGGCATTTCTTAGTTGTTTCCTCTGTTCTAATTTCCTCTACCAGCTTCTTTCCCACCCAGCCCTTGGCTGGATCCGTTCCACGGGGTTTGGGATTATTTACAGCACCTACAATCTGGCATGTCTGTCAAGCCCCTGTTCTGTTTTTATTTTTATTTTTTATTATTTATTTATTTTTAACATTTATTCATTTTTGAGAGACAGAGAGAGACAGAGTTTGAGCGGGGAAGAGGCAGAGAGAGAGGGAGACACAGAATCGGAAACAGGCTCCAGGCTCTGAGCTGTCAGCACAGAGCCTGACGCGGGGCTCGAACTCACGGACCGCGAGATCATGACCTGAGCCGAAGTCGGACGCTCAACCGACGGAGCCACCCAGGCGCCCCACATTTATTTATTTTTGAGAGAGAGAGAGGGAGAGAGAGAGAGAGAGAGAGAGAGAGAGAGAGAGAGAGAGAGAATCTGAAGCAGGCTCCAGGCTCCAAGCTGTCAGCACAGAGCCCGACGCGGGGCTTGAACTCACGAACCACGAGATGGTGACCTGAGCCGAAGTGTGATGCTCAACCGACTGAGCCACCAGGTGCCCATCAAGCCCCCCCCCCCCCCACTTTCGCTCGTGGGAGTTGTATTCAGGGCCAGGGGGTGGGTAGTCTCAGGCTGACTCACCCTGCGGGGTCTACGGTCTGGTCCCAGCTGCGCCATGAGACACAGCTGGCCTGCTGGGAGCCTGTTAGGTCAAGAGTCAGATGCAATTGAAGAAAAGGGCAGGGGAACGCTGTTTGAAGCCTGCAGCCTAAGTGTTACCGCCCCTTCCCCAGGTGCTTCTCCTGCAGGGAGAGGAGGGGAGGAGGCTTCCAGCTCCAGGAAGGAAGCGGGTATTCTTTCACATTTGCATTGACGTTCGTACAATGTAGTCAGCAGTCAGATATTTTAAAAGCACTACAAGTTAACCTTTAGCTTAAAGGTCTGCTTTTGTTGCCCTCTCCTCCCCTCTCAACTGCTTGCGGGCACGCTGCCTAATGAGCCCAGCTCAGACCATTAGAGGCTGGGCAGATGCTGGGTGCAGCATGAGGCCGCCCTCTGAAGCCTTTTAGGAAGAGCTAGCAAACTGACAACAGGAGAGGAGATCCATTCATTGCAAGACAATAACTGCCCTCACGCTCTTGACAGAGAACTCCATTAATTCTGGATGTGGTCAAGGCCTGGTGCGCCAAGGGCACCCTCTGGAATTAAGTCTTCTAATGTGGCCACGATCCTGACAGGTGGCCTAAGTGCAAGATCAGGCCATCACTGAGGTTGGGAAATGCTCATGGGAGGACTGTGGCCTCGGCCATGAAGGGGAAGCAGGGTTGCACCACAGCGTCAGTGGGGAGTCAAACAAACTTGATTCTGAATCCTGGTCCTGACGCTTACATGCTGAGGGATGTTGGGCAAATCACTTGATCTTTCTAAGTAACAAAGAGCATCAGATACAATGACACAGAGTAGAAACTCGGTGTATACACATTGCTATCATTCTTAATCCAGTTCTGCAGAAGTTGCAAGTCTGATCTGGAATGCAAAACTACTGGCGTTCCTCGGGTCAGAACTGGGACATCTGTATGTCGCCTGAGGCTCAGGGCCCCTGCCTCTGAAGGTCTTTGCTGGCTACTCTCCAAAGACTGCAAATCTGAGATCCCCCTGGAGGTTACAGTCAGCTAATGAGGCAATAATATAGATCTGTGCCGCCCAGTATGGTAGCCGCTGGCCACCCTGAGAAACTGAAATATGGTTGATGTGACTGCGTATCTGAATTTTAAATTGTATTTAATTTTAATCGATTTACATTTAAATTTAAAACTGATACTAAACTCACTTACTGGAAGACCTTTAAGCATGTATGGAACAAGGCTGTAGTGAACCTAGTTTTTCAACTGTGACTTTCATGAAATCTACATGCGGAGCAAGTATTCCACTGATAACTGGGATGAGCTGTATGTAGAAAACATACACCAGATTTTGAAGACTCACTGCTATCTCATTAACAGTTTTTGTGTTGATTACATGTTGAGATATTGTAGATAGTCTGGATTAAATAAAAGATATTATTAAAGTAATTCCACTTGTTTCCTTTTACATCACTTCCACGTGGCTAGTGGAAAACAAAATTACGTATGTGGCGACATTATGTTTCTACTAGCCATCACCGATGTGGCCTACTAAAACAGCCTTAAATCTAGACTCCAGTCCGCCCCTAAGCTGGGGACAATAGTTCTGCCTGGAGTTCCACACTGGGGAACCTGAGCCAAAGCTTCAGACGAATAAAGCATGTACTTGTGCTGACTCTGTTCCCTTGCCTCTGTGTACACATTTCCCTTGGGGACCCTGTGGGAAGGTGTGACTGGGTGAGTTTGTGAGATCTAGATGGTCCTGGGTCTCTCTGTGAAGTATGATCCTGATATCAGCTCTTTAAAAGCTCACTGTCCTCTTACACACATCACTTACCCTCTGCTGAATGTGTCTAATCTTTATTCTCCCACCGCCCCACCTTTTAGACATCTACGATATCTCTCAGGCTAACTGCCTGCAGAGAAAAGGAGTTCTCCATGCTACTGGTCCCAAAGGTATCTTCTTCTATGGGGCGTCTTCTCATCCCAGCCCTGCCAGCTTCGTGGGTCTAACCCAACCTCTCAACCTTTTACAGAGCTAAGGCTTGGCTCATTTCTATCTCAGGCCTTCTGGACCAGGTGTCCTGATAGGCCCACGAAGCTGTGTTTGGGCCTGACCACATAGCCATTCCCAGTAAAAGCTCATGCAACCAAGGGGACAGGCAGGAGGCAGGTGCTGCAGTAAGTCAAACAAAGAGCAGAACAGCCAAGCTTGGGTCCCAAGCGCAATTTGCACAAGGCTTTGTGATATTTAACCAACTGTGGAAAGAGATTAATATTTCCCCCCTATATCCCCAAGTCAGGTCTGAAACATATCCATCATCAAACTCATTTCCTCCTCAGGATTACTGGCAACTGTTTTTGCTTGCTTACTGAAAAGCAGTGGCAGCCCTGATGGAGTCCATGTATGTTCTTTAGCTACTGGGAAAAAATCCTTAGAGGTCACTAATCCAACCACTGCATTTCTCAGTGAGGAAACCAGAAGCCTGCAGAGTAAAGAGTGACCCCTTTCAGCTTCGAGGTCATGAGACACCACGGTACCAGTCCTCCAGTTTAGCTAGGAAGGTGGTTACATGTAGAGGACATCTCGTAGGATTTAGAAAGAGATATGGCTTGATCCTGGCTTGCCTACTTAATGACCAGGTGTTTCTGACCAAGATGCCTCTTCCCTAAGCCTTGGTTTGGACTCTGAAACTGGGAATGATAATGTCTATTTCCTGGATTGGTTTGCAAGAACACGGAACCTGATGTGTAGCAAATGCTCAATAAATGGCAGTCCCATCCTCAGAGCTATTATAATAAGGCCCAGAATATGTTAGTTATTGCCTTACGAGCTTCTGAAAAATTAAAAACCTATGAACTCCCAAATCATCTTTTATTTTATTTCAGTACATCACCGGGACAAATCCTTCTGGATTTCTCACCCTTGTCTCTTTCTGACATCCTTGGTAAAGGCAACTGAATCCCACATTCAACGTTATTCTTTGGATTGGTGAGGACGGGGGGGAGAGGACCCTAAGTCCTGCGCTGATCAAAAGCTGTGTTCACTCTTGCTTCCTTCTGACTCTCGTCCCCATTAACTACAGGGCAGGAAGAAGAAGACATGGCACGTTCATGTTGGGCACTGTTAAGCCAACCAAACAGCCGGGGATATGGCGATGAGTGGACAGTAGATCTTCACAGGTTTACGCAAAGTTGGGGAAATTTTAAGCCCCATCCCCTGGATCATGGCGGCAAAGTCTTGCCACTCTCCTAAAACCACAGGGATCACTTAGTTGCAAGCAGCGTGCTGGAAAGTGGAGGACTGTATTCATAAATTTGGTTTTAGATTTCCAACCATTAAAGTGGCAGACGGGCACTCACTAAGAAAGCGGGCACTTGTTTTTATCTTTGACGTTCACCTCGGTGGAGAAGTATCTTCACGCAGAGGGTCTGCAGAGCGTGGACAGGATACGCAAGCTCAATTCTAGAATCTACCAGTGACTTTCTCTGTGACCTCGGGGAAATGCTGGCTGGGTATCTCAGAGACATGGGAAGGGAGCTAACGTTATTGGCCCTTGACTCCTCAGCTTGTCCAGCAGCAGAGGCTTTAGTCCAGCTTCTCATCAAGGGTTAACTAACTTGCCCAATCGCAAAAGGCTAGTAGGTGGCCTAACAAGGAGGGCAATTTAACCCAAGTCTCCCATCCCCTGAATCCCACCACACCCACCTCATCATGTCATGCTATATCTGCAGAAGGCAACGTCCAGAAAGACCTAGACAAATGACCACGGGATCTCATGGACCCAGACGGGGTTTAAAGACATAGAGTCAAGGTGACTTTGGAAGCAGATGTGTATCTGGAGTCTAGATTCAAATGGGTGCCTCAGAGCCCATGCCCCAAAGAACCTGCCTACCTCTACACCCCCATGCTCTTATAGACTATCAATGGGTCCCAGCCTGCAACCATGTCCATGAGCAGGGACAGCAGGCTGCTTCACCACCTTATGCGCGATGCCTTATGCTGATTAGGACTGGCCACACTTCTTTTGTTGGTTCATTTACATGTGATTTCTGTTTCTTTACTCGCCTCACTTTTCATCTGTACGTTGCAGACGCTGGACTACGGGGATGAACAACCCATAGTCCCAGACCCCTCCTGGGTTGGGTAGAAGCAGAGCATCTCAATACTCAATCCACTCTCTTTTCCAGGCTCAAGCACTTGAAGGTTTTCCACTGCTGGCTGTGAAGGACTTCATCGCGCCTCGAGCTCCACCCCATGCCCTCAGGCTTGCTCTAGGTCCTTTCTGTTGGTTTATTTGGCCTCCGATCCGTGATAGCTGCCCTGATATTTATATCCTGTGGATGTGCCATTCTTCTTCGGGTCTGCCTTCTCCCCCCAGCTCCCCTGACAGCTGCAGGGGCCTGAAAGCAAGGTGAGCGAGGTGTTCCAAACCCAGGCAGTCAGATATGACGCAGTCAGTCAGAATGAGGATATGGCCCCAAACTGTGCTACAGAAACCAGAGAAGACACAGAAATTGTGAGGAAACGTCTGTGGATAAGAGAAGGGCCAGGAGGGTACGGTTTCCCTGGACTAGAGGTCTCGGGACTGCAGAATGACCATTTGAGACAAAGGTAGTATTGTGGGCCCCGAATGGCCAGGCGAGCCTATGTACTAAGGTTGGGGCATTTATTGAGATCGCGTTGACAGCACAGTTTTCCATTTGGGGCCAGAGGCTACTTGCCTTTGGACAAATTATACCACCTCCTTGTCATTCCCCCACTGGTAGATGACAAGAATAGTGAGTCATACTTTCCCACGGCGTTGTGGAGAGCACTGAACAAGACGGTACACGCAGAGGGAGGAACACGAGGCCCAGCACACAGCGAGTCCTCACGAAACACTTGCTGTTGTCGTTCTGTGGTTCTGGAACGAATCGCATCATCTGCCATGTGTTCTTATTCCTTTGCCATTTCCCTGCCTGCATCCCTTGCTTCCTTGCCCGTAAAGTGTGGCCATAAAACCATGCAGTGAAAAGGTCCTAGTCTTGTCCCTAGAGGCAGCAAGGTGCTTAAATCATCTGAGCAGGGAAGATGGGGTGACAGGAGCCCAAAGCAGTAACAGGATGGACTGTTGGGGGTGCGTGCCTGAAAAGGGAGTGATCCCTGAGTGTGCTGGACGGAAGAAAGAAGATACGTGGGATCTCCTCTGAGCCAGAGGAGGAGGGTCAGGGTTCCCTGCCCAAAGGAGACCCTGACCAAGGCCGTTAGACACTCTGACCAGGACGCTGCTTGTGTTTTCAGCGCTTCATGCACGTACCTCGCTATTTCCAGCCTCCACCGCTATAGCTAATTAAGGCAAGAGAAGACTCTGCCCTGCCCTAGAAGGTTCTCAACTTGCTATGTCTGGCCATTCGCCACCACTTCCCCTCATTCTACATCTGCTTCATAATCTCAGCATGGGTTTTCGGGAAATTCGCAAGTGTTTAAAGGCCTCAGAAGGCTGAAACGCTAAGGTGCCTTTAAGACTGTCAAATCTAGGAAGGAAAGAACCACAAAAGAAAATTCCCTTCTACTGTTTCATCCCCCAAAGCAGCTGTATCTAAGTGTACTAACAAAATGTAATCCTGAGGACACGCTGTATTCCTTTAAAAGATTTCTAAGGTGAATTTCAGTTGTGTTCTCCACTTCAGTAATAGATATATCTAATTAAATACTTGAAAGTCCATTTAATTTTTAATTCGGGAAGTCATTCACGGTGGAGGCAATTTAAACAACTCAGGAAAAACCTCAAACCCCAACAAAATTCCATTAACTACGTGGATGCCTTAATGGTACATTTAACTAATGTTGAATTATGATGAGTCCCCGTAGAGGTACCTATGCAGTGTATCAATTCCCTTTTGGGGAATCCAAGCTTTTAGCTTTTAATGATCAGTGCAGTTGATTAGATTGACACAGTGGCAGTGATCAAGGTTACCTTTTATAGTTCACTCCTCAGAAGAAGAACATTTCCTCTGGCCTTCCCTTGAAATTCAGTGATCCCGTAGACCTTACATGAGAGTGACTCTCAGAATCCTCCTATGTATTTGTCACCTTCACTGCATGTGCGCAGGGCAGGGAGACATCCCCGTGGGAGTGAGGCATGACTGGGGGCTGCTGCAGATGTGGTTCTCAAGCTGGGGCCACAACGTTTGTCTCAAGCCATTGGTCCACCAACCACATGCAGGGTTCAGAGATCTTGGCTTGAATTCCTTCATGAGGGTCCCCTTTCCCTTTCCCAGAGATAGATTCATGGGGCTGGAGGGACAATGGGGGTCATGTAGCTCAAAGCACTCATTTGATGAGTGAGGAAACAGACCCAGAGAGGGCAGATGGCCAGGAGGAAAGGAGGGGCCAAAGCACAGGTGTTCCACTTTTCCTTCATGTTCTCTTACTACCTTCCCCTACCTTTGCCATGCCCCTGAGCACCAAGGAGAGTGCAGACTGGACCAGCCCAAGGAGAGTGCAGACTGGACCAGACCTTATGATTCATGTCCTAGGGGAAGAGGAGGAGAAAGACAGAGCGGAAAGGGAGATAAATCACTAAAAGGAAAATTCCATCCTCAAAGATTGCCGTGATGAACTTAATGGAGAAGCAGAACAAACACACTTGAAGCAATTAGGAGAAAATTATAAGACAATATATAATTAGGTGCTAAATTATGTGGCACAGAAAATGGAGAAAGCTTTATGTATTGCAGTAGCCTGAAAGCCTTTGTACAGGGGTTGGATACATAAGTGGCTTTGAATCATGTGGATTATTGAAGGGATGGGTTTCTTTTCTCTGTGTTATAAAGGATATGAATATTTAATGTGGCTCTGGAGTCATGCAGCCCTGACAAACTTACTGAAATTCTATAAGCCTCAGTTTCCTTATCTATGAAATGGGAATAAGACGCCATTACTGGTGTGGGTTTGCCTAAATAGGAAATAATCGCAACTGAAGGTGTGAAATTGAGCTCCTTATATCAAGAACAGAAGACAGGGGGTCAACGGCTGCCTGTTTGCTAGTATTTACTTTAGTCCCATAGGACCAAGTCCTGCTTCAACCCAAATACCCTTATCCGTTAAGCAAGAACACCCATGTGACATCCTACTGCAGATTTCTTATTATCTGATGATCTGTAGTCCTCTCCTACCCTCTTTGTCTACAGATAAGGTTATGCAACGTGGATATGGCTTTGGTCCACTAAAGCTCACCTTACGAGGTAGGGCGGTGGATTTAACTTACATCACTGGTGTCACAATATGAAAAGAACTCAAATCCATCTGGAAACCTTTTAGGGCTCATGGGCCGGTGTTGTACCACGACAGAAATACGTAAGGAAGAGGTCAGCTTGTTGCAGGAGGTGTCCAAGGAGAATACGCAAATGACTGATGAAGCAAGGCATTTTCTCCCGACGCCTCTTAGCATGGAATGTGAGTGCGGAGACAAACTTGGTGTGAAGTATGGAACAATGACATCAGAGACCATGAACCGGAAACAGAGGGTGACACATTACCATGCTGCTTACATATGTAATGATGAAGTACATTCCTTTCAGCACCTGCCTTGGAATGCCTCATTGCCCACTCCCGATGAGAGGGGAACAATGCCAAGAACAAAGATCCTGAAGATTTGAACAGTTGGATCAACCTTGATCTTCTCAGAGCTCAGGGCTCCCAAGGAACATTGGCTACTTAAAATAAGGGAGAAGGATTCTAGTAGAGGAAGCACCTATTTTTAAAGTCATGGTAATGGGGGTGCCTGGATGGCTCAATCGGTTGAGCAGCCGACTTCGGCTCAGGTCATGATCTTGCGGTTCTTGGGTTCGAGCCCCATGTCGGGCTCTGTGCTGACAGCTCAGAACCTGGAGTGGAATCTGTGTGTCTCTCTCTCTGCCCCTCCCCTGCTCATGCTCTCTCTCTCTCTCTTAAAAGCAAATAAACATTAAAAAATAAAGTCATTGTAATGGCTAAATGAATAGGAATCAAAGGGTCTGTCTTTGAGCCTGGAATACAGCAGGTATGCAAAAAAGTAGCCAATCTTTTCCCCAGATGGAAGTTTTCTGAGATGGATGTGATTGAGTTAAACGAGGATGAACTACAACAACCACCAGTTTCCACTGATAGCTTGACCCTGCCTGTGACTTCAGGGCCACACATTAAAGAGAAGGGCCTTGCCTGGGAAGGAGACACCACATGGTCAAGAAAAGGATGGGGTTTAGGGGAGCCTGGGTGGCTCAGTCGGTTAAGCGTCTGACATCGGCTCAGGTCATGATCTCATAGTTTGTGAGTTCGAGCCCTGCTCTAGGCTCTGCGCTGACAGCCCGGAGCCTGGAGCCTGCTTCGGATTCTGTGTCTCACTCTCCTTCTCTGCCCCTCCCCTGCTTTCTCTCTCTCTCTCTCTCTCTCTGTCTCAAAAATAAATAAATGTTAAAAATCTTTAAAGAAAAGTATGGGGTTTAACGGTGAGGAGAAGGTAGATTAGATTCCCTTTCAATTATTTTTTTTAAAAAAGGCAGAAAGATCTGAGTTTATGCAAACTGTGTAAGAAATGGTCAGGTAGCCAGAAGAGGAGTCCATTGTAGGGTTCTGAAAATGCTGACTCTTTTCCTTCCTGGTTAGTGGGTTCCCCGCTGTCTGTTCCCACTATGACCAATAGGGGGAAAAATCCCCAAATACGAAGCCTTCGCTTATTCTCAGAGATGGTACAGATTGGGAGATAGCTGATACTGCCGTGTCCCGGGCTGCCTTACAATCATCTGGAGGAGAGAGCCTCTTGAGTAGGAAGCTCAGCCAAACAGAAGCCTGAGAGCAGGTGGAACCCCTGGGGCCGTGGGGAAGACTGGGAACAGACCCCAGTATAATTGCTTCGAGGCAGGGCATCATGTGAAACATTTTTACTCAGAGCTGTTCATTGATTTTTTTTTTAATCTATAGAAACATAATCATCTTAGAATTAGAGAATATCGTGTAGCATCTTTCAACTCAGAGCAGAAATCTGTTCTCTAGAATCACTGGAAGGGAGGGGGATTCTGCTTAAATAGATCCAAAAAAAAAGGATTTCAGTGTATTCATAGGCAGCTCTTCCTATAATTGACTTTTTAAAAAATTCTATCTCATTTGTTAAAAAGCTCTACTTTTTAAAAAAAAAGTTTATTTTTTGAGAGAGAGAGAGAGCAAGTGAGCAGAGGAAGGGCAGCGAGAGAGAGGGGGACAGAGGATCCGAAGCAGGCTCTGTGTTCTCAGCTTGGGGCCCGATGCAGGGCTAGAACTCACGAAGCTCGAGATCATGACCTGAGCTGAAGTCAGACGCTTAACCCACTATGCCACCCAGGCACCCCAAAAGTTTTCCTTTATATTAAGCTGAAAACTTAGCCCTGCCAATTTTATCTTGGCTGGTAGCTAAGGTCTACAACATGATGGCTTATCCAAACATAAATATTCCATATTGCCATTTCTTTAGTAACTTCTAATTGCTGGTCTCAAGTCTTGTTTCGAGAGCTATTCTCTCGAAGTGGGGTGACCCTCTCTCCTTGGCATCAACTTTCTCTCCTCCCTTTTGCCCCTTTTTTTTGTCAAAATAAAACAAGGCCCTTTAACCTATTCTTGGCATGAAAATGATGGGGAAATGAGTCCCAGTTGGGCCTGCCAGCAATCATGTGGCCCTCCCTTCTTTAACAGCTAAGCATCTAGGAGTGTCATATTTTCTTATGGAATCTCCCTGGTGGTGGTTTATAATGTATTTGCATTTCAAAAGTAAGTGCTTAGGAATGTGGCTGTCCTTTTGAGAAAATACTAATGATCCTGTATTTACATTTGAGTATAAATTATGTTGCCCCTCTCTTCCCCCATAGTCTGGAGTTTTGGGGCCCTGTTTCACTACCCACACAGGAGATGGAAATAGGTTTGTGAGCGCGCTGCCCGAGCATCCCTCCTGGCCTCTCTAGTGGATTCAGCGTCTCCTCCAGCATCAGGGAAGTTCCCTCACATCCGCTGACTCCCCGCTTTGGTTCAAGCCTGGTGTTAAGTTCGGAGCCACCCTTCCCTTGAGGCGCTTTCGGTCATTTCTATTCCTTTGGAAGAGAACATCACTGGGCAGACTCGTAACGTTGTTAATTTTTGAATCTTTCTCTGACCCAAAGTGAAAAAGAGCTCCAGAGAAAGTTTCAGTCAAAGACATTTCTGCTCGCTGATTTAATTCAGGAGCTGTCAGTGTTTACGCATATGCGGGCACTTAGCTACATTTGCATCCACATCAGACTCCTCCCTGCTGACAGCAGGCCTGTCTCTTGGAGGGGACAGATGTAATTATCCTTTTGCAAGTGCAAGGCACACTGTCAGGATTTTGCTCTGGAAGAGAGAAAAGACCCAGAAAATGAGCCCGAAGAGGAGACACCATGTTCTGCTGAACTTAGAAAGCTCCTTGGGAGCAGGCCCTTCCCAGCCTCATTTTTCTGTCCTTTTCCATTCTTCCCTCTCTTCACTTGTCCCCAAAGCGTCCTTGTGGAGAAGGGAGGAAGAGGGGATAAAAGGCATGAAGGTCCCCTGTAGTTAACAAAAAGGGGAAAACTGGAGCTACTTTTTATCATCTCAACTCCCCTCCAGATACCTGTTTCTGGCCTTAATAGATGAAGGAGGATCTACGTGGCTGGTTAAGCATTTTGTCCTTGTACCCTCCCTAGATGCAGAAATAACATAATCAAGTTTTGACCTACATACACTAGCTAAGTTTTATCAAAATATGGCTGGTTTTGTGAGTGGCAGGAGAGACGGGTCCTCCACAATTCCTGTCATCTCACATGACCCAGGAAAATCTAGACGTTCATAGAACCACATCCCGAATCAGTCACAGCAGGCAGGGGATCTCGGCGAGTTCATAACACTGAACCCAAAAGCAAGCCTGTGGTCGACCAGAAAGCCGAATGAGACACAGCCCTCTGGACAACAGCTGTTGTAGGCACTGGAGTGCCCCACTGGCAGCAAGATGGAGACTGCATAGGAGGGGTTGAATGCTATCAAAATCACCCTTTTTACACCCAGCTAAGGAGTCCAGAGCCAGCCAGTAAGCTGCTGCAAAGCCCCAAATCTTCAGCATCAGCCAGACATTACCACTGATGCATTTGTTACCTTTAAAAAGTGCTATGTGGATACCTACTCATAAAAAAAACAAAAAAACAAAAAACAACCCTAAAGATGAAATTAAATACGTTTTTGCCACATTAACCAGTAGCCCCAATTTCTGGTATGTATCTGCTCCAGTTCAATACATATAAATCTATTCAGAGAATAGATTGTGAAATATACACCAGAGAAAGTCTTGTGCAGGTTCTTTGGAAGGCAGGCACAAAATTTTCTTGGGAGGGTTGATGGCTACAGTGAGGAGTCAGAGCCAATCTAGGCATCCATCGTTAGCATATGGGCAAGTAAGAAAAGGTAAATAGATATTAAGGAGTATTACATAGTAGTTGGAAGAAGTTGGCTTCAATATAACACGTCTTCATCTGTGTGTGTATGTGTGTGCACGCGCATGTGTACAAGGCTCAGATGCCGGTGCCGCAGGAACTAGGTACCCTCTATCAAATGGCATGGTAATGAAGTTAGTCACAAACAACATGATGAAAGGTGGAAAACAAGCCGACCAGGAGTAAGTCTTGACTCTTGCTCTCTGAGATTTGGTTTCTTCATCTACAAAGCGAAGAGCCTAGTACCGTTTCCCAGGCTTAGGGATGGTTCATGATAAACCACCGCATGTAGGCCTGGCTGAGAAATTTGAGGTGTTTGCCACCCCTGCACAAACCAGACTCATTCTTGCTATAGTAGTATAGTCTGCCGCCAGCACCGGTCCCTACACTGTTCAGATCCTAGTCACTAGCCGTCTCCCTCAAAGACCTCTCTAGGCAGAGGGGACTTCATAGCAGAGCCAGGATATAGTGTTTGAGCAGCTATCAGTGAAGAACCCATTACACCTAGGAGAGCATCGAACTTCGACTCCAAATACCCTCTAGGCAGGTTTCCTTTTTGATGACTCTTCTATTAGAGATCTCTTCGAAGCCCATTAAATCAGGTCGAAGCCCAGTTATTGGTTTTTGACGGGTTCTGTTGCAAATGGTTCTTCTCTCGTGTGAACCAAGATAGACTCCAGTTCAACCACACCCTTCTCATCACTGGAGGGCTGTGCAGGGCCATCCTGTGGGGGAAGGGAAGTCTCTTTCCCCTGTGGTGACTTGGCAAATGCAGCCAGATTTAACCTTAACACGGGAGAAAGGAATGAAAGGAAATGAACCCCCAAAGCCCTACTGTTCCAGGCATCAGGTAACCAATGACATGTGTTTATGTTACTTTAGAAAGATATAAAATGACACCATTTCTATCTTTTCTCACTGCAACAAATTCATCTTTGCCCCAAGAGAGTGCTGTCACTGTCCCTTGGGTGAACTAGACTATCATCTTTCCCAGAGACTTTAGAAGCTTCTGAGAGCCCTGCTATGCCCCTGCATTGTTCTGTCCATCCCACGGCCACAGGAAGAACTCTGAAAGACCCCACCCAGGCCAGTCTTCCAAATCAATAAAGAGATACCTTTCTAGGTGCTTCCATTCACATTTTCAGCAAATATTCATCGAGTCCCCCCATGTGGCAGACACTGCAGGGTAACAATGATTAATGTGTGATCTCTGTTCTCACCGTGAGGCTCTAATTCTAGAGATCCCTTTCTTTCTCACAGGAACTGAGAACTGGTGCACCATGATGGTTCCCGGTGTGGGCTCTGGACCCACAAGGCCTGGCTTCCAGTCCTGCCTTGACCAGCTCCTGGCTGTGTGATCCTGGACACGTTACCTCATGGGTTAAAGGGAATTCATTGCTGTGTTATCTCATATGCTTGTGTCCAAGATCAAACAGGCTGACGGGGCGCCTGGGTGGCTCAGTTGGTTAAGCGTCCAACTTGGGCTCAGGTCATGATCTCGTGGTTTGTGAGTTCAAGCCCCGTGTCAGCTCTGTGCTGACCTCTTGGAGCCTGGAGCCTGCTTCGGATTCTGTGTCTCCCTCTTTCTCTGCCCCTCCCCCACTCATGAGCAAGTGCTCTCTCTCTCTCTCTCTCTCTCAAAAATAAAATAAACATTAAAAAAATAAGCTGAAACACAGAAAGCACTCAGGACCACGAGGCACGAGGTAGGCACTCAGTAATCTTACCCCCCTGAATACATTCCACCAACACTCTCCCACTTTCAGGTCAACGTGTTTTATATCTCATGCATGTGAATTACGAACTCCAGCTATCAGTGCTTTATACAGATATTTATTTCTTTTCCATTAATTTATGTCTATAAATTGTGCTAAGCTCTAATTTTGTCAACTCTAAAAAGCCTTTTCTGACAAATCCCAGGTCATTTTAAGTGTTCTTTACCCCTCCCCCTTCTCCCTCCAGGCCCGCTCCACGCACACTTAGGTTTATACAACGTTGTCACCTCTGGGTTCAGAAAAGGCAAGTGACCAGCAAGAGATCATACAGCTAACTTCCCATGCTAGATGTTAGGGGTCAGATGCTGGTCTGTCTGATTTCAAATTCTGTGACTTCTGGGGCGCCTGGGTGGCTCAGTTGGTCAAGCATCTGACTTCGGCCCAGGTCATCATGACCTATTTCATGGGTTCAAGCCCCATGTCGGGCTCTGTGCTGGCAGCCCAGAGCCTGGAGCCTGCTTTGGATTCTGTCTCCCCTTTCTCTGTGCCCCTCCCCTGCTCATGCTCTGTCTCTCTCTGTGTCTCAAAAGTGAATAAAGATTAAAAAAAAATTAAAATTGACTGTCCAGGGGACCTGGGTGGCTCAGTCAGTTAAGCCTCTGACTTCAGCTCAGGCCATGATCTCGCGATTTGTAGGTTCGGGCCCGGAGTTGGGCTCTGTGCTGACAGCTCAGAGCCTGGAGTCTGCTTCAGATTCTGTGTCTCCTTCTTTCTGCCCCTCCCCCGTCCACACTCTGTCTCTGTCTCTCTCAACAATAAACAAAAACTTAAAAACTTATTTTTAAATTAAAAAAAATTCTGTGACCTCTTACTATGTTACTCTGACTTTCATCACATTGTAGAAGACTCTAATAAAAAAAATACTATTTCAATTACTATTATTTCACTGAGTGTTCTCTATGTTCCAGGGACTGGATAATATGTATGTATGTGTGGGTGTGTATAAAATACACATATATTATCTATAAGTATAATATATGTATATATTGTAATGTAATATGTGTATACTATATGTATATATTGTTATATATTATGTAACATATGTAATATATATTTTGTTACACATACATACATATATATGTTATATATATTATTATACAGTAATATATATCAGTAATATCTATAATATATATATTACTGTCTCATAATATATATAAACCTGGGGTTTACTAGAAAAGACTTCTTATACTTGGCAAGATCTGAGCTCTTAGAGCAACTTACAGACATAAATTTTCACATATTATGTAATTAGTATTATATACAACTTATAACTTAATTATATAAATTCTATCCCTACACCATTAGGTACACTTATATACTTGTACCCATGTAATGCATATACATACAAATATACTTATGTAATATAAATACGTATACGTGTCTATACAAGTACTCATTTAACCCTCACACAGCTTGGAGAGGCGAGTACTATTATTATGCCCATTTTATAGAGGAGGAAACTAAGGCTTGGAGAAGATAAGCAAGCTTCCCGAGGTCACAAAGTGAAAAATGATGGGACTTGAACCTGAATCTGTCAATATGTATCTTTTCCATTGTTTGTACTTCACGGTGCTTCATACACTGGGGGTTCAATAGTTCAGGCAAAATAAATGCTAACTGAAGGGATCAATACATCATATCCCAGCTCCTACAGTTCTTGCTCATCCTCTACACCCAATCTGCTGAGCTGGAAGTTCAATGCACTTTAGCCTGGGGTGGATTTTCTGGGCCCTCTGGTGTGTGTGATGGTGATAGGGCATGTGAGGTAAGCCTTCATTAGCAGGATATGTTTCCATCTCTCTTTGGGTCTGTCAGATCCTCAGGTGGTAGCAAGAGCTGCTGATCTAGACCCTGGACTCTGCTCATGGCTCACTGGTAGCTGGGGCAGTCCTGAAGGGCCAAGGATTTGAGGTCTTGCTCAATCAGAGGCCCCAGGTTGGCCCCGAGCTCCTGTTTACGGTTGGCTTTACAAATATTGGGAAACTTCAAAAAAAAAAAAAAAAAAACCACCCAACAACAACAACAGTGCTATCCAGCGATAAATTAAGCCAGTCCCAACACTCACAAAATCCATAATGGTATAGATATCCAGATAGACCTTAATTGTGATTTAATAGTGTTTACTGTAATTTAGCTCCAAGGAAATGTACTTTCAATTAACCAGTGTAAACACAATGTCTACTTACCCCATAAATGTTCTCCTAAATGTGCTCATTAAGGCCTACATCCAATGAGTTTCATATCATGCCTTCCTTTCTTTCCCCAAAACACCGCTCTACTTCAAGATCACCTTACCTGTATCTGGATTGTTGGTCTATTATCTGCCTCTAATTTTGCCTATGCACCTTAATTCACCCTCCACACGTGACTCCCCCTCTTTAACCACATTCTAACTCCTGGCCCTGCATGCACACTACTCCACAATATGGCCTCCAATCGACCCTTCTGGACTCCCCTTCCACTGTTCACCAGTATCACCTTGCCAAGCACTTCTATATCCAGGCCTTTGTTCATGCTGTTCCCTCTTTTGGAACTGCCCTTCCCACCATCTGTTCACATGAAAATCCAACCTCTCCTTCAAGACCATCCTCAAACCTCCACCAAAAAACATTGGTAACTTGTCTGTTTAAACTTGGATGTGGCTATGCTTCTCTTTAAGCTCCATACTGATTTCTCTATTCTTCTCTAATGGAATTTAGGAGATATATATATATATATATATATATATATATATATATGTCTTTCACCTCTACAACAACGATTAGAAACAGCGGTCCTGTGTTTTTATCTCTGTACCTTCACAGGGATCTGCATATAGATGCTCGATACATGATTATTGAATTAAACAGAGTTGCCCTGACCTGATAGGAAGTATACAAGGCAACACCCAGGTGCTTGGCTCTTTAAGAGACAAAAAGACTCGGGCGACCACCAAGGTTCCCCCTGTGTGTGAGTATTCACGATTCATCCAGATCATGTTCTTCACCTCTAAATAGTTCTTGTAGTTATTCAGTAAAATCCTTCAGACTTGATCAAATATCTGCTGACACATCCTTAGAGCATCTTCTCATATATAAGTAACTGCAGTGTCAATAAAAATTCAGTGGTAGTTACACAATAGGACTTGAATTGGGAGTCGGGAGATCTCAGTTGTAGCCCCAGAAATATCATTAAATTGCTGCAGAACTAGGATAATTGGGGCTCCATCATTTCATTCTTGTGCCTCTGTACACAGCAAAAGTGAGATAATTGGCTGGCGCACAGTGTGGCGCCTTCTGATCGCATCCAGGCTGGGCATCAGTGGCCTGCCATCCTGGCCGCCCATTACAATCACCTGGGGCTTTACAAATACCACTTTCTGCTCCAGCCCAACCAACTGATGCTCTCTGAGGTTATCACCCAGGCATCAGAAGGTCTTTCAGCTCCCTAAGTCGTTCCAAAGAGCAGCCAGGATGGAAAGCCTCTACTCTGGACAGATGCTTCTCAGATTTTAACGTGCATATACAAACCACCTGGGGATCTCTGCAGAGTCCGATTCCTTCAGTCTGAGGAAGGACCCAAGAGTCTGCATTTCTAACTAGCTCTCAAAGTGATGCCAGTGCTGTTAGTCCGTGGACCGCACTTTAAAGAACAAGACCCGTTTTATTGTCTTTAAGTTCTTGAAGGGCTGTTCTTAGAAAGAGCCACATAACTAACTACAGGATGTGTTCTTGGCCCTAATAGGTGCTAGCTACTCCTCAGGCCCTGGGGAGGAACAAAGAGTGTCTGACTTCAGAAGAACCTAGGAAAATGCTCCAGAAGGCAATCAAGACAATCAGGACGGGTCTAAAGAGAGCCACCAACAGAAACAGATGCCTAAGAGACTGTAGTAAAATAGCTGGGAACTCAGAAACTTTGGACGAATGCTGGCTTAAGGCCTTAAATTATAAACTAGCCATCACATCCCCAGTTCCCAGAGTCCCACAGTCCTAGCCTTCTCCAAATTATCCAGGCAAAGCACAAATTAATTCAGACAGCAGTAATTGATTACCCACTGTGACAGTCATTTACTTATTGTCTCCCAGCCCCACTGCCACCCTTCTACACTCTGCTCTATACTTCTGGGCCTGAGACTGCAAACCACATTTCTCCCTTGCTTCCTGACTCTAAGGGGACCAACTGTCCCAGTTTGCCCACAACTGTCCCCATTTTAGCCCTGAAAGGCCCGCATCTCAGGAGATAAATCCCTTACTTATTCTTGCTGGCTTGCTATTAGGTTCCGCAAATAGGTGTCACCAGGGGAGATCAGTAAGGAGGGAGAAGGGGCTGTCTTCTTCTTGGTTTGCTTGCTGTCCCCACCACCGAGACCCCGGCTGGTGGCAGGTGCCATCCAGCAGCAGCAGTTGGTTCTGGCCTCCTGCCCCTCTCAGCACTCAGAGCCAGCTCAGTGCTCCACTCAGATGTCTTAATAGTTGGGTAGTGTCCCTCTGCAGAGGCTCGAGCCCCAGCCCCATAGGTTCCTCTCCTGAGCTTCTAAAATCTGATGATCCACTTCTTCCCTTGTTCCTCCAGCTCTGGGGGCGAGTTTCTATTTCTTGCATTTCTCATATCTGGGTTACATCAGTGTGCTCCATTTAAACCTGTCTAAATATTTTTTTATTATTTTTTAAGTTTATTTATTTATTTTGAGAGAGACAGGGAGACCGCGAGCAGGGAAGGGGGAGAAAAAGAGGGAGAATCTCCAGCAGGTTCTGCGCTGTCAGTGCAGAGCCCATGCAGGGCTCGAACTCACAAAACTGTGAGATCATGACTCGAGCCGAAATCAAGAGTTGGACACCTAATGAACTGAGCCACCCAGAGCCTCTAAACCTGTCTCAACACTGTTTCTATGTTAAATTCCTTCTGATGGTAAATCTAGTGTGGTTTTCCTGACTGGTTCCTGGCTGGTGTATATGCCCTGGACGCCAACAAGTCAAACAGATGTTAGAAATATAAAGGCACAAAGCATAAGAGACTCTTAAAAACTGAGAACAAACTGAGGGTTGATGGGGGGTGGGAAGGAGGGGAGCGTAGGCGATGGGCATTGAAGAGGGCATCTTTTGGTATGAGCACTGGGTGTTGTATGGAAACCAATTTGACAATAAATTTCATATATTAAAAAAAAAAAAGAAATATAAAGGCAAATACAGCACAATGTCGCCCTCTAGTGGAAGGGCAGAGGAGTACCGTTATTACAATGTGAAGTGCTAAGCGCTAAGCCAACTACACACTCAGTGTTAGGACAGCCCAGGGCAGGGGGTTCCCAAAATAGGAATTCATGGAAAGCTTCCTGGAGGAGGTGCTATTTGAAATGGATTTCAACTGGGGCTTTCACAAAATGAAGAAAAGAGCAATGGCCTTTCAGGTAGAGGGGACGCCGTGTGCCAAGGTATACAGAGGTGTGACAGCACAACATGCTCTAGGAATGATGCTGCAAGGTCAGAATAAGGACAGTAGGTAGAGGAGTAGTGGACAGTCCAATCCAGTTGTCTCAATCTGCTCAGGCTGCTACAACAAACCATAGACTGGGGGGCTTAAATCCCAGTTCTATGGGATCTTGGACAAGTCCAAGATCAAGGTGCCAACTGACCTGGTTCCTGGTGAGAGCGTGCTCCCTGGCTTGCAGATGGCTGCCTTCTTGCTGTGTCCTCACATGGCAGGGCGGGGAAGTGCTGGTGTCTCTTCCTTTCTTACAAGGGCACTAATTCCATCATGGGGGCTCCACCCCTCATAACCTCATCTAAGCCCAATCACCTCCCAAAGGCCTCCCCTCCTCAGACTATCACATTGGGGCTTAAAGCTTGAACATATAACTTTGTGGGGAGGGGGACAGGAACATTCAGTCACAGCAGGCCTTTTGTGCTAAGTTACGATGTTTAGAGTTCATCCTGTAACCTTGAAGCCATTAATAAGCGATTTTTAAAGAGGCGATGCCAGGGTCATATTATCATGTCTACAGGTGGCTCCCAGGGTGGTCAGGTGGGAAATTGAGATGGAAAGTTGACACCTCTTAGGACTCGGTTTTGCTCAATTCTAGAGGCCAGAAATCCATGGTCCTGCATTGTAAGAAACAGGAGGATGCTTTAAATAAAGATGCAGGATATGAATTCAAATCCATCTAGGTCATTGCTTCAGATGACCTGGGCACATAGATATTTATACACACACAGAGCCAAGACTGTTTGGTTGAAAGAATAGAATGGTTTCTTCCAAGGGCACACTAACATGATCAGAGTGTCTTAGTCTGTCATGAAGAGGGGGTGGCCATTCTGATGGACAGCTATACAATCTTGAAGGCTCCAGAGAGCACGCACTAGACTTTATAACAAGCAGATGATCCCTTACTTTTCCGGGACCCAGAAGCCACTTGGACAGGGAAGATGCCCGAAAAGCGTTAACAGGGGAAACATGGTCCTTTTCATGGGCAAGGGGTAGACGACAACTAGAAATACACAGGCAAATGTGCCAGAGGGAAAATTCTCCAGCAGGTGCATGAAGGTGTGGATACTGGACCAGAAGTCCTTGCAATCAGTTTTGCAATCGGTCGTTTTGGGAAATGCTGTGAGGGAGTGAAAAGGCTAGTGGGAGGCTGGGACCACTTAAATGTACCTTTTAATATTTTTTCCAATTAAAGTCTGAAAGCCAGCCTCTAAGCCTAAAGTGCTGGAGGCCGTTAGCCACCCGAGGAAAGGCGGTTAGGCACAGGTGTGCCAAAGCTACAGAATTATAATAAATACATGTCCCAAGTCCGCAATGGCTGAACCACCGGGCCCTATTTGATGCTAAAAAGGTCCATTGTGAAACATATCAAAGATAATGACACTTTATGGAGTGAGAGCCAGCCATTGGGAACACGCCGTCCCCCAGGCAGGGTCCAGGCAATGTAAGGAACACTGACATGCTCCAAGGGCCACCTTTACTGGCAGAGGCCCAAGAGGGAGGAAGCCATCAGTCTTTCTGAGTGGCCATTACTGATGTTTTGGTCATCATCACAAGACATAATTGAGACCATCCTGCCACGTCCTGCACTAAGGTTTAAACACAAAACCGCAAACATCCAGGAGATAGAGAGATGTGTCAGCATCAACACCTGAGACAGTTCTGGGGCAAATGTAATTGACTATAAGCCAGAAAGGAGGCCACGGTATTGGGAAACCAGAGAAAAAAGTGGGTGCAAAGTTGGGGGTGGAAATGAGGGGCTTAAGAATGAGATTGTCTTGTTCTGCCCCGATCATACATAGAGCCACTGCAGGCCTGGACATTATGACACTCTGAGAGGGATGTGAAGGAACCACAGCACTGGGTGGGCAGGGAGACGCTGGGAAGCGAGACAGGGGAGCTCCAGGGGTGTTCAGGCGGGGAGACTGATGGCCCAGGAGAGCACCATCCAGTGGAGGTCACTGACATGCGAAGGGCTGTCTCAGGAAAGATCAATGACACATGCTGAGAGAGGCCAGCAGGGAGAACCAGGACAGGTGGGAAGAATTCCAGGCGCGCCCTGCTGTATTCGTGGTACTTACCGCCTGGAATGGTCTTGTTTATCTGTTGGCTTGTTGACTGTCTCTTTTCCAGTAGACTATAAGCCCCATGAGAACAAGGACCTCATCTGTCTTATTTTCTGCTGTGCCCCGAGAACCGGGAACAGTGCCTGGCATGTGACAGGTGGCTAGTGAGTATTGATACAACGACTAAGGGAGGTTAAGAAACAGACTCAGCCACGGTTTGTAAGGTAGGTCTCAGAACTGGCTTTCCAAACTTAAAAAAATCCTTTCTTGAAATACCCCTCACATGGGACCCCAATATAGACGACAGATTAGTGTGGCATTTTAATAGTATACATTTATATCATAAGTCCTAATATAAAACATGTATTATTAACTTATAATGGATGAGAACTCTAGGACTGTTTTGATAAACATAAGAAAATCTTTGAAATCGAGGCTACCAGAAGACCAAGAATATAATTTATTCCTCTCTTATCTTTGGCTTGCGGAGCACTGAGAAAACCCTGATTCATGCAGAGAAGTAGTTGCAAATGATGCCAGTCTCCAATAGCTCATCTGGCAATCTCAGGATAATTCTTTAATTAAACTGATGCAGGAACTTGAAAAGGGAGTAGCTGGAAAATTGAGCTTGAAAGTTGAATCTCTTACAGTTTGTAACAGTGGGTTGTGCCTCTTACTATACATTCAGAAGTCAGACAAGAAGAGGCAAAGACAATAAGTGCCAATTCTACTCTGATGTGTGATATTATCATGACTCTGATGAGTTACACATTCAGTTATAACTATACAACCAACCACTGGGCCGTGCTGGGAGTCAAGCACCTTCTCTGTGCCTCACTCCTAACTGACTGTGTTTCTGAGCCACGAAACTCTAATTCCCAAGATGTAGGAGCTCAGGCATGATGTTGTCTTTTTAAGAAAAATCAGTGAAGGGGAGCCGGGGTGGCTCAGTTGGTTAAGCATCCAACTCTTCATTTTGGCTCAGGTCATGATCTCATGGTTTGTGGGTTCAAGCCCCATGCTGGGCTCTGCACTCACAGTACAGATCCTACTTGGGATTTTCTCTCTCCTTCTCCCTCTGCCCTTTCCCTGCTCTCTCCCTGCCCCCCCCCCAAATAAATAAACTTAAAAAAAATCAGTGCAAAGATGCAGCCTTAATAACCAATGACTCATTTTCAGTAAGTTCTGATATCCACAGATAACCCTGCTGGGAGAAGGGTTGCCAGAACCACACAAAGTGATCTGGTAATACAAATTAAAGTATTTGTGGTTAAAATTTGGTATATGGCATTTAAGTAGTATGTTGTTGTTCTAGATGACCTTACTAATTAAATATGTATATATATGTGATATGTATATATATACCTATATATGTATATATATGTATATATGTATATAATAGGTATATATATACATGTATACGTATATATGTATGTATATGTAATATGCATATATACGTATATATACATATGTAATATGTATATATGTCTGTAAGTAGGTGTATGTAATATGTATACATATATGTATATGTGTATATATGTATATGTGTATGTGTATATGTATATATGTACATATGTAAATATGTATATGTATACATATATATGTATATACGTATACATGTATATATGCGTGCCATATATATACATATGTGTGTGTGTGTGTGTGTGTGTGTGTGTGTATATATATATATATATATATAGTTTAAATTAAAAACTCTTGCAGGATTCCTGCAGCCCTTGGACTTAAGTATTACCAGACAAAGCCAAATCTAAGGGTTCCCTGGGAATCTGAGATTCTTCCAGACTGGGCAGATGTAGTCATAACCTTTCTGATGCATGAAGACTACACGGACTGCAGCAATGAGGGCAGACAGAGATAAGCCCATTTATGGGCTTTACCATGAGACTTGTCATTACAGGTGCCCCAGTGAGCAAGAGCCATGACTCCCAGGTTCCTTGTCCCAACATTCTGGTGTGGGATGGTATTTCCATCAAAATGGAGATGGCAGATGGGCATATGTAGAGAGAGGTAATGACCACCTGGGGATGGAGAGTAACCAGCCTCCAAACCTTCACAGAGATGGCAGAGACCCTCATTTCTGTATGCCAGTAAAGGAAGAAACAAATTCTCTCACCCAGCTTAAGGGACTATCCACCTGCTAAATATACAGTGTCATCCTGTTGTTTAACTATATTTGTGATTATGAAACATCAGAGTATGGGGCGCCTGGGTGGTTCAGTCGGTTGAGCGTCTGACTTGGGTTCAGGTCATGATCTCACGGTTTGTGAGTTCGAGCCCCACCTCGGGCTCTGTGCTGACAGCCCAGAGCCTGGAGCCTGCTTCGGATTCTGTGTCTCCCTTTCTCTCTGCCCCTCTCCTGCTCGCACTCTGTCTTGCTCTCTCTCAAAAATAAATAAAAACATTAAAAATTTCAAAAAAAAACCCCATCAGATTATAACAGCTGCCATCATTTACTAGGTACTTACTATGTGCTAGATAGTTTCATAATTGATTTATACAAATTATTTTTTCTAGTAGCAATCCTAGAATTCCCTTTTTTTTCGTATCCACATTTTACAGAGGACAAAACCGAGGAATGTCAACGTGAACCTGGCTAAAGTCATACAGCTAAGCATGCAATGAAGCCATGATTCATATCCTTACAGCTTGGCTCCAAAGTCCAAACCTTTAACCACTTTAAACATATGAACTGGGGCGCCTGGGTGGCTGAGTCTGTTAAGCATCAGCTCTTGATTTCAGCTCAGGTCACGATCTTGCAGTGGGTGGGATGGAGCCCCATGTTGGGCTCTGTGCCAACAACACAGAGACAGCTTAGGATTCTCTCTCTCCCCTTCTCTCTGCCCCTCCCCTGCTCACGCTCTGTCTTTCCTTCTCTCAAAGATAAATAAACATTAAAAAAGAAAAAAGAAAAAAAAATCCAGAGTTACGAAATTCTCCAAATTTGGTAAAGTTCTGCAAAAGTCAAGTAAGTGTCATACCACTGATACCCATTTCTGTGAGTTCATTGACTACCCATTATATTAATTGACGTTAGGTTTCATCCCAGTCTGTGCTGAGACCTTTGTCTCTTTCATGGAAACTCATCTCCAAATTTATGGTGTATGCCAAAGGAAAACCAGATTCACTCTCCATCATTTTGGCGTGTAACCGACATCACTAGGATGCCTTTATATTATTGAGTGAAGGACGCACGTATAAATGTGGCGGTGAACTCTGAGATATACAGTGGCAGGGGGAAAACAGGAACCCTGCATGAATGAGCTAACACGACACAGTGGGAAGGACATCATTTGGGAGGCAGGCAGTGGCTCTGTCACTGAACACTTGCATGGCCTTGGACTGCACACTTAACCTCTCTAAATTTCAGTTTTCTGAGCTGAAAATGGGGATGATTGTAGCCCCATATCATCCCCTGTTGGGATAATGGAATGATCACATTTTGTTTTTTATTACTTTTAACGTTTATTTATTTTTGAGAGGGCGAGAGGTGGGAGGAGAAAACGAGTAGGGGAGGGCCACAGAGAGAGGAGAACAGAGGATCTGAAGCAGGCTCCATGCTGACAGCAGAGAGCCCGCTGCGGGGCTCGATCCCACGAGTGAGATCATGACCTGAGCCGAAGTCAGACACTTAACCGACTGAGCCACCCAGGTGCCCCGGAATGATCACCTTTTAAATGTCTGCTACACAGGGGCCGCTTACATGTTTGGATTCTTCCTCCCCACCCTCATCTTTCTCATGAGGTTTATATACATGATTAAAATGACCTCACATATCCAGTATATGAAAGTGAGTATCTTATCAAAAGTTGTAACAAGGAATTATAAACTCTGACGAAGTGTCATGCAGATCTGAATAAAAGGCTTTGAGGATGAGGCCATGTTATGTCAGAACCCTGGTTGCCTCCAATCTTGCCAAAGCTCCTATCAATATTTAGTCCGTTAGCTAAAATGGACTTTTTCTTCTTTCATGACTTTTGAATTAAAGGAGACTCTGGAGAATTCATGCAAGACCTCCCTGCTGCTTTCCAAGTGACAGATAAAATGTCTAATATTCCATGGGGCGGCAGGGTGGCTTAGTCGGTTAAACGTCTGACTCTTGCTTTGGGCTCAGGTCATGATCTCACGGTTCACAGTGCGAGCCCTGCGTTGGGCTCTAGGCTAATAGCTCGGAGTTTACTTGGGATCCTCTTTCTCCCCCTCTCTCTGTCTCTCCCCTGCTCATGCTATCTCTCTCTTCTCTCTCTCTCTCTCTTAATAAATAAATAAACTTTAAAAAAGGTGTCTAAGATTCCAAAAGCCAAGGTGACAACTGGGGACAAAGGGCATAAACAAAATGACCTAAACTGGATACTGAAAGAGCATAAAAGGCCTCCATGTCTGGGCCCAGTGAGCACAGGGTTTTCAGACAAGTTCTGGATTTGCACCCCTTCTCCTATGGGAACGTGGTGCAGGTTCCTGGGAGTCAGTTCTCCCGAGTTGGAGTTTGTGGCAAGGAACTCAGTAGACAAGGACAGGAAGCAGTGGCCAAGTGGCCAGTGCCCAAGCCTGGCTGGAGTGCTTGCCCAGCTCTCTACTACTGGCCAACGTCTACCTGCTTTGCCGCCCAGTCCTGCCGGGGGCTGACTTGATGAGCTATTTCCCCTACCCAGGGTGTGTCCCCTATGGCAGAAGCCTCACTAATAGCTCTGACGGCCAAGCCCTTGACCATCACCTTGTTTTGTTGAGTCTCACCTGCAGAGAGAGTGGGGCTGGTGACAATGGGTGAGTTAGTGCTGGATTCAGCAGGTACATGGAGATGTGATGCCACCTCTCCGTAATGAATATTTGTCAGTCAGCTTAACTGGGATTTCCAATCTGACTCCTTTCAAAGCGGGATGTTTGCTGTTAAACACACATGCGCACCCACCCACACACAACAACACTATTTCTTTCACAGCCTCTACCTGTGAGCAGCTTGGATTCCTGGTGATCACTTCTAGGAGCCTCAGTTTCTCTCCAGCGACCTGATCCTCCAAAGCAGAGTCCAGATGGCCCGGAAAGTCTGGCTTTTGAAACCTACCCACGTCACCTTCTCCCACCCCAGACAATTTCATCCAGGCTCTCTGGGCACCTAGCGAGTTCTAATTTCCCCCAGGCCTTCCCAGGGGCTGTGCAGAAAAGCCCCAAGTTCAGCCAGGCACAAGTAAACCCAGGTACCTAGAGGATTTGGAACAGCTCTGAGGACCTCTTTGTATCCTTCCCCAGAAGTAGAGACCTCTGGGAGGCACCTGGTGGGGAAGAGGAGCCTCAAAGGAGCAGTGTTCTATTAGCTTCTAGTAATAGGTTCCCCAGCGTCCAGCCAGAGGCTCCATATTTTATCTCTCCCTGTAGCCCTCAGCCCGCCCTTTCCTGCCCACGCCTGGGCACACATAAACCGCAGAAATGAGACTAATCTTGCTCCCTAGGTACATGCTCCTCCCTTCTCTACTCCAGACAGCTTCCAGGGTACCACGGTGCCCTCAGCCAGCAATGGTCAACTAGACACAGTCCATTCTCCCCGTTAATTCATCAACTAGCATTCCTGAAGAGCCCTTATCTGCTGAGGACAAAGAGGAGAACGGACTTGCCTCTGCTCTTGAGGATATGGCTAGAGGGTGAGGGTACAGGGCAGTGAGCAAATGGGCAATGGAAGCAAAGCCCTGTTGGTGCATGCTAGTATAGAGGTAAGCACAAAGGATGGGAGCCCAGTGTGAGGGGAGTCTGGAAGGCTGTCAATAAAGAGGAAGGAGGGGGGAAGGAAGGAAGAAGGAGGAAGGAAGGAAGACGAAGGAAGGAGGAAGGAAGGAAGGAAGGAAGTCCTGAATTAAGGCATTCGAAGTCACGAACAAGGACTGAAGTAGTAGGTCTTTCTCCTTCCTTCCTCTTCTTCTTTACCTTCCTTCCGTCCTTCTTCCTCCTCCTTTCCTTCCTCTTTGCTTTCCTTCCTTTTTTTTTTTCTGTCCCTCCCTCCTTCTTTCATTTCTTTCCTTCTTCTTTCTTTCCTTCCCTCTTTCCGTTCCTTCCCCTTCCTCCTCCTTCCTTGCGTCTCACGGGAGGGATAGAAGGAAAGAGGGAGGGAGGGAGGGAGGGAAGGGAGAGAAGGAAGGAAGGAAGGAAGGAAGGAAGGAAGGAAGGAAGGAAGGAAAGAAGGAAGGAAGGTGTAAGCATTCACTGGGCAAAGGGGGGTTGTGGGGGTGGAAAGTGTGGGGAACATTCCAGGCTGAGGGAGATGCAAATGCACACATATGCGGACAAACAGAAGGACAGCTCTCTCCGGGAGCCCTATGAGCTTTGCGCACTGTCCCCACTGGACGGAAGAGAGGACTGAGCTCCAGGGCCCCACAGCCAGCCACCTGCAGGGCCGGGGCTCATTCCAGTACACGCCCTGCCTTTCCAGGAAAAGGGCTGGCCACATTGCCAGAGGTGCGGCTGCTAAAATAAAGCACAGTCACTGCTGCCCTTGCCAAAAAACCCATTAGACTGGCGATCCGATGAGCTAACTGGGCGTACGAGCTCTTTCCAAAGAGGACAGGAATGGGTTACTGCTAGAAGTGAAACAAGCCTCCTCAAGCAGCGGGGTCTACTTTCCATCCTCAGCAACAATAAATACACGATTAAGGGGCAAACAACCCTGGTTACCCGGTGGGGTGAGGGTCTCCCCTATTCTTCTCCCGACGCTGTCGGCCCCTTGGGTCACACGCCTCTTGTTCCTCTGCCATCCTTTCAATAAGCCACTGCCTGGGGGACGTGAGCATGTCAGCCTCTGTTCCCAGGTCGGGGAGGGATGTCGTAACCTGACAGCAACAGAGGCGGGCGCTGAGATGCCATCCACCTTCCCCGCCTCAAAGCAGGCTCGCTTTAGAATGCTCTCAGGGATCTCTCACTAATCTTTTTATCTGGATATTTATACAACGTTCTGCAGAGCCAACTGCCTGCTGCTTTTCTAAAAGAACAGAAATGACAACGTCAGCATTTCATGTACCCAGTAATTCCCAAATGCCTCGCTCCCCCAAGGCATCCCAGGCGGCGGCTGGGTGCGCAGGTGAGGGGGTGGGGGGGAGAGGCTCTCGGGAGGGGGACAGGCTCCAGTCCAGGGTCCAGGGCCCACGGTGTTATCGGGCACGGCTGTCTACTCGGGGACTCTGCCAAGCAAAACAGGAGAACACAGGAAGTGGGGGGTGATATGTGCCAACGAGCACATGATGTGCCTGTTATCCTCACGGCAGGTAGACAGTGCTCTGACTCCGCAGCTGAGGAAGCTGTGGCTTTGAGAGGCGCTAACACATTTGGTGAAGTAACACATCCCGGATGTGGCAGAATCTGCCCACTGGTTGATTCCTGGACTATTTCTGCATTCGTGTTTCTGACAATGAGCCCAATTTTCACAACGGGTTGGTGCTAACGTCAAGAGTAGAGCCTGGATCCTCGGTCTTCTACGCTAGTGAATAAAGGCGCTCATTCTTCACCACCCTCATTCACAAACTCACAGCCGGGGCTGACTCTGGGCTGGATCCTGTGCTTAGCCCGCACCCTCTGGGAGCTCCGTAGTCAAAACCAGATTGGGAAGCAGAGGGGGAGCTCCTGTGAGTAACCTGCTGCCCCGGGACACGGCCTGGGAGCTGGTGGTAACCCTTCCAAGTGACCCAACAGGTCACTGTCATTCCCACTTTGTAGTGGAGGAAGCTGAGGGCTCAGAGGTGCCGAGTGACTTGCTAAAGGTCACGTGGTCAGTAAGCGATCAAAGCAGGATCCAGGCCCAGGTCTTGTCTCAGGCCAAAGTCTGCTCTCCTAAGAAAAACATGCTATTTGCTGCCACGGCTCAGGCGTGGGTGGGAATCATGGGAATCAGGGATCACTTTCCTGGGAAGTGATCTTAACTGATTATGGAAGGTTGATTCAGAGTCAACTGAGAAAAGAAAGGGAATGTCAGATATCCCACAAGACTGCATCAGAGGCTGGGAACAGAAGAATAGAAAACTCTGAGTCAGGAGTAAGCAGGTCTCAGGCAAGGAAATCTCTTCATGCCCTGCAAAAGAGTTCAGATTCTATCTGAAAGGCAATAGGGAGCCAAGAAGGACTATATTCAAAGGAGGAGCTGGCATGATTTGCATTTGGGGAAGGTCACTTTTGCCACAGCGTGGGTCGGGTGAAGGCAGGTCCGCAGGCGGAGAGATCCGTGGGTGCCACCACAGTACAGAGCAGTTGCAAAGGCAGAGGCAGTAGCGACACAAAGTGAGTTTTGAATTCAGACGTGTTAGAGGTTATGCTTTTTTTTTTTTTTTTTTTTTTTTTTTGCCAGAAACACATCCTGAAAGACATGGCCCTTCACTTACCACAGTCTAATCGTGCCTACCATCCTTCCATTACTGTTCCCACCAGATGCTCCAAATAAGCGGGGATTCTGTGCACGGGGGTTTGGGAGTCAGTTTCGAGGCTGGGAGCACAGAAGCAACTCATGAAGCCGAATGTGCCTGCGTTATAATCCTCTCACCTCATTAAACAGCACGTTCATGAGAATTTATGTGCATCAGTCCAAAATAAGATAAAGTGAAATAAACACCGAAGTGCAACGACCCGGGCCAGCGTAGCTTTCCGCCGTGTCCCTTGGGTGTGCTCATGTCCCCACCAGGCGGAAAGACAGTTCCTGGATACCATTTCTCTCCATGTTTAGCTCTTCTCGCATAAACTTCCTCAAGCCTCTGGCAGCAGTCACCACTTGTCTGCTAGTGAGTACCAGCCGCTGACAAAGGGAGTGAACAATGGCGAAGAGTTATTAAAGGAAGAACTTGAGAACAGCTGATCTACTTCATTTGACAGCCTGTTGTTGCGTTTTGTCTTGGGGAGGGGGCGTTGTTTGTGGGCGTGTTTCCTTTGGGTGGTGACTGGAGAACACACGTATAATAGAGTCATATTTTCTGTGGGTGGAATCGTCGCCAGTTCTGTTGACAGAATGGAAGCTATCAAAAGTTGCAGGTGCTCTGCATCGAGCCCCGGGCATCTAGGGCTGCCTTCACCAGACCAGTCTGGCTTTTACGTCCGAGTCGTTTGACCACACCACTTCCTGGCACTCGGCACGTGCAACATCTTGGTGCCATTGCCTGAGCCCAGAAATCCAATCCCAGCAAAATTACTTGGACCTGGCTGTTTCAGCCCATTAACCCACGGACGGGGTTGGGAAAAGCACATCCAGCACCAGTCGGCACCCACGGTCTGGAGAAATGTGGACAGAGGATGCTGTGGAGACGTCTTGGGGCAGGGGGCAAGTTGAGACACAGACCCAATTTTGTTGCTCCCAAGTGACCTTGGGCCTCATTTTCCCCATCTCTTAAAGGCAGAGACTGCAAAAGGCGTGCAGGGAACAAAATGATTTCAACGTTCCCTTCCACTTGGAAAACTTGAGGGTGTTGGGAGGAGCTGCCTCTCGAGGAGAGGGAGGAGGGTCACTGTGCTCCCCAGTTCTCATGGAGAAGGCTCTGTTGGAAGCAGGCATCCCCGAAGGGGAGGACCCGCGATGAAGGAGGAGAACTCCCTCCCGCACTCTCCTGTCACCACCCCCGAGGGCAGGCTGATGTGTCAGAGACTAGGATGCTAGGACAATGCCGGAAAGAGAAGCCCAGGGGAGTCAGCCTTACTGACTGGCAGGGACGGGGCAGGGGGTGGGGGTGGGCAGGAGGCATCCAGGGAGAAAGGGTGAGGAAGCGCCCTTGTCAAAGTCGGGGCCCAGTTTTCAAGAACGAAAACAGCAACGAAAGAAGAAAGGTCTTTCTTACTCATCTTTGTTCCTGCTTATTCTAGAAAATGCAAGTTGAGAATGTGTTTACAGATCTAAATCAGGCTTCTCCACCCCAGCAGTACTGACATTTTGACTGGATACTTCCTCACTGTGGGGGCTGCCCTATGCCATGTGGGATGTTTAGTTTCATCCCTGGCCTCTGCCCACTAGGTATACCCTCAGTTGTGACAACCACATATGTGGAGAGACATTGCTGTATGTCCCATGGGTGGGGGGAAGAGGGGGAGCAAAATCACTGCAGTTGGGAGCCACTGCTCTAACTAGAAGATCGGTCTTTTCGAAACCTCAGTTTGCCTGTATCCCAAATGGGGTGACACCTGATCAGCTCAGTTCGCAGAGTGATTGTGGGAAATTAAAGAAAACCACCTGGATAAGAAGTCCTGCTACTGTTTCCATGACCAAAGCTAGAGTATCTACCTCTAGGGGTCAGGTGAGAGAGACCATCCCAGCAACCAGTAGCCCTTGAATTGGGATGCATGCCAAGCACATGACAGGTGTGGAGGCCCCTGTGCCCCCAGCTTGCATTCGGTGACTCAGGCTTGCTCTGCGTCACTGGGACCAAACCCTCCCAGCTTCTCCTTGGAGCATCAGACAGAGACAGAATGCTAGACAGCCAGCAGGCTGTGCAAACGGAATGGGGAGCCCAGTGTCTCTACTTGTCATCATGCATGGCTATTCTTTAATAAGGAAAACAGAGAAAGCCATCTTTCTTCCAAGAGGGCAATGAGGACCTTTGCCAAAGCATCTGTTTCCTTCTAGAATCTCCTAGATACAATGAAGCCACAGAAATCAATGGTGCAGGAAGTTTTCCTTGTGTCATCATTATTGATCATTGGACTGTGGTCATTTGTAGGCTGGAGAGGGGAAGGAAGATATCTGTAGGGTCAGAGGGGACAAGCATACAATTAGCTTAACCTTCTCCAATGGCCTCGGGATAATCTATGTCCCCTTCCTGCTGGGGAGCAGAAGCTACTGACCTAATACAGGTCCTCTCTAAGGGGAAGGGATAGCAGAAGGAAGCAGGTGTTTGAGCACCAACTATGTTAAAGCAACGTGCTAGATTTTACATGCGTTATCTCAATCCACATATAAGTCTGATGCTTAATAATTTTGATTTTACAGCGTAGGAACTGAAATACAGAAAGGTTAAATAACTCCCCAGGATGACTGGGGAGTCAGCATTTGAACTCATGGCTTTCTGATGGCAAAGCCATGTTCCTCCCCCTTATACCTTGTTGCCTTCTGATAAGGACATTGTTTCTCCAAAGTGGAAATACAAGATATTGAGGGCCTAGCACTGAGTCTGGTCCAGAGGGGATGTTCACCAAAGGCTAGCTGAATTTGATAAGTTGACACAAAGATAATCTGACTGGGAGTGATGAGACCAGAATTCTGATGCTGGCTTTCCCACCAAGTAGATGCTTGGCCTTAATCTCATAAGTTCTACAGACCTCAGTTTCCTTACCTGTAAATCACCTTTGTAAATCTTTCCTTTGATTCCATGAATTTACCCCTAAAAAAGCGGAGGTATTTGCTTATCAATGTTAAAAGTCTTAGACCTCTGATGTGACAGCCATTCTGACCAGGAGGGTTATGGACTGGACAGAGGTCAACTCTGGTGCAATATATCTCCTAGTTTGGGGACTCTCCATCCCAGGACATGTCTATTGCTAAGGAAATGGGGTGGGGAGGAGGCGCGTTTCTTTGGTGGTTAACGGTCTCGCTCCAACTCCAGCTGAGTTTTGGAAGCAAAGGGGTGATTCTATGTGCTTCTGCGCTGAAGACACATGTGCATCTCTGTTTAGAGGGTGGACTTATGAACAGGTGCTGTGCAGACAGAGTGTGTGTGTGGGGGGGGGTCAGCTGTGCAGTCCTGCTAGGCTGTGTGGTAGGCATTTGTTGGTGTATGTGCTCCGAGTTCATCCACATCTGTGTACGTTTGTGTGCATGCATATGATACACTGTACAGCAATGGGCTTATACTTGGCACATGTGGGCTTAGGTGCTTAATATGCATTCCTGGGACACGTGCAGATTTGATGTCTCGCTTGTGGCGGGCATGTCAGAACAGGGGTCTGAGAATCATGCCCCAAGCCTCCAGCAGTGTATAGGATTTAGGGACAGGAGGAGTGGGTTCTTTACATAAACAGGAGCTGCAGAGCGAGCCAAGTTGTAGCACATGCTGTCCAGATGTGCCACCTTGCAGACACCCGGGCAGGCATCCCCTGAGGATGGTCCTAATGATGTGTGTGCACAGCTGAGTCAGCTTGGGCTGAGATCTGGGACTTCCGTCACACAAATGGCCAGTTCCCATTTGTCTTCTGCCGGGGATGAGTTTCCCCCGATGGGGTCATCTTTCCCTGTACGTGGTGGGCACTGGCTTGTGGCCGTTAACATTCAGAAAGACGTCCTGTCTCTGGGTTGAGTGGGGCTGTGGCTTCGCCACTTCCCTCTGATTGCTAGGCTTGAGCAAGAGTTGGAGGAACTTCTGACCCAGGCTCCCGCAGGGAGGGCAGCTGAGTTAGGTAACCAGTGCTTTCCTCTTAAGATGGAGGGAGTCATGGGGAGAAATGCAGGCAGGCAGCAGCGTGGCCACGGGAGACACCTTACTAGGTTACCAATTGGGAGAGCCGGGTTGCTGGGGAAGGCAGACGGGATGACACGAGGAGGAAGGGATAGGGTGCCGCGAGACACCCCCCACACATAAGTGAGCATAATTGGGTCCTTGGTGCAGCAAGGAGAGAGTCAGGAGCCAGCCAACCCCAGCCTGGGAACCGTGGTCTGCTCCCAACTGGTTGTGTGACGGGAGGTCAGTTGTTTATCATCTCTGGGCTTTAAAGTCGCCCTCAGGAAAACGCCACGTGCATTTTACAGTATGACACAACAGTCATCAGTGGGGAAATCGCGGGCTTTGGGTCCCCACAGGGTCAGGTGTGATTCCTGTCTCTGCCACTGCATAGCTGTATGATCCCAGATGAGCGAATCTGCCCACCTGCACTATACGTAAATTCAGAATTAATATTATGAGCCCCAGATGGCTGTTTTGAGGATTAAGTGAAATTACTCTGCAAAATGGATGAAACTACACAGTCAGGACGATGCTTCTAGAGGCATTAGTTAGTTGTAAACCATGGATACGCGGAGTGAAATTCCAACTGCATCCACTCTTGGCTTATGGGACTGAGAGACGCTGGGATGAAGAAGGTAAGTCAGGGCGAATGGTGGTGCTGTGTTTCCTGACACACCCTCAGATTGTGCCTTCTCTCGTGTTGTCTCACCAGAATAAGGGGATAGAGATTGGGACGAAGCCTGAGTTCCCACATCTCCCAGACGTGGCCCCAGAATGGCCAACTCTGTCAACGCCTCGACACAAGTTGAGCCCTGGCGTGGCTCAGACTGTAGCCAAGTCATTCGGCATAACCCAGTCCGACGGCCGTTGATGCTGACTACACGCCAACATTGTGTGCAATCCCGGACAGTCAGAGACCAAAACATTCGAAAGTCCCTGTCCCTGAGAAGATCACAGTGTAAGAAGGAAGGAAGGGAGAGCGAGAGGAGGGGAGAGAATGATCTAGAGGAAAGGGGAGGAGAAAGAAAGGAGCAAACAACTAGTTGTATGTGTTACATAATGATCCTACAATAAATGTATGTGTCTGAGACACGGTACACGTAGTGGCCAAGTACAGGGGCTCTGGCTTCAGACCGGCCAGTTAGGTGTGAGTCAGTAAACCAACCTCTGTGTCTCATCCTGTCATCTGCAAGATGCATTACGAGTATTAGCACCGATTTCGTCAGGTCATTGCGGGGAATTTAACGGAATCATGCACAAAGCGTTTGGAACAACACACAGCAAGAGTACTTGCTGTTACGTTATCGTGGTCGTAGCTACGTTCTTGGAAGCCGTGGCAGTGGTCGTAGCGGTGCTAATGGCAGTGGTATTAATGGCAGTGATGGCAGTGGTGGCTGCAATGGCCTTTTCCACGCTGAGGTGCAGGACAAGCTACGTGCACTGGGGAGCTCCCTGCGCCGTGCGTGAGGGTGAGGGTGGGTGGGTGTGCTGGACACAGGGGCTGCAGCATCCCAGGCAGAGCTCACAGCACCTGTGAAGGCCAAGAGGCATGAGCGATCACAACAGTTGTTCACGGGTGAAACTTGGTTGTGGCCTCTCAGAGGACACCCACTCTTGGAGGACCCGACCAAGCTTGCTCCTTGGGGCCAGGAAGTCCGGAGCACTGGGAGACTGGTGAGTGTGTGTGCTATTCCCTCCCACCCCCGTCACCCCTCTCAGCTGCTCCTCAGCTGCCCTGAAATTTGAGACTCTTGTGCCCCAGCCTGCAGCCACACCCATACCAGCTCTGGTTTCCGGGGCTCTGGGCACCTTTTCTGTTCCCAGTCTCCCAGCACCATCCTGAATATAGTGCATCTTTTTTTTTTAGTGTTTGTTTATTTTTGAGAGAGACAGAGAGAGAGAGAGAGAGAGAGAGAGAGAGAGAGACCACACGTGCACAAACGGCAGAAAGAGGGGCAGTCAGAGAATCCGAAGTGGGCTCTGCACTGACAGCAGAAAGCCTGATGGGGGTTCAAACTCATGAACTATGAGATCACAACCTGAGCTGAAGTCAGACGCTCAACCAACTGAGCCACCCAGGTGCCCCTGAACGTGGTGCATCTTGAACTAGATCTCTCAACCCTGGATGTCAGAATTCTACTAATAGCAGAATTAAAGGCTCTGGTGGTAGAAATATCTCTCAGTTTCACAGAAGAGCATTTATGAGAGCAGAACAGGGGAACTGGAGAAGGAGAAGACTCGGTAAGGTGAGAGGTGAAAGCCAGTGGGCGTCCAGACAAAAGAGAGGACAGCATGCTCCTCTAGTGCTACCCCTTTTCATAGGTTCCATGCTGGTTCAGCCAGTCCTCCTGGACCCCTCACACCCCTCACTGTGAGGGAGGGAAGAAGAAAAAAAAAAACAAGGCAGAAATGAACTTAGAGGCTGCTGAAGCCATTGGTAAAACTCAACTGGACCTCACCTGCCATTAAGTCCAACACTTTATTTTACAGATGAAATACTGGAGCCCAGAGAGAGCTGGGAACTGTCCAAGGTACTGAGGTTTCATTTTGGAGGTGAGCAGACAGAGGCTCAGAGACTTGCCTGAGGTCAGATGTTAACACAGGAGCTGGGATTCAAACTGCTGACAACCTATCCTTTGTGCCAATGTAACTCCTGCAAGCCACCACTGCAGATTCAGGAACTGCCCTTCAAGTAGGAAAAGTGACTATGCCAAAATCCTGTAGTAACTTAGGGGCAGATCTAGAAAGATCTGGGATTTCTGACTCACCTTCCACTACAATGCATGGAACTACCAGGAACCAAACACCGTGTCCTTAGCAAATGCTTGTTCAAGGCCAGCATCCTCAACAGCAAACTGTTACAGCCTGGGGTCTAGTGAGCGTCAAGGACAGCACAGGTAGGGGGGCATATTCTATCCATAGCAGTCTCTTTACCTTAAAATAACAGCTTTCTTTGAAAATGACATTCTAATATCCATGGCCCACGGAGGGAGGAGAGTTCTTTCCTCTCTCCTGATGAGAAAGACCCCGGACACATGTCAGGTAAACTGTGTGTCACTGGACAAGTCAGGTCCTCTCTCTTGCCCTCAGTTTCCTCATCTTGAATCCCCAAAAATGATGGTATTTAGATACGTGGCTTTCAGGTTTCGTGCCCTTATAAGAAGAGACAGGAGAGAGCCTGCTTCCCCTCCCCTCTCTCCAGCACTTGAGGATACAAAGAGAAGATGGCCATCCGCAAATCAGGAGGCGGGCCCTTGCCGGACACCAGATCGGCCGGTACCTTGAACTTCTCAGTCTCCAGAACTATGGGAAATAAGCGTTTGTTGTTTCTACCACCAAGTGTACAGTAATTTGTTATAGCAGTCCAAGCTACGCAGAAATCAAAGTCATACAACATAAATAAATGTTTCCTATCATCAGAAATAAAAAAAAAAGAAAGAAGAGCTCCAATAACACCTGCGGGGGGCACCAAAGTCTGAGAGGGCTCTGAACTCTCGTCCTCATAAGAATGCCCATGGGCAGGGGAGTAGATCCGGGCGGGTCAGTCCCTATCTGCCACCTCAGCACAGTTTCTCTCTCACCCTTAGGCCACCTACTCAGAGGAAGAGCCTGGGCCACACGCTTTGCATATGTTAACTTGGGCAACAACCTATATTATCAAGGAGAGAGAACAAACCTTACTACAGATGAGGGGACCATAGCTGTGACATGAATGATGCCTGGGATGCCAGACTCTGCAGTACTGAAGCCCTGTCTCTATACCCCTCTGCGTGGCCACCCTGCAGGGTCCATCCTGCCACTTACAGAGCAGTGGCTAATGAGGGGCTCTACGCTATCAGCCTGGGACCAATTCTCTTTGTGGTCTCAACTACAGATATAAATTTTGTTCAGTTCATAGACCTCATTAATGCCAGGGTTAGTGGGAGAAGCTTCACAGCTGATTTATCTTAGGGAATCAAAGACGACCTGAACCGCCCCCCCCCCCCGCCCCCGAGCATCAGGGAATGAGTTGCTCAGTGGGGCATCTCTGCTGCTCTCTCTCATCTCCCAGGTGCCTCCTGTGGCCTGCAGCCAGAGCGAGGGCCTCAAGTGTCTCTGGGAATCTCAAGGGACAACACCCATTTGAGCTGGCCTCAGCCAGGCCCTACCTTCTAGACCAGCACTGGTGGGTTGCTGGAGGTACAGTCAACTATTGCACATACTAGGCACAAGGAGGGGATATATAGGAAGGCGGTAGGGACACCTTGTTCTGTCACTAACTCGGTGTGTGTGTGACGTCTGAGCCCCCACTCAGTCCCATGAGCGATTGACTTAGAAGTCCATCGAGGTCCCTTTCCGCTCTGATACCGACATGACCCAGACTGTCCAGGAACTAAAACTGTCCTTGGGAGGGTAAGGCATTCATTCACGTAATTCGTATTCACGGAGCACTTACTATATGCAATCCATGGTGCCGAGTGCTAACGATGCAGGGGCAGCCACGTCCACATGCATAAATACCCCAAATAATTTCAAGTGGTATGAGATAAGAAGCAAAGGAGGTATAAAAATAATAGCGTTGCATTATATGAATTTCACTTCTATCCAAGAAGTAATCATAGGGAATAACTTGCCCCAAATCAAAAGGTAGGCAGAGGTTCTCCAGGTCTAGAAACTGTGGCTTCGATTCCTAGGTCTGTCTGCGGCACAAGAAAACCTAGCCCAACATTCGGTGCTCAGTAGGTTTTCGACAAGGAGTCGCTGAAAGTAGGAGGGGAAGAGTGGAGTAAATGAGAATAAACGGGAGGGAAGAAGGAAGAAAGATAGCTCAGAAAAGACAGATAGGCATTAGCACTCTCTCCTGTTCCTAAAAGAATCTGAAGACAGTCAAAAGGTTAAATAGCTCACCCAGTATCACACTGGGAGCAAATGACAGATCTTAAGTGTGGAGTGAGGTCCCTGTCCACTGGAGCTCCCAGGAAAGGCCTCATGAAGGCAGAGTAAGAAGGGAATGACGTTAATGATTGGAATTCGGTAAATCAAAAAAGCCAGGGTTGGCAGTGAGAGTGTCAATGTGACCTGGGCTCAGTAAATGTGAGTTCTTTCACCTTCCTGTGAAAGTGAGGATGGGGAAGAGAAGCAGGGGCTGCTCAGAGCTCTTGAGCTGGGGTATAAAGTCACACAGAGTAAGCACTGCGTTCCATTCTGGGGCCGATCCTCTCTCTAGGGGCAGAGCCAGTGACCGTCTACACAGTCAGATTTGAGGGGTCTAGCACCCCTCCATCTTGGGGACAGACAGCCTACCCAAAAAATGGGATCTAGAGAAATACTGGAATTGTTAAAAAAAAAAAAAAAACAACAAACTTGAGCCAAGCAATTATTTATCTGATTAGTTCTTTCCAACAGTAAACTTTTCTAAGCCACACAATATGGAAGCTACTTGCTTCTCTCTTAGAAGCCAGACCACGGGCTGAGTAATTTTCCAACAGAAGGGACTGGCAACTCATACCAGAATCACGTCACATAGCTACAGAGCCTTCTAGGACTTCTTGTTATGCTGAGGTTTTTACTTAGTTTTCTTTCCACAGTATGAGCTCATTCTTTCACAGGTAGGCTTTTTGCTGCCATTCTGAAGTTCCAAGTTAAGTAGTCTATGAGTTCTGTCTGTGTGCAGGTGCATGCCCGATGAGCTGACCATTCATCCTTCAGCAGAACTGACTGTGTACCTACAATGTACCCCCACACTGTGGTGGACAGCAGAGGTACACGGGTGAGTAATCGAGACCCGATCCCCGTTCTCTGGAGTTTACAGCCTTAGTTGCCGAGGACCTAGTGCCCACAGTCACGCACAACCTGTGGAAGTGTGAACTAGCACGATCCTTTTGGAGAGCAATCTGTCAATTTATAAGCACAGTTCTGCAAGCCATTGACTGCTGTTCACCACAGCAACTTCTCTGTGCCAAGAAAATCATCTGAGGTATTAAAAAGAAGGGGGAAAACCCCTGTGTATACAAAGGGGGGGGGGCATTTTTGTGTTAGTGTTAAAAGCAGAAAATTGGAAATAATCTTAGTGTCCAATACTAAGGAGTGTTTACGTAATTTAGGGCACACTCGCTTTGTGGAGTAGAAGCATTGTTAAAAAGCCAGAATAAAGAGTTTCCAGTGACATGGAAAATGTCTACGGGACAATGTTGAGTGAAAAATACTGTATTCGGGTGCCTGTGTGGCTCAGTCGGTTAAGTATCCGGTTCTTGATTTCAGCTCAGGTCATGATCTCACAGTTCCTGAGTTTGAGCCCCGCGTGGGGCTCTGAGCTGACAGTCTGATGGTGCAGAGTCTGCTTGGGATTCTTTCTTTCTTTCTTTCCTCCCCTGCTCATGCTTGCAGGCTCTCTCTCCCCCGAAATAAATAAATAAGCAAAGAGAGAGAGAGAGAGAGAGAGAGAGAGAGAGAGAAATGCATGATTCAAAGTTGTTTATGCAATAATATCACAGCCGTGGAATCCTTTTTTTCACACTCGTATGGTACTTTTCAGCTTCTGAAGTAGTTTCACATGCACTACTTAATTTTGAAATTCATGGCAGCTCTTTAATAGAATCAGGCCAGGCATTATTATTCCCATTCTGAACATGAGGAGACAGGTTCGCTGAGGTTGATGCATCTAATAACCACCAATTTCACTTGCCTTAGAAGTGTGGAGCATATGGGAGAATCGTTACCAACGCTTTGAAACGTGTTGACTTTTCTTCATGCTTGAAGCCAGCTCGAGAACTTGGAGCAGCCCACCCCTTCCCTTCCCATCCTCTCTGCCTGCTGAGAGGAAAATGAGAGGACTCCCATTGGTTGAATTCAAGTAATCATTTCCCACAACTGTCTCGTTGTGCCTCCACCACTGCTGCTCTCCGTAGCCAACTTCTCTGTGCTTTCGTTCGGGCACTGCTGTGGCCGGAGATGGTTTCTTGCTACCCAGCATATAAGATATCCCTAGGATGCAGGGACCTTCATTCAGTGAGGGTCAAGCAATGACAAAGCTATCAGGGGCAGGTGGGAGACAGTGGTCTTCAGCTCTGCTCAAGCAGCTTCTCCCCACCTCTCTGGTCTCAGCATTAGCGGTCCCTTCTGCCTCTGCTTCAGTTACGCTGCTCTGATCTGCGGTCAGGACTTACTCCCATGTCCCCCCTCTTCACCACTGCTCAAGCTTTCCTTCTGCCCAGTACCTCGTTCCTGCGTGCTCTGCCTTGAAAGAGGTCCCTCGCTCCCTTTGAGGTCAGCTAAAGTGAGCTTCCCTGGTGGCAGAGTCAGCTGCCCCATCCTCTGTTTTGTAAACACTGTGTACCATCCTCTCTTACTATTTGCTGCACACTGTATTCCTGTGTGCTTGTATGTTTCAGTCTGTTCCACAAGGTGCGGATGTATATTTCAGTCTGCTCCACAAGGCGGTGAAAGTTCAGGAATAGACAATACACAATTACACCTCATCATCACAAAAGCATCCAAGATAGAGGTCTTCTCAATCCCAAGCCTGTAGTTGAGAAACAGGTGCAAACAAGTACACAGGGTAAAATAGCTAGGAAGCCGCATGCCCCTATCGGAACTCACATCTACTTCTGCGACCCCCGTCTCTTCCGTAATACCAAGCAAGCCTTCCTTAGCTGATGACTGAAAGAATTAATGACTGATCAAAGATATTGCCCAGCAGGACCCCCTCCCTGTGTACCCATGTGAACCTTCCTTCTGGTGACCCACATTGTCATAACTCAGAGAAGAAGCCTGAAATGGTCCTTCCAGGCTGGTTCACTGGACATTTGGTGAAGGTCATCCAACAGATGGAGAGGGGCAGCTGGGAAATGAATAGCTCAGCTCCGGTTCACATGGGAGCCCCCAGTAGGACTCTTGCCCTTGAATTCCCTATGATGGTTTAAGCCCCATCATACTTTACTTGATGATATTTTACTAGGTTGATGGCCCTTGTAACTGAGAGAGCGCAGACCGGAACACTGGGGAACACTGCACAGGAAAACTAAGTCTGGGGATCAGGTAGCTCAGGTGACCTGACACCTGTTTGCAGACTCTGGGGAAGGGTCTCAACATCAACTCCTGCTGGAATCTGTGAATCCCCTCTGCTAGGGTCTATTCTCTCATAATTGCTAGAATCAGGAAGGACTTTCAAGACTACCTAAGCTGCTATTCCTTTTAAGTTATCCTATAATCAGGAGTTTATTTCCTTGTCGGGTCTCTTTTATTCCTTCTGGTATTGCCTCAGGAGAAAGTCTCAAAGTGGTATTAATATGCCTCTTGCAAGTCTCTAAACATTTGCTATTTTTTTTTAACAGAGAACAAGTATTGGGCACAGAGCCTTGGCAGAAAACAACGTCTAGTTACAAGTTAGCAACACTGTTTGTTTTCATTATATCTATTTTTACAGTTACCTTCTATTTATGGTGAATGATAATATTTTACCATTTGTCTAGTGATTTAAAGTTCCCATTATAAATACATACATTCCGGGCGGGGGGGGGGGAAGAGAGTCAATCTAAAGAAAAAGATTGTATAAATAATAGTCCAGGAGGCATGCAGGTCAGAACAAATCACGAAAATATGGAAATAACCCACCATTTGGGAAATGCTAGTTAATTCCAACCACCTATTTTGCAGGTGGAACAGAAGCCCAGAAAGGGCAGGTGCTTTGCCAGAGATTACCCAGCCAGCTCCTGGCTCAGTTCTCCCCACTTGTCTCTGCCACGAACATCTCCAAGAGCTCTTTCTGTATTTATTTTGTGACTGTTAAAGAAATGGCCAAGAACGCGTTCTGTTGACAAGAAGGGGCACATGAGGTGGGACTGGGGGCTTGAGGGGCTGCGTTCTGGATTCCCCAGCAGGGAATAGGCACCTTATGTTCTATGTGGTGTCAGCAATGTGGCAGGCACCTTGGTGGCACCATTGGTTACTCACAGACTGAACAGAGCTCAGAGAGAAACAGACCATTAAGAACTTACAATACAGAATAACAGTGATCGCTTATAACAGAGCATTAATAAAGACCACAAAAATCTACCTAAAAGAGGGAAATGAGTATCTCTGCCTCTGTAAATAAATCCATGGCTTGCAAACAAAAACACGCCAGAAAAACCAACTGCAAATGCACTCCTAGAAAAGGAGACCAGATGTCCCTGGAATCTTTTTAATTAAATTGTGAGTCAATTGCAAGCCAGAGGGCGGGGGGCTGAGGGGAGTGGAATTTTGCTTTCTAAGACTGCCAGATGCAAAGTCCAATTTCCAGGATAATATATCCAGGGTGGAGGAGGGTTTCCAAAATTTAATTACACGTTGCCTAGCAACTGAGGAGATGAACAGGAATGAAGTTGGGGGGCCTGGGGTGATGCATTAAAGATGTTGACGCCCCAGGTTGGAGAATGCATACTGACATCAGGCTGTGGTCAGGAGCCACAGGAGGTCGGTTCAGTTACGTATATTGTGAGCCTCATTCTGCTCTGTTTCCCTTGGGCTGACCAATTTGGCAACCTGGCAGAATTAAGACCCTGCTATCTTCATTTTTCAAAATCAAAGCATCTTTTTAAAATTTTTGTATGAAGTAATAGATATTAAAACGTTCCTGCCAAGTGGAGTCATAACTATTAACAACTTGGTACATATATTTCCAGAATTTTCCAATCATAGCTCATATGTCTCTTTCTAACTTAAATGAGACATTACAATATATTGTTCTGAAGCCTGCTTTTTTTTTTCTCGAATATATGGTGATATTCTTTTTTTGACTTTTTAATTTTTTTACTGAAATAGAACAAACACATAGGAAAGTCCACAAACAATGAAACCACCATTGAGGACAATAGTTAGGCCGTTATCAGCTCCCCGTTCCCCAGTGCTAGCCTCCCCTGCAATTCTCTTGTACGCCTCCCTCCCCTAATCACTAATCCCTTCCTTCTCTCCAAGAATAATTATTCTCCTGACCTCAATATATGTCAGTTTTGCCCGATTTTGAACTTCATATAGAAGGAATCAAACACTATTCCTTTGTGTCTGGCTTATTTGCTCAACATTTTGTAGGAATCCTTCATGTAGTTCTGTATCATTGTGGTTCATTTTTATTTTATTGTACTCCAAAGTCTGGTTACATAATCATCAGTGGATCCATTCCAATGTTGATGAAATTTTAGCTCGTCTCCAGTTTGGGGCCATTACAGATAGAGATGCTTTCTGCACTCCTTTCCATACACCTGTAAAGACCCTTCTCTTGGGCATATAACCAGGAGTGAAGTTGCCATTTTTCTATAACATCTGTGCCAATCTACACTCCCAACATTGATTTGGGAAAGTTCCTAAATTCATCCTTTTCAATGTCTGCATCATGTTTTATTGCGTGGACATATTCGTAGTTTTCTATTGATGGAAATTTGGGTTGTTTCTGATTCTATACACATTTTTTATTTAATAAAAACACAACGACAATGCTTCCATGAATATCTTGACATTTATCTTCTAGCACTTATGGGATTATTCTTTAGGATGAACTCCTGGGAGTGAGATTTGGGGGATCAAAAAGTGTGTGTATTTTAAACTTGTATATTTCCAGGTTTCCTTAGTTTCTAAGTTAATTTCCTACAACTCCATGATTCTTTGGGCTCTTCCTGAATTTCATCTTTCTAGTTTCTTCCTTAAAAACATTCTAACTGCCAAGTGTCCTATAAAATGTGGGCCCCAAGGACTGATCTTTGAGCTCCTGGGCAGCCTTGAAGGGGCCGGGTGAAGAAGTGGGGTCTGGATGTGCCGTGAATCTAGACACGGCGATCACAGTTCACAAGTCTGCTCCAAAGCCTAAGAAGGAGCCAGTCTCTGAAATGTGCTTCTCAAGTTTTGCCTGAACCTCTTAATAGCTTAGAGCACACAACCTTATTGCCAAAGAACATGATTCACATGGATCCCAGGGATTCCCGGATCTTTCTATGTCTTTTGGACATATCAGTCATGTGGGAAGAAAAGAGTATATCACGTGAATGCTGACAGTCAGACATATATCGAGAGTCAGCTGCTGTTCTAGACAATGGTTACCCAGTGACAACTGACATCTGGGAGACAGAAACTCAGGGCAAAAATTCTGTAATGTTGAAATGACATATTATGTGAGCCCAGAGGAGGAAACAGATACTTTTAGTAGCAAAAGAAACGGCTTAATGGAAAATTCATCTATTTTCTGCTACATCTGGGTCAGGTTGGATGGGGATTACTAAGCTTTAAGTGGGATGATATTGTCAGTAACTCCTCTTTCCTGACCCCCTCCAGTGTACCAGAAGCTGTATGGTGAGGTTTTATTTAGGTGAGGTTTTAGCCCTTCACATTTTTACAATAACCTGATATATTTCTTGTTCTCCCTCATTTCTCAGTGATGAATGTAAGACTCAAAGAGAATTAAATTAACTTGCCAAGATTGTGCAGCAAGGACAGGTAAGACCAGAAACTATTTCTACCCAATCCCAAGAACCAGGTTCTTTTCGTCATCCACAAGACATTTTTTAAATGTTTATTTTTGAGAAAGAGAGAGAATGAGAGCAGGGGAGGGGCAGAGAGAGAGGGAGACACAGAATCCGAAGCAGGCTCCAGGCTCTGAGTTGTCAGCACAGAGCCCGACGCGGGGCTCCAACTGGTGAAGCATGAGGTCATGACCTGAGCCGACGTCGGACGCTCAACCGACTAAGCTACCCAGGTGGCCCTCACAAGACATTTAACAAAAAGCAAAGCAAAAGCAAAGTTCTGTGGCCACAGGTAGATGCCCTGAGGCCTCCCTCCCATGCTCACCTCTGCCTCCTCACACTCGGGGAATTCTACGAGAAGCCCTTTAACAAGGTGAATGGAAAGCGCAAACAAGGATGTGAAAGCCCCAGTTGTACCAGAGACCTGGCACCTTCCGAGACCAGAGCAGGGACACGGAATTTAAAGACAGTGACACTAATGGCTTCCTCCCAAGGAGACTTACATAAATGGCAAAGCTGAGGCTTGAACTCACATCTCCTGGCTCATGATTTGCATTCAGGAAAGTTCTTCTGCACTAAGTCATTAAGACGGTTTGCTCTTAACAAGAGCCAGGGGACATTTAGTGATAGCCGTGTATTTATATACTAATTGAATTTTATTTATTTATTTGATAACCATTTATAGGAAGGGACAATAGTTCATTGTGGTTTTTAAATTGTGTGTGTGTGTGTGTGTGTGTGTGTGTAAAGAGGCAGTAAACATTTCAGACTTATTACATATGGTCTCGGTAGCAACTATTCAACTCTACCATTGCACCATGAAAGCAACCTTAGATAACATTAAAATGAATGTGTCTGTATTCAAAGAAAAAAAACTTTATTTACAAAAAAAAAAAAATGACACGGGACACAGGATAGCCACATGCAAAAGAATGAAGTTGGACCTCCACCTCACACCGATCACAAAAACTAACTTAAAAATGGATTAAAGACTTAACTGTAAGAGTTGGAACTGTAAAATCCCAGAAAAAATAGACATAAGTCTTTATGACCTTAAATTGGGCAATGGTTTGTAGATACGGCAGCACAAGTAACAGAAGAAAAAAAAATAAGACGAGTTGGACTGCACTAAAATCAAATTTTTTTGTGCTGCAAAGGACACCATTAAGAGAGTGTGAAGAATCCACAAAACAGGGAAAACATTTGCAAACCAAATATCTCATAAGGGACTAGTATCCGAAACATATGAAGAGAGTTACAACCCAAAAATAAAAAATAAGTAGCCCAATTAAAAAAATGAACAAAGGATCTGAAGAGACATTCCTCCAAAGAAGATATAAGCACATGAAAACCTCCTCAATGTCGTTAGCCACCAGGGAAATGCAAAGCGAGACCCACAGTCAGGTATCACTTCACACCCACGAAAATGGCTATAATAAAAAGACTCATTCTAAATAAAAAGACAAGTGTCAGTGAGTATGTAGAGACACTGAAGCCTCATTTCACATGGCTGGGAATGCAAAATGGCACAGTCATTCTGGAAAACTCTGACAGTTCCTCAAAAGTTAAACATAGACTTGTCACATGACCCATATCCAAAAGAAATAAAAACATATGTCTACACAGCACTTGTGCATGAATGTCTGTAATAGCGTTATTTATGATAGCCAAAAGGTAGAAACAACCTAAATGTTCATCGGCTGATGAATGGATAAGTAAAATGTGGTATATCTATACGATGGAATATAATTGAGCCATAAAAAGGAATGAAGCACAAATTCATGTTGTAACGTCAGTGTAACTTGAAATCAATATGCTAAGGGTCGCCTGGGTGGCTCAGCCGGTTAAGCGTCCGACTTCGGCTCAGGTCATGATCTCGCGGTCCGTGAGTTCGAGCCCCGCGTCGGGCTCTGTGCTGGCAGCTCAGAGCCTGGAGCCTGCTTCAGATTCTGTGTCTCCCTCTCTCTCTGGCCCTCCCCCATTCATGCTCTGTCTCTCTCTGTCTCAAAAATAAATAAACATTAAAAAAAATAAATCAATATGCTAAGTAAAAACCCCCCAGTGATATTGCATGATTCTGTTTAGATGACATGCCAGGATCAGGCAAATCTATAGAGACAGAATTCAGACTAGTGGTTGCCTAGGAATGGAGACGAGGGGTTAGAGGGAAATAAGGTGTGCCTGCTAAGGGGGTTTCTTTTGGGGATGGTTAAAGTCTCCTAAACTGATTGGGGTAATAGTGCCTGAACCCTGCGGTTATACTGAAAAACCACTGGATACTTTAAAGTAAACTGTATACTTTAAACTGGATACTTTAAAGTGAACTGTATACTTTAAACTGTATACTTTAAACTGTATGTAATGTGAATGAGATCTCAATAAAACTGTTACATCACAACCACCTAAGAAAACTCAGATGGCAGAGTGTATTTTTCCAACCCCTAATTTATGGGATTGCAGGTGGAGCGCTGGATGAGGGAGACAGAGAAAGGAAAATGACACACATCGCTGCTTTGATAAAGCATACAGTCCAGTGGCAGAGATAAGGGTGGAGCACAGACTCATTCTAATCCGTACACGATTAGCAACCGTAGCAGGTGCTTCAAAGAAAATAATGCAGACAAGAGAGGAAGAGCTGGGTCAAGTAGAGCCCGTGGGCCATGATGAGGAATTCTGTTGTTGTTGTTGTTGTTGTTGTTGTTGTTGTTGTTGATTTTCCTTAAGTGCCTTACTGAAAGCTCTCCCTGCCTGCTGTTTAGAAAACGGGTGGGGAGAGATCCAGAATGGAAACAGACCAGGAGGAAGGTGGACGGAATGAGAGGTGTCTAGGTGGAAAACCAAGAGGTCATGATGCTGGGTTGGATTTGGGGGGGGGGGGATCAGGGGAGGGACAAATCAAGATGCTTCCCCAGTTTTCTGGCTTAAGCAGCTGATGGAATGCAATTTTCTGAACAGATTTACTGATGTGGGTGGTGTGTGGGGAGCATCCCAGGCCAAACCTCTTAGAAACAGGGAAAGAGAGACACTCATTTATCAATTCTCACCAGGAAGGTCCAAGGGTCAATAGCTCTTGGAACTGACTTTCCTCATGTTCACAACTGCAATAACAATACCTACCTTGCTGTGGGGATTACCCGAGTCAGTATTTGTAAAGCTCTTGGCACAGTGCTTAGTGTATGTAAGCTCAATATCAATGCTAAGCAAAATATACCGAGCGCCAAGGACAGCAAAGAATCCGCCTCAGGAGGAAAAGAGAAGCAAGGAGAAGCAAGACCCTCTTGAGACAGTGCAAACTGTCCTGGCCTGCTGCCCATAGTCATGCCTCAGTTTCCTCCCCCGTAGAGTGAGCAGGACGGTACCTAATAGTGGCAAGCACTCAGTGAGTCAGTACATGCAAAGTGCTTAGAGCAGTGGCTGCGTGGACATGTCTGACAGCCTGCTTTGGTATCTGGAACTGGCCCTGACTGAAGACAGGACGCACGATGCTTTGTCTTGACAGGAGGCGTCTCGTTGCAAAGTCGGGGCACCTGCTAGAGCTGGGAGCTGGTTTTCCTCATGTGAGAGATGTGGGGGTCCGTGGTCCAGCAGCACAACGTCACTTCTAGCTCTTTCCCCCTGAGAGGGCTAGGGCCCCGTGGCCCTGTCAGGGGTGGTGGGGACTCTGGGGCTGGGTGGGGCTGGGATGCCTCCTGAGGGTCAGTGTCTCAGTCACCCCAGCTGGGACAGGAAGGAGGCAGCGTCAGACGGCAGCAAGTCACTTTGGAATAATTAAGCAGTACGACTGGGAACTATTTGGGGCAGCCCTTGAAGAACTAACACCAGTGGAAGCTGACTGCAGCCACAGTGTCAGCCCCAGCCCCCTTCCTCCTGCTCCAGCCTGACCTGCTGCCTTTCCCAGTTTCCAGGGGAGACGATGCGGAAGAAGACCCCCCACAGGCACTCAGTGAGGAAGGACTTCTGTGTTCTCAGAGCCCTCAGAGGAGGAAGACTCGGCCGCCTGAGTGGGGACAGGGGGAGAAATGGCCGCAGAAAAGAGGGAGGCTGATGAATTATGCATGGCTGGAGGGGATGGTAAACAGTCCCTGGATGGCTCTGATGAGCTTACAGCAGACAGCAGCAAGGGGGAGCTGGGCGCTGAGTCACAGCAAAGGGGGTGATTAGTCTGTCAGCTGTACCCACCTCTAGGTGGGGCGAGGTTTTGGGCTGAGTCACACTCTGCAGAGGGAGAGAGAGGAGCTTGGACCCCAAAAGGACCAAGGAGAAAGTGCGTATTCCTGACGAGCCACACTGTTGCTGTTCTGAAACCCTCCTCTCCTTTGCTCTCAGGCTGTCTCCCTGTCTAGGAACCCTCCAGGCGACTCACCGGGGCTACCCAAATCTCAGCCACGAGAGCACTGAGCCTTTTCTCCCTTCAGCGAGGAGAGGATGTAAATAGTCTTCCATTGCCTTCTGTGTGTGTTTGAACATGTCTTGTGGACAACCTCTAAGTCCAGCCTGGGAATCTTGAAGCTGGGCCAGGAAGCCAGGAGTGGGACTGAGTGATGACAAGCCATGGAGCATAGAGCCATAGCAAGCCAAGACATAGGGAAGCCAAGATCCCACAGTTAGCCCCCAGTAAGGGTTGGTCTGAATGGGGTGGGCAGGGAGATGTTAAAGGGGATAAGACAGCAATGAGAGACACCAAGATGGATGAATGGGTGGGTAGATGGGTAGATGGATGGATGGATGGATGGATGGATGGAAAGAAGGAACGAAGGAAGGAAGGAAGGGAGAGTGGATGGATGGGTGGATGGATTCATTCATTCATTCATTTACCAATACATGGTTATTGAGTACTACTATGTACCAGGGACTCCTCCCAATGACAGGAATACAGGAATCAGCAAGACGGTTGCAATGTAATTATTCTCATGGATTAGTATGATGAGGAGACCGACAAAATGCAAGCAAGCAATTAACACACAAGTTGACTTCAGATAGCAAATGCTTAGGAAAAATGAGAATGGGAATGCTATGATTGACTAGGGAAAGGCCTACTTAAGATATAGTGGTTTGGGGAGGAGACAGGGTTGCTGATCCTGGGAACCAGGAGGTGAGTGTACATAAAGTCCCTGAGGCAGAGAAGAACTCTGCACATTCAGAATAGCAGAAGGGCTGGTGTGGCTGGAGAGAAGAGGGAGGAGAAAGTGGGAGGAGGTGAAGGTGGAGAGCTAGAAGGGCCAGATCGTGCAAAACAAGGTGTAGACAGATTTCCAGTGCTGCGCAAAGCTGTTGATGATTTCCCAGGGACTGCAAAGTTTTGTTTATGAGGGCAGATCCCAGGAAAGAAGTGGGTGGAAATATTTATCCAGAGCCTGCAAAATAGCCTCAGAGTTGTAAGAACATCAAAACACTTGAAGACAGAGTAAAAGGAACACTTATGAAGCCACGTTTGTATGCTGGAGATTCACATACATTGTCCTTTTTATTATTTATAACAATTCTCACCACAGATGAGATTAACTGAATTCAGAGTTAATTCACATGTCCTCACAGGAAGTGGCGGGACTTGATCTCTGACCCAGACAGAGCCCACGATCTTAATCACTTGCCTCCACTTTGGAGAACGGGAGGGCATGTTTAAGATCTGCATGTCAACTTGTGCCTCTGACATGTGAGGACAGGCTAGGCCTGACAATATGGCTGGCTGGTGGTCGAGCAGAGCCAGGACGAAAGCCAAGACCTTTTGACTTGTGGGTGGGCTTCTCTCACTACACCCTTGGCAGGCAGTGTGATGTAATAGAAAAGCCAGAAGAATTTGGGATCATTCCCATGCCCTCCCTTAATACTGTGTGTGACCTTGGACACATTCCCTCACCTTCTTGAGCCTCAAAATCCTCACCTATAAAATAGGGTATTCATACTGATTTCACTCTATAAAGGATTGTTGTAAAGATTAAAAGGTTGTAATACCATATGCAAAAGCACCTGAGGCAATGCTTTATAATACGCATACACACACACACACCTGTCCATGTATATGTATATGTATACATATACATATATGTGTGTGTATACACACACACACACACACACACACACACACACACACACACACCTGTTCATGGTTTACCCACCCACTGGCATAGATACTTCCAAAATATGAGAATCCTGTGGAAGCACCTGGAAGCAGATACCTGGGAGCTTTCCATTTGGAGGAGGGCAGTCTGGGGCTTGGGCTCCCTCCCATGGGCCTGTGACCTCTGGCACTTGGAAGGGAGGAGCTTGAACTCATGTTTTAGCTAGGCAGCTAGCTGGGCTTCTTCCGCTTTTCCGGTTCCTGTTCATCCTTTTCCAGGCTGACCCTGTTTTCAGTATTTCTTGCCTCATAAGACTTTCTAGCTAATGCTCTGGAGATCAAGACTTTAGCCCTACATCTTTGGGCTTGGGCCCTCCTAGGTCATAATATCAGTCACACTGTACTTGGCTTTGCCCCTCCCCCTAGGATTTGGTTGATGGGGACATGTAAATCTGACCATATGGGCAGAAGGGATGGAAAGTAGAGTTGTCAGATAAAATCCAGGACAACGTTAAATTTGAATTTCAGATAAACGACAAATTTTTAGTACACCTAAAATATTGCATGGGACATCCTTATACTAAAAAGTATTTGTTTGGGGCACCTGGGTGACTCAGATGGTTAAGTGACCGACTCTTGGTTTCAGGTCAGGTCATGACCTCACAGTTCATAAGTTGGAGCCCCAAGGTAGGGTCTGGAGTCTGCTTGGGATTCTCTCTCTCCCTCTCTCTCTCTCAGTCCCTCCCCCACTTACGCTGTCTCTGTCTCTCTCAAAATAAATAAACTTGAAAAAAATAATCCTAACAAATAAAAATTATTTGTTTACCTAAAATTTGAATCTAACTGGGTGTTCTGTAATTTTCTTTGTTGAACCTGGCGAGCCTAGCCTGAAGTCGGCCATTCTTCTCACGACTTTGAGCCTCAGCTCTGATCCTGGCTTACCTGGGACTGGGCCTCACACCCAGACCTCACAGATATGCCTTCATTTTCCTGGGACTGAGCCATCACGTGGAAACCTGTTTCACAACACCCCAGGCATCCTGACCTTCCCTTTCTATTACCATCCCTCTCAGAGTCTTCCCCACCCCTTTGCTGGTCTCTCATGCCAACCTTCTCCTGACTAGCCATTGGGAATGCTGTGTGTCCCAGTGGCCTGTTCCTGCCTGAAGCTCCCTCTGGAGAAGTCGGCCTGCTGCTGGTCACCACATGCTCTCTGGGTAGCTGGTTATTAGGCAAAACAGCTGTTTTTGGTCTTGCCCCTCCTGGACCAGCAGTATTCCCGTCCTGCTAAAATTAACCGCCCTCCTCTCTTGGCCCCGTGCCAAGCTCTGATGACACCTAGTCTCTGAGCTCCAAGAGGACAGGGGTTGTGAATCTGAACCAACATATACTGTATTCTCCATCTGCTGATACCACCAGTCGCAACAGCACCTGTTAGAGAATATATGTGGAATAAATGAAAATAGAATGGGAAACTGAGGCTCCGAGATCATTGGACTTATTATTATTTTTATTATTGAAAACAGAAAATCTGCTGAGAGACGAGCAGAAGTTTCCAGGGTACAGTTGGCCAATTTCGCCTGGATCACCATCCCACAGTCCTCTCCACACATGCATTTTTTGTAACCACATACATACGCACATATAAAATATGTGGTTCTTGGGGCGCCTGGGTGGCTCAGTAGGGGAAGCGTCCGACTTCAGCTCAGGTCGTGATTTCACGATTCATGAGTTCGAGCCCCGCGTCGGGCTCTGTGCTGACAGCTCAGAGCCTGGAGCCTACTTCAGATTCTGTGTCTCCCTCTCTCTCTGCCCTTCCCCTGATTATGCTCTCTCTCTCTCTCTCTCTCTCTCTCTCAAAAAAAAAAAAATTAAATAAACATTTAAAAAATATATATGTGGTTCCTTTGGCAACAGGGCCTCAGAGTGAAAGACATCCCAAAAGGGTGAAAAGGGGGAGAATGGAGAGAAAGTGTAGGTACAATTTGGGCCACTATAGCAGAATTCTCAGTTCAGACCAAGGATTTGGGGCACCCTTTACTTGACAGGCCCTCCCTCACCAAGGCCTGCAGGGAACTGTCCCGGCTTAGTCACTTTTTTGCTTCTGCCCCAGATGCCATGGCCCTGCCCTCCCCGGCTCCTCCCCGAGCACTGAGAAGATGCTTAATGAATGAGCTGAACCCAAACCCTTGGCTGCCAAATTCATCCCAGCCACAGTAACCTGCCCTACAGCAAAATGATTAACTGGATGGATTTTTTTTTTTTTTAAAGAATAATCCCCTTGAAAGAGCAAAGGGCTCGAGAGTTAGTGGTTTAATCCCAGCTTTTATAACACCACTCAAGGGAGGTCTCTTAATTCCAGGAAAGGGTAGTGAAATCTCATTGATTATCACAAGGAAAGAAAAAAAAAACTGCTTAAATCAGGAAAAATGCTGAATTATGTGTGTCTTTTGTTTTTGAGAAAAAGGGACGTATTTCAGATAAGACATATTTAAAATAAAAATTACTAATTAATAACGAGGCCAAATGAGCAGCAGGGTCACAACATTCAGACAACGTGGGGCCAAGATGCAAATGGCTTTGTTCAAGGTCCCACCTTGGTACTTACTGACTGTGTTATCTTTATCACTGGGTACCTCTGTGTTCTCATCTGTAAAAGTCACTAACATTGTGACCTTTGGTCATGAGAGAGTGAAGTAAGACAGGAAATGTGCTCACTCTCTTCCTTGAAGGGAGGTAGTCTCAGCACCTTCCCTGTTGAATCTCCTGCCTGGGAAGGCCTTGGGGACATCGCCACTGTGAACCCCTTAGGGCATGGCCCCTTCGAATCTGACCTCTGGTTAGGAGACGAGACACTGATTATCCCTTTCAAACCAGGACGTCTACAACGAACAAATATTTTAAAAATAACATGCTAAAAACGCTAACGCTGCAGTAATTTATATTTTTGACCTTCCTTTCTACCAACCACTTACCAGGGATCAGTACTTTATTGAGCTCTCTCAACCCTTTTCAACAAGAGGGGAAAATCACTGTCCCCATTTTACAGCTGGGGAAAGTGACTCACAGAAAAGTGAAGTGAGATGCCCAAGGTCGCACAACTCAACACAAGGAAGAGCTCTTTTTCTTTTTTTTTCTTTTTTTCTTTTTTTTAACGTTTATTTATTTTTGAGACAGAGAGAGACAGAGCATGAATGGGGGAGGGTCAGAGAGAGAGGGAGACACAGAATCCAAAACAGGCTCCAGGCTCCGAGCGGTCAGCACAGAGCCCGACGCGGGGCTAGAACTCACGGATCGAGAGATCATGACCTGGGCCGAAGTCGGACGCTTAACCCACCGAGCCACCCAGGCGCCCCCAGAGCTCTTTTTCTAATACAAGACTGCATTCTCCTAAATAGCCTGCCTTGGACTCCCTATGGTTTCACTCATTCAACCATCATTTGTGGGGCACCTGCTGCCTGCCCCTCACTGTGTTAGGCACGGGGAACCCTGTGGGGAAAGATGTGGAAAACATGCAGTCCCCAGGCAGAGCTCACAGTCCAGCTGTCTTTGAACTTGGGATTTGAACCGGGTCTGCTTAGCATGCTCACCGCGATGGGCAAAAAGTAGAGCAGATCCAGTCCAGCCCCAGAGGCAAATTGTGGTACCAAAGAGTGTGTGGCATTCATGGACTTCCACACACTTGATTCTCTGCTCACATGGCTGAGAACCGTAGCCTCTGTTGAAATGTTCCTACGATCTGATAGCCTGTATACTGGGCTTGGAATCAGAGTTTCACATCGATTCGGGTTACTTTTGCTTTCCTGAGCCAGGAAGTAGGCTCTAAATTATTTCTAAGCTCGCAAAGGTCCAAGAATATGCATGTTGCCACAGCCAACACTAAGGCATACCTCAACATATTAGAACAAGTAAAAGCTGCTCATGAGGCCAAGGCCATTTTTTTATTATTTTTACTTCTTTCCCTTGTTCCTGTAGAGTACCCTACACCTGCACAGTGAGCACAATTTTGAGGAATGAATGAAACCCTAGTGGGTTTAGCGCCATACATCGACGGTAGAGTTTGCTCCTGGTTCCACCCAACTATTTAACACATGAGTGAATTTCTACCCAGGGAGAACCAGGCAGAGGGTTAGTGAGTTGCCTCCCTGTGATGGGAGGTTACATTGGAGTGAAAAGTAGCCTCATCAAGTATAGAAAGATTCCAAACCCTTCCCTTCCCAAAGACTTTCCCTGCACAGTCCCATCTATTGCCCTGTCTTGAGAACCATCATCCCCACACAGCTGAGCTCCAAATCTGTTCTAGCTCTATAATCCTCTTTGCAGCCTTAGCACACATGTCAGCTTGTCTGCTGGCCATCTCTCCATGAACAGTCCCCAGTACCACAGACCCCATAAAAGCAAGACTCAAGGCTTAACACTTAAGACAGCATCCCTCTGTGACATCATTAGCGTAAGAGTTGGGATTCCAATCCCAGCAGTCTGGCTTCGGAGCCCATGTGTAACCACAAGACGACCCCTGTCTCCGGGCCCTGTACTGGGCATTCTTTGTTTGTAACCCCACACCAGTCATTTCTCTGCCTTTCTCTGCCCTTCTCTGGGCTTCAGGAGGCTGACTTCCATGCAATCATGCCATCTGTGCTCCCTTGCCCTCTGCCTGAAGCTTGGATGTGGCCAGTGGGTGACCAGAAGGTTGGCAGGGGAAAAAGGTAGGGATATTTACCCCCACACCCTACCTGTTCCCTCCCAGCCTCACTCAGGTACCAGCAGGAGCTGAGTTCCATGGTGACAACTCCCCCATGGGTCTGGTGACACCATTTCCTTACCTTCGTCTGAAGTCCCAGGGCCAGCAATCATTCCCCACGCTTGTTCATCCTGCTTGCTTCTCCACAGTTGCTGTTTCCCTTATCCCTGCTCACACCTTTGCAAAAGTCCTTTCCCTCTTTTTCCTGCTGGCATCCATTCAGATTCTAAACCTCAGTGTCACCTCTGACTTCTCCCTCCCATCACATCCCCTCTCCCAGCATTATGAAGGCCTGTGGATTCCATCTAGGAATGTATCTAGCATTTTGTTCTTCTCGACCTTCCTGCTCTTAGACTTTCCATTAGTTTCCCACCTGGCTTCCCCGTGTGCAGGCTCTTATGTCTCTAAGCTAGCTCCCACAGCAGGCAGAGCCCTCCCCACCAAACCCAGATTCACTCTTCTTCTTGCCTCTTCAGAACCGTTCAAAGGTTCCCTAAAGCCCGAAGAATGAAATCAAAGTCCAAAGCCTAGAGTAGGTCTTGTTCATTTTTGTATTTCTCCAAGGGCCTTGCCCATATTCAATGTACATTGTGGTGAGTGAAGAAAGGATTATCGTTATCTGTGAAGTTCCAAAAGGTGCATAGCACAGGAGCACAGGGCTACGGCAAGAGCATCCTCAATTTTGTAATCTCAGCCAGTGCTGCCGCCCCAGGGTGAACGGCTTTAAACGCCTTTCCCAGCCCTATCTGCCCTTCCTTCCTACTTAGCCCCAGTGCCTGCACCCACAGAAGTTTCGGGCCTCTCAGTCCCCACACGGGGCGGCAGGCCGGTGCAGCGGTCAGGGGCAAGGGTTGGAGTCAAGCTGCCTAAGTCCAATTCAAAGTCTATTTTCTTCCCTAAGAAGGAGGGATAACAATAGTTCTTACCACATAGGGTTTTTGAGAGGATTAAATAAAGTGTGAAGCATGGTACTAAGAGCAAACCAAGCCGTCAAAAATGTAAGCAGGAAGTTCTATCTGCCCCGTTATAAGACAGGATTCTTACATTGCACACTACTATACGGCATGTGCTTGTTCGTAGACGATTTTATTCATACGCCCCCCCCCTCCAGTATAAGATGTGTTATCAGCCTTGCTTTGCAGAGCAGTGAGATTCAGAGAGGTTATGTATCTTGCTCAAGATCACCCAGCAAGTAAGTGCTGGAGTCAAGACTGAAATATGGGGCTTCTGATTCAAAAATACACCGTCCCGTGTGCTATGCTTGATGTACTGTGATCTCAGATCAAAAGGCAAGTCATTTTTTTTTTCAAGGCCTAGCTCAAATGCCCCTTCCCTCATGAGAGCTTCCTTAATGCCTTAGATTCACCAGTCATTCTTCTGTAGTCTAGAAGTACCTCAATTATGGACCTGCTCTGATGAACTGCATTTACTTGTGTGTTATCTTTGTGAATTTACATTTCTGGCCCATTCACTAAACTCCGGGTGCTTTGAGGACACGACTGCTGTCACAGTCATATGACAACATGACAATGTACAATCTCAGTGACCAGCCGGTATCTTGCATAAGCTAGACAGGAAGGCAATAAACATATGGAAGGATTTATCAGTCCGGACAAATGACTTTTGCGGCAGTAACAAATAACCCTGCAAATCTCAGGGGCTTTCAGAAACAAAGGTTTGTTTCTCCCTCATTTAATCTCCTTACAAGCCAACTGGAGCTCAGCTGCATGTCACCCGTAGTGTGGGAGCCTGGCTGAAGGAGCAGCTCCTGGCTCTGTCACTGATGGTCTCATGGGAGATGGACAGAGGAAAGAAGGGAGAAAACACACTAGGTGATACACATGCCTGCAGTCACATCTCGTCGGGCAAGGCAGGACCCCCGGCTAGTTCTGATGTCAGGGGCAGGAATGTAACTCTCTTTCCGAGAGGGGCTCTGAGTATGGAGAAGAACTATGGCACATCAGAAAAAGCAAACAGCCGATCCATTCAGAAGGAAAACTGGTTCCACTGAGAAGTACATGTATAGCTAGTTATTGAATCCCTACTCCAAGGCAGGAAGTATCTAACATGTTGCACATGTAATCCTTGTTGAAATACACACACACGCACACACGTGCACACACACACACACACACACACACAAACATCTGTGCGGATACAGATCACTGTTTCATTTTTACCCTTTCTCCTAAATCACCTGTTCTTTTTGATTCTTGAGGCTTCTAATCAGAAAGCGTCACCCCTTTTCCAAGAAACGGAGTAAACTCTTGCTACGGCAAGTGTTGCCCCTGAAACAGTGGTATTGGCATCACCGGCTAGCTGTGTAGACCCTCCGGCCCTGCCCCAGACCTGCTGAATCAAGATCTGCATCTTAAGATCCTCGGGTGATCTGAAGGCACATTCACATTTGAGAAGCACGGATGTAGAGACCAAAGGGAAATGGATATATTTTCTCTGCACTGGAAGACGGAGCACCGAGAGCTGTCTGGTGCTGCCCACTGTTGAAAGCTCATCATGCTAATTTTGTAGAAACAGGAGAAAATGCCAGAACCCGCTCTTTTAGAGCATGTGGGAGCAGTGGTACGGGTGCTGCTGAAAGCCCGTGACCTTAAGTGCATTTTCCAACACTTTTCCTCACCATTCACTTGGTCGTTAACTGAGTCGGTGAACGTTGTCTCCACGCCTGCCACAAACCAGGAACCCCTGCCACACAGTGCAAGGTGACAAGGGTCTCTGCCCTTGAGTGGCTTACTGTTTACCGGAGGGAGACAAACAGGCAAATAGATACTGGCAATATGGTGACATTTTACTTTGAGACCCAAGAAAAAGAAGGCACTATGGACTGTCTTGGGTGTCAAGGAAGGCTTCATGGAGGAGGCGCTCTTTAAGGTATGAACAGGAATTCACTATGTAGGAGCTCCAGCTTTCTGGCAGCAACCGGCAGCTTTCCGGCAGCAACCGGCAGTTGGGAGATCACTTGAGCAACGAAGAAATACTGGATATGGCTGGTGCTTAGGGTTGGAAGGAGGAAGGGTGAGGTCTTCAGTGTTCCTAGGTACAATTTCTGGAAGGCTCAGTGCAGGAGCCTGATGGGATATACAGGAGGATGTGGAGGGACAGGCTCTGGTCAGGAATACAGTGCAGGGCCTGCCCCTCTCCAAGCCTCTTGATTTGACCATCTGTAGGCTCAGGCTCTGCCCTGTTTCTGAGCTAATCTAGAGTAGGGCAGGTGGCATTTTCAATGAAACATATAGTTTGTTTTAATGTAGATAATTTTCACATAATGTAATTTAAATTTAATGTTTAAATAGACAACATGTATATTATATATAATCTATTGTATGTATAAGCATTTTATATTCACACACACACACACATATATATATATGCATACATACATACATACATACATATATATATATGTCTTTTGTGTGTATACATGATCCTTTGCATCATAGGGGTCCTTGATTTCCTCAGCTTAAACCATGAAATCTGTCCTACCTCCTAACCCTACCCCCCCCTGCCCTGTATCCCAGTTTGGTCTGGGGACAAGGACAAAAAGTGCATTGCTGGCCACAAGCAGCACCAGGAAGGTGTGGACCAGAAAGGGAGACAGCTGTTGAAGTGTGATGTTAGGGGGAGCAGAAGGAGGAGGGGGGCAGGGTGAGGGTGAGGTAGCTCTGGTGGCACCGAGGGGGCAGAGGAGTTAGTCGTCTGTCCCCAAGCCTCCGAGTCACAAGTAATAATGTAGGTGCCCCTGCATACAGAGGCAATTAAAGTACAATTAACCTCCCTGAACTGCTGTTCTGAGTGCATGTCTGATAATGATTTGGCGATCATTAAATATGGGGGTGGGTGAGTGGGGGGACCACAGAGATGGGGCAGAAGAAGTAAAACCTTTCTCTGAGCCTTTGGCTACCTTTTGGAGTTCTCTGTAACAATCAGTCCCCAGTGCAGCTGGGGTACTAGACCACCACATCCTCCCCAGGCCTGGCCTTGGGAACAGAAGCGGCAACGGCAAATTCATGTTGATGAGTACAAATGCTTCCTGTGTGGGGAGGGATGGGAGGGGAGCCGCTGCTGACAGCTGCCTCCGAGGAGCCCGCTCGGTTTATTAAATTAGCAGGGTCTCTCTTGTAGCGAGGGCACTGGAGAATGAAATGCCAAATGGATCCGTTTCATGGAATCTGAGACCGATAAATTTTCCGAGCTGGAAAGCTCCTTGGAGAGAGGGACCTGCAGCCCAGAGATAGGAAATGACTTCCGTAAAGTCACAGTTGCTTCCTGAAACTCAAAACTAAGAGGACCCAAATGATGGCAGGTGAATTCGCTCCATAATTTATCACGTCTGCATGTTTAGTGTTCTTTATATTGAATTTACTTTTGATAAGGAGTACCTGCAATCTCAGAGGTAATTTACTGTGGAAGATAATTCTTAAGATTTCCATCATTATTAACATTGACTTGAATTATGTTGCATTTTATATTGGAACATGGGTTTAATTTAAGCCACAGCAAACAATTCCCTCAGTTAAAAAAAAAAAAAAAGAAAGAAAGAAAGAAAAAAAAAACCCTCCTTTCCACAATGAGAAGTCAGCCTGGCTTCGTACAAAGATAATACTATTGTGAGTTGCAGTTCCTTCCCTGTATCTGCCTTTTTAATCAGATATTCACACCTGTCTTTAAAATCTTCATTAATGTCCATTGTTAGGCCGGGCACCTCAGAACAGGTAGTCAGTCCACACCACAGCACGGATGCGACAAGCCTGACAGATGGGAAAAGAGTTAGCCAGACTCAGCCTGAGGTTAATGAACTTCCAATGCTGGGCATTGCACTAGACCCTGAGGATACAAAGGTCAGAACCACACCATCAGGTAGCACTTTTCCAGAAGCTCACTGCCTCACCAGAAAAGGAGGCTGGAGAAGGGCAGTGTACCCCCAAACAAATATATCCTTCTTCCGGCATTTGCAGGGAGCTCAACTCAGCCCAGGCTGAGGCTGCATCCCATGACTAGAGTAGCAACTCAAATGTCTCCTTCTGGAGGTGCACTGTCCAATATGGTGGCCACTAGCCACAGATGGCTATTTCAATTTATATTAATATTGCAAAATAAAAATTCAGTTCCTCAATCACACTAGCTACACTTCAAGTGTTTAATAACCATACTGATTTCTCATACTGTTTTCCATAATAGCTGTACCTATTACTATTCCCACCAACAACGCACAGGGTCTCCTTTTCTCCACATCCTCACCAACACCTGTTATCCGTTGTCTTTTTGAGAAGAGCCTTTCTAACAGGTGTGAGGTGGCATCTCATTGTGGTTTTGCTTTGTATTTCCCTGAAGATAAGGGATATTGAGCATCTTTTCATGTGCCTGCTGGTCATTTGCACGAATTCTTTGGAAAAAATGTCTATCTAGGTCCTCTGCCCATTTTTAACTGGATTGTGTTTGTTTTTAGTGTTTTTGTCTGAGTTTTGTTGTTGTTGTTTCTTTGTTCCTTTGCTATTGAGTTTTATGAGTTTCTTATATATTTTGGATATATATTAACCCCCAAAGATACTTGGTTTGCAAATGTTGTCTCCCATTCTGTAGGTTGCTTTTTGATTTCTTGATAGTTTCCTTTGCTGTGTACAAGCTTTTTAGTTTGATGTAATCCCAACAGTTTATTTTTGCTTTTGTTGCATCTGATTTGGTGTCACATCCAAAAAATTTTTGCCAACACAAATGTCAAGGGGCTTTTTCCCTGTTTTCTTCTAGGAGTTTTATGGTTACAGGTCTCAGTCTATTTCAGTTAGTTTGGGGGAGGGGAGTGGTGTAAGACAGAAGTTCAATTTCATTCTTTTGCATCCATTTTTTTCCAGCACCATTTATTGAAAAGACTATACTTCCCCCTTTGAGTATTTTTGGCTTCCTTGTCAATATATGTTGGCCATATATGCAAAAGTTTACATTTTTGGCATTCAATTCTGTTCCATTGGTCTATGTATCTATTTTTATGTTGGTGCCATACCGTTTTGATACTATAGCTTCATAATAAAGTTTGAAATCGGGAGGTGTGATCACCTCCTTCTTTCTCAGATTGCTTTGGCTATTCAGGATGTTTCGTGCTTGCACATGAATTTTAGGATTGTTTTTTCTATTTCATGAAAAATGCCATTGACATTTTGATAGGAATTATATTCGATCTATAAATGGATCTGGATGGTATGGGCATTTTAACAATATTACTTCTTTGAGTCATGAGCACAGGCTGTTTTTCCATTTGTGTCTTTTTCAAGTTTTTTTCATCGATGTTTTATTATTTTCAGTACCCATATCTTTCACTTTCCTGGTTAAATTTGTTCCTAAGGGGGCACCTGGGTGGCTAAGTCGGTTAAGCGTCCAACTTCGGCTCAGGTCATGATTTTGAGCCCTGCATCAGGCTCCATGCTCACAGCTTGGAGCCTAGAGCCTGCTTTGGATTCTGTGTCTCCCTCTCTCTCTGCTCCTCCCCTGCTTACACTCTGTCTCTGTCTCTCTCTCAAAAATAAATCAACATTAAAAAAAAAACTTAAAAAAATTTATTCCTAAGTATTTCATTGTTTTTTGATGCTATTGTAAATGGGATTGTTTATTTCTTTTCCAGATTGTTGTTATGTATAGACACACAACTATTTCTGTTTTGATTTTGTATTCGACAACTTTACAGAATTCATTTATTGGTTCAAATAGATTTTTGGTGGCATCTTCAGTATTATCTATTATATAAGAGTATATCATCTACAAACAGAAATAATTTTATTTCTTCCCTTCCAATTTAAATGCCCCCCCCCGCCCTTTTCTTGCCTAATTACTCTGGCTAGGACTTCCAGTATTATTTTGAATAGGAGTGGACACTCTTGTTCCTGATCTTAGAGGACAAGCTCTCGACAGCTCACTGTTGAGTGTGACATTAGCTGTGGGCTTGTCATAAGTGACCTTTATCATATTGAAGCACTTTCCTTCTATACCTATTTTGCAGAGAGTGTTTATCATGCAAGCATGTTGAATTCTGTCAAATGCTTCTCTATGTCTGTTGAGATGACCGTGTGATTTCTACCTCTGGTCCTACTAATGTGGTGTGTCCCATGTACGGATTTTCCTATGTTGAACCCTCCCTGTATCCCAGGAGTTAATCCTACTTGATTAGGATGTGACATCCTTTCCACGTGCTGTCGATTTTGGTTTGTTGGTATTTTGTTGAGGGTTTTGGCATCTCTGTTCATTAGAAATATTGGCCTATAGTTTTGTTTTCTGGGTTTTCTTGGAGTGTGCTTATCTGGCTTTGGTATCAGGGTAATGCTGGCTTTGTAAAATAAGTTTGGAAGTTCTCCCTTCTCTTCAAAATTTTTTGGAAGCATTTGAGAAGGAATGGCACTAATTATTCTTTGAATGTTTGGTAAAACTCACCAGAAAAACTATTTAGTCCTGGGCTTTTCTTTATCAGGAGGTTTGGTTATGTTTTTTTATTTTGTTTTGTTTTGTTTTTTTAGTTACTAATTCAATCTTTCACTTGTTATTGTTAATCTACTACTTCCTGTCTATACAGATTTTCTATTTCTTCATGATTCAGTCTTGGCAGATTATCTTTTTCTAAGAATGTATCAATTTCTTCTAAGCAATCCAATTTGTTGCCATAAAGTTGTTCATAGTAGTCTCTTATTTGTTACTTCCTTTCTTCTACTAACTTTAGGCTTTGTTTGTTCTGTTTTTTATTCCCCCCTCCTTCCTTAATGTGTAAAGTTAGTTTGTTTACTTGAGATCATTTTTTTCTTAAGGTAGGCATTTATCACTAAACTTCCCTCTCAGGACTGCTTTTGCTGTATCCCGTAAGTTGTGATTTCAATCTCCATTTGTTTCAAAATGTATTTTGATTTATCTTTTGATTTTTGGTTGACCCATTGCTCAGGAGTGTGTTGTTTAACGTCCGTATTTGTGAATTCTCTAGTTTTTCTCCTGTTATTGATTTCTAATGTCATACCATTTGATTGGAAAAGACACTTGGTATGACCTCAGTCTTCTTAAATTAACTGAGGCTTCTTTTATGACCTACCATCTGATCTAGCTTGGACAACACCCTCTGTGCACTTGAGAAGAATGTGTATTCTACTGCTGTTGGATGGAATGATCTGGATATGTATGTCAGGGCCACCTGGTCTATAGTTCAAGTCCAATGTTTCCTTATTGATTTTCTGCCTGGATGGTCTGTCAATTATTCAAAGTGGGGTACTGAAGTCCTCTACTATTATTGTATTTTGTCTATTGCTCCCTTCAGATTTGTTAGTATTTGCCTAATATCTTTAGATGGTCTGATTAAGGCCACAAGTATCATGAATAATCACGGAAACATGGCACCGCCAAAGGAAACTAATGAAATTCCAATGACTGACCCCAAAGATGTGGAGATCTGTAAAGTGTCTGACAAAAATATCAAAATAATTTACTTAAAGAAATTCTGTGGACTATAAGAAAACAAAAATGGACACTTACACAAAAGTATGAAGTGCATAATAAAAATGAGAAGTTTGACCAAGAGACAGAAACCATTATACACACACACACACACACACACACACACACATATGCTGGAGTTGAATAAAATAACTGAACTGAAGAATTTAATAGATAGCTTCCGTAGTAGACTCAACCAGGCAGAAGAAAGAATTAGTTAACTAGAAGACAGGTAATTTAAAATTATTCACTCAGAGGAGCAAAAACAAAAAATGAAAAAAGAAAGTAAAACAAGCCCTTTTGAGTTACAAGACACCATGAAGAAAAGCAATACATTATTGAAGTCCCAGAAGGAGAAGAGAGGGCTAAAGAGGCAGAGAGCTTATTTAAAGGAGTAATGACTGAGAACTCCCCAAATCTGTACAGAGATATGGATATCCCAAGTTCATGAAGCTCATAGGTCCCCCTAAAATTTCAACTCAAAATTATATCCTCCAACATACATTATAATAAAACTGACTTAAAGTCAAAGACAAAGAGAAAATTTTGTAGTCAATAAGAGAAAAAAAATTACTCATATGTAAGGCAACTCCCATAATGCTATCAGCGGCTTTCCCAGTAGAAACCTTATGTACACTCTGCATGGCAAAGTTGTCCTTCAGAAAGGAAGGAGAGATAAAGACTTTCCCAAACAAGAGATGAGGGAATTCATTACCACTAGTCCTGCCTTACGAGAAATGCAGAACGGAGATCTACCTGAAAGGGAAGTTGCTAACCAGCAATATGAAACATATAAAAAGAAACAGCACCCTGTGAAAAGCACATAAATGGTCAAATTCCGAATACCCTAACAGGGTACTCTGATGGAATATTAACTACTTAACTCCAGTATAAAGGTTAAAAGACAAAATTATTAAAAATATCCATAGCTACAATAATTTGTTAAAGGATACATGATATATGAAGGGGGAAATTTTGACATCAAAAACATAAAATGTGATAGAGGTAGAAAGGGTAGAGTTTTTGTAAGTGATAAAAGTTATTAGCTTAAAACAGACTGTGATATCTATAACATGTGTCATGTAAACCTCATGGTGGCCACAAAGCAAAAACCTACAGTAGACAGGCAGAAGATTAAGAGAAGGGAAACAAAGCATCTCACTATAAAAAAGCATCAATTCACAAAGGAAAACAGCTCATCAAGAGAAGAAGAAAGAAACAAGGGAACTATAAAACAAAAAGAAGTTAGTAAGATGGTGGCACTAGTAAGTCCTTATCTATCAGCATAGAGTGGCTGGATCCATATAAATAAACAAGACCCAGCTCTATGCTGTCTGCAAAAGAATCACTTTAGCTTTAGGGACACAACAGTCAAAACAAAAGAATGGAGTAAGATACTCCAAGAAAATAGAAACCAAAAGAGAGTGTGGGTAATAAATACACTTCTACCAGACAAAACAGATGTGGAGCCAAAAACTGTAGTAACAGACCAAGGTCATTATATAATGATAAAGAGGTCAGTTCATTAAGACAACATACCAATTGTAAATATATGTGCACTCCACATGAAAGCGCCTAGATAAATCAGGCAAATACTTTCACATCTCTAAGATGCTCTCCAATCTCATTCTGGTCAGCCCATCAGAGATGAGCTTAGATGGCCTGGTTTGGGCCACCTGTAGAAAGGTTTTTGCTAAATTGCACTTTGGCATTAGGTCATTGGTCTGCTTTAAGAAAATTTGCTGTAACGAAACCCTTTAGCGTATACCGAAGGCATGCAACTGAGGACGTTCCATTCTTCAAAACATCTGCCCCTTGTGAGAACCAATGCAGAAATGTCTCAGGTTTTAGGTCCAGGAAAACCTGAGCTCCTCTTGAGCAATGGCTTTGGGTTTATGTCCCAGTCGCTGAGGTTTAAAAGTTATCACATTTCATTTCTCCTTGTTTTAGCTGTTAGGAGGTTCAGAAGCGAATTTGCTACCCACCTATAGCAACATGTTAAAGCCTATGCACACACTAACCCCACCCTGGTTTGGGGTTGGGTTATTTTTGTGCTTATGTATTTTAATGAGCTATGAAACCATCAGTAACATTTTCCAGGGGAAAGGCGACAAAGGAGGCTCCCGGTGTGCATCCCGCAGCAAACAGATGACAACTTCTTTATCGGCTATTTCTCTATCCCCATTCCCGCCGCCTCCAAGCTATTTGGATGGTGATTTCATTTTGCTGCCCTTATTTTTCTTTTGCTTCGGCAATCTTCATATACCATTTCCCCTTCTTGCATGGCATGCCATTTTTTAATCTGCCTTAAACAAGTTTCTTTTAATGAGCCGCGCAGTTTCATGAATCTTTGCCTAGAAGAGTTATTAATTGTCCATTAGGTACCTAGAATTGTTCTAGGTACAGGGGCAACAATAGCAAATAAACTAGACAAGGTTCTTGGTGTCACAGTGTTCCCACTGTCCTGGGCATTCGGGAAATAGAAAAATGAACAAGGAAACAAATAAATTAAAAAAATGTAACTCCACAGAGCCTGCTAGCTTTGTGAAGAGACTAGAGAAGGTAGTACGATCACAAAAGAGTCGGAAGGAGAGACATGGGTAGGGTGCAAGGAAAGGCCTTCTAAGGTGATATCTGTACCGAAATCTACATACTGAAGTGACAGCCACACACAGATATCGGATGAGTTTTCCGGGCAGAACAACGGTTCTGATGCAGTGGTGAGGGTGATGTGTGGGAAGGATGTTTGCGCCCACCTGGCAACCTCTAAGCAGCTCTCAAAACCCTTCTCTTTCTCATTGACGTAATCCCCATCACTCTTGACATCATTCAGACAGAAGGTCAACCGCTTCGCGTCTGCACGCCTTTGCTACCTGTACAACCCATGCTGAATTGCACCTGTCACTTTGTAAGCATACCTTTCTCACCGGACCGGGAGCACGAGGGGTCCTCGGGGAGGACGAGAAGAGCACCTCCCTTCTCTCTAGCACTGTCCTGGCACATCGAAGGCACCTCATTTTATTTTTCCAGATAAGCCTTTGCTAAGCTGATGGTGCAGGCAATGCTCACACTCGAGTGAGATCTACAGGCACTGGTCCAAGGGATGCTTCTATTTGCAGAGCCAAGAGGTGCTTGTGCTGTTTGTGACCCGGAGAGATTGGCAGCAGGGAGCCAGCCGCCTGAGCCAGACTCTTTGGGAGGAGGGAGCCCGCTACCTCCTTCCTCGGAAGAGCCCCTTCTGGGAAAGGAATGACTCTTACCGTGGTATTGGATTTCCCTGCAAGATTTATGACCCAATTTAAAGTTATGGGGCTTTTATTAATTATAATAAACACCAATTTCATTACACTTCAACTTCCAAAGAAATTACATACTGTGGAAGGGAAATAAAATGTTAGTTTTGTGCTAATGCCAGGCACACATTAACTGGCTGGGTATGGTGTTCACCCTGGCTGTCCAGCTGGAGCAAGGAAGGGGCATTATGGAAAGAAGAGGCTGAGGACCTGTTTCCAGAATTGAAACCCATTTGGTCAAAAACAATGGAAGTGAGCTGTTCTGCCCCACGGGGCTTGCAGGATCACTCCCTTTATGTGGAGCTGCGTTGGGTAATGCATTTTGAGCCCTAAGCTTTGAATTCTAGACCTGCTGTGTGACCTTAAGTATGTTCTGCCCCTCTCTGAGGCTTGATATCCTTATCTTAAAAATAAAGGTCAGGCTGACTATAAATAGAGCTCCTCTCTTGTGCCAATTCCAATGCATAGGAGGTAGCCACCTACAAGGCTATTTTTGAAAAGGGTTTTGAAGTTTCATCCAGGATTCCTGGGAAAGAGCATTATGATGAATTAGCAACGTCAGCTAGGAGCACACGCCAGGGGGACGGCCAGACATGGCTGGGTATCCACCATCCCAGAGAATGTCTGATGATGTCAGAGCCCATTCTGGATTTCTCTATTTTAATTTAAGGTCATAAGATCACTTATTAGCAGACCCAGGACAAAAATCTCAGGATGCTGGATTCTTAGTCCTTTAACCACATAACCGGTAGAACGGAGCCTACCCCACGGTGATGTAAGGATTCGGTGATGCTCCTTATGGCATGAGGTTTGCAGTAGAAGGCACTTAAGAAGGGTTATTCCCATCTTTCTGAGTTTCCATCCTGCCCTGAACTCATACCCCCATGCCGGTGGGTGGCTTCTCCATCTGATGTGGGTTTCCGAGAGCTTACTCTTCCGAAGCCTCACCTGAGTTGACATGAGGAACATGGGGGTTTTCTGCTATATGCTCCTTGGGCAAAACCTACAGCCCCACGGATTCCCGAAGAATTCTGTTCTCAAGCTGCTTGGTTTTAGGCCTTATCGTTATGGACTTTCCAACTGTAGGCCATTTTTGGTTTTGCTGGGGAATGGAAAATATTTTGACATTTCTGGGATGATGAGGGTTGGTGACCGCCCCCCCCTGGGGGGCGTGGAGAAGAGAATTCAGCAACTTTGCACAATTGCTTCCTGCCAGATGTGAAATTAAGCTGCCGGGTACAAACCCCGAGTGCATTTGGATAATGGGTGGGAAAGCCTGCTGGGGCTCTCGGGGAGGGGGGTGGTGGGACGAAGAAGGAAGGATGGGCTGAGAAGCTGTGTGTGTGTGTGTGTGTGTGTGTGTGTGTGTGCATGCACTGAGTCTCCTGATGTCCATGATCACGTATTTCTTGTTTTTTTTCAATGTTTGTTTTTTAGAGAAAGAGAGTGAGAGAGGCAGAGCACGAGCAGGGGAAGGGCAGAGAGAGAGGGAGACACAGAATCCGAAGCAGGCTCCAGGCTCTGTGCTGTCAGCACAGAGCCCGACTCTGGGCTCAAACTCACGAGCTATGAGATCATGACCTGAGACGAAGTCAGAAGCTCAACCGACTGAGCCACCTGGGTGCCCCGATGATCACATATTTCTGAGCACAGAACAGATACTAGCAGAACTGTGCCCTCCAGAATGCTCTCGCCTCTCGCCTAGTGCCACTATTAAGAGAGTCGCATTGACATCCCCTGGGAGAGAAGAGCCTACGTTTGGGGTAATTCAGACCTGAGGCTGAATTCAAACTTCAACCCTCACTAGCTGTGTGAACTTGGGCAAATCCTTTAACTTCAGTGGGCCTCAGTTTCCCCATCTGTTAAATGGGGTTAATACTGGTGGGGTGTATAATCAATTGACGTACATCACGTGAGTAGGTGAGAGAGGCGCTGTATTCAAGACACCTTGAGGGGCGCCTGGGTGGCTCAGTCGGTTGAGCATCCGACTTCGGCTCAGGTCATGATCTCACTGTTCGTGGGTTCAAGCCCCGTGTCGGGCTCTGTGCAGGCGGCTCAGAGCCTGGAGCCTGCTTCCGATTCTGTGTCTCCCTCTCTCTCTGCCCCTCCCCTGTTTGCACTCTGTCTCTCCTCTCTCTCTGTCTCTCTCTCTCAAAAATAAATACACATTAAAAAACTTAAAATAAATAAATAGATCACATCCTAAGAGGCAGAGCAGTGGTAAGACAAGAACATGGACTTCGGACCCCATAAAACCTGAATCCACCATGTACCAGGTGCAGGACTCTGAAGCAAAGCCCCTCAACTTCTCTGAGCCTCAGTTCTTTCACCTATAAAATGAGACAAGGGTAAGCACGAGGACTAAATGAGATGAGAAACGCGAAACCCTTAGTACACAGCAGGTACTCAATAAGGAACTATGGTTTCCAAATATGAATGTGGTGTTCTCTATACTGTTGTCCAACCAGCCTCCAATTGCTTCCGAGCAAAGATACTATTTATCGGTGCTCTTTTCTCTTTCTGCCTTGGGGCCTGGTAGAGGGCAACGGGAGCTCTCGGTGACCTGTCCTCAGGCTAGGCCTGTGCTTCTCTCCCTGGTCTGCACGCGCCTCTCCCCGGGACGGCATCTTGCAAGCTGGCGCACAAGCAGAAGCCACTTCCACAATAATCCCCCTGATTCCCTTCGCCAGCTTTGTTTTCCCTACCGGTTCAACCCACTCCATCAGATGTTTTCTTTGGGGGAATCTTCCTTCCCGCCAGCCCAAGTTCTCATTTTGCATATGCAGAAAGTCAAGTGACTCTGGCACAGCCAGAGGATGAATATTCATAATCACTCCTCAGCTGTGCAGTGGACACAACATGCTAACAAGGAGGAGGGGGAGGAGGGCGGAGGGGAAGGGGGGAGGAGGGTCTGCGCACTTGGCTTGTGGATGCTGAGAACTCCCAGAGCACACGCCTTAGCCCAGTGGCCTGGCTCCTATCAGGGACTCTCCGTGCTTCATGGATCTGGTGAGTTCCAACCTCGCTGCACCAGAGCCTTGGCCCTCTGGGCATCTCACTAATCTGAATCCTCTTGGGACGAGTGTATACTTGCATACGTATTCATAACATGAGAAACACTTTGCCCCAGAGATTACAATCCACACGGTCGCCTGCGGCCCGGGCCAACCTGGCCTCAGTGTAGAAGGCAACACTCATATTGTCTTCCATGTGCCTGGTGTCCTTCCCCTGGGGCTGTACAACGAGATGGCCTGGCCCCACCTGTCGCTCACTTATTCTGCCCTCTGCAAGCACCCAGAGCAAGGCACACCCTCTCGTTAAAGGGCAATTGGAGGACGTCCCTGCTTGACATGAATCAGACATTAGGGAGGAGCGGCCCCTTGGTCCTATCGAGTAGGAGGAGTCTTGGGCTGAGTGGCTGGAGGCTTTGAGATGATGAAGTTTCACTCAAGTTCTGAGATGACGCTGATGAGCAGGTACATTGGAGAATCGGTGTCATATCGCATGAAAGGGATATTTTCACTTAGCGGGTTACCTGCATGTGTGGCCACTGGACAGACACCGAAAAGGAGGGACTTTGGAGAGAGATGTGAGTTGCTGTTCCAAATGTTGAGTGTCAAAATGAGACACACTCAGAGGCCATTTCCTCCTTCCAACTTCATTGATATTCTGCACAGCATCTATCAAATGCATGCACTTCCACTGTTCCAGAAAAAAGAAGATGGTTTTGCCCGAAAGCCTCTCTCTCCCTCTCCCTCCCTCCTTTCACATTAAACTTTGTACCCTGGCATCGCGCCCCACTGGACTCTGCACCTGCTGGAGGGCAAAGACCACGTCCTCATCATCTCTGTGCTGCTGTGACACAGGCCGGGGTCCTCTCCGTTGTGGTATTTAAAAAACGGTTTTGAATTGAACACACTGTGTTTTCATCCAGCTCTCTCCAATTGGTTTATATGGACCTTCCCGGGAAATGAAGTTTGCAACCACTCCCGGCACACAAAAGGCACGGCCGTGAGGTGGGAAGACTGCATTTGCAATAAACACACCCACGTGTGCCAAACGGCGCTGCATTTCCAAACGGCAAATCCCCGTGGAAAGCTATATACCCCTTCCAACAATATTGCCTTTGCTCAAGTGCACCCGAAATTCTAGTTTCATAGCCGCTGTGCTCTCAGGGAAGCGCCAAGCTGCGGTCCAAATGGGCTGGAGCCCATGGTGGGGAGCTCACCGGTGGCCAGAAGGTAGCCCCAGATGTGCAGTTGTGGACGGGTTTCTGGGAGGGAAGGGGTCTGTTGTGCGGATAATTCTAGCAACGGTGAAAACAAGCCTGAGAGTGGGGACAGGCGGGTGGAAGTGGGTTTACATCAGGGACGCCCATGGCGGAAACTGCAAACAGATAATGAATATGGGTCGTCGGGACAGTGATAGCAATGCTGACTGGTGGCATTCAAAGCGGAGGAGACAGTTATCAGCAAGGTGCTCTGGGCTAACGAAAGGGTCATACATATTTTCCCTGCAACATACAAGATACTGGCGAGGCAAAGGGATTCCAAATAAGCTAACGTTTAATTTCGTTTTATCCCCAGGTCGGGTGCTCTGCCCACATTTCCTTCTGTTTTTCGACTTTTTGTTTGAAATAACTTTCGGCTTACAGAGAAGCTACAAAAATAGTAGAGTTCATGCATTCCCTCACCCAGCTTTCCTCGACGTTAGCAACATCCTTAATCCCAGAACGATCCAAGATCCCACACTGCATTTTGCTGTTGTAACGCTTTTTGTTTCTTCCCATCTGTGACCACTCCACGTGCTTCCATGATCTCGGCAATTTTAATGAGTACTGGTCACTTATTCTGTGGAAGGTCTCAATCTTGTCCCGATTCTAAATGGAGGAGATACACCACCGTCACCAGGTTACGGGGTCCATAAGAATGCTAGCTTTCATTTCACAGTCACATTTGCCTTGACTGACCCAACTTCCCCTTTCCTCCAGTGACTTTTGTCTGCTCCCCACATTCATACTCAGTTACAAAGGGAAGACTCTCAAGTTTGAAGAAACAACAGAAAGCTGAGTCAAAGCTCTACAGAAACCCCCCAAAGATGCAGAGAAGTTCACAGCAGAGGCGGCACCCCCAAAGAATTTAACCTCTCCCCAAGTCCTAGCTTAGCCACATAATGGGGCGAGACGGCTGCCAGCTGTCAGCACCGAGGCGGCAGTAATGAGCTGAAACTAGGCGTGGGCTCCCAGGGTGAGCCTCAGGAAAAATGTGGGAACCAAGCTAGTGTGGCCAAAGCCAGAGGATGGCTGGGATCTCACTCACACAAAGCAGAAGGGGACGTGATGCCTCTGTACCAGTGAAAGTCAGAGCCCACAGGAAGAAGCCAGAAGTAAAGAGGACAAGGCTGGGGATGTGATTATGTGGAGAAGTCTGAGTCCCTTCTCTGCAAGAGGGCCTGGGAGACCCAGCATCAGATACATAAGACTGTCTCACTTCAATTTCAAATCCTGAAATCTGTGTTTAAATTTCAATTACAGTGATATTCTGTAATTTGTGGGTTATGTACAGATGTCTTCATGTCATGTATATAAGATCATATCTTCCTGCTTCTTTATTCTCAGCACATAACATATTTTATACAATTGGGCAAGTTAAGAACCTCAAAATTCCAGAATATCTACATGAACTGAGCGATGTGGAGTTGTGCAGTGCACAACCTGTACCACTGTACAAGACAGTCTTCACAGGTGATTGCATGAGTCCTATGTTACGAGGGTGGGGGAAGAGTATCCTACCTTAACTTCCAGGACCCTAATTATTTCACTGGTCACATAAGCATGGCAATCCCTTTCTCCTGGGGTTATCATGCATTTCAGAAAGTTAACCTAGATAAAACACGGTACTCAGCAAATAGTAGAGACTAGCAAAGTTAGTTCCTTCCCTCTCTTCACCACCCTCACTACACATTAAGAAGATTCCACGTGCATTCTTCAAGCCCGTGTGTGTTCACCAGTTAGTCAAACATGGGGAGGAAGGCTGCCATTACCACACTCATCCCCCAGATGAGTTAGTCTCCCGTGACTGACCAGCAAAAGAAAGTTATTAGTGGTTTTGCTTTCTTTTTCTGAATATTATTCCAGAGGGTCCCTCCTGTGATACCCACACCTCCATGGAGCACATGATCTTAAGAATATATATCTTTCAGCTCACCAAACTCCACACCCAAAAAACAAATAACCCAGTGAAGAAATGGGCAGAAAACATGAATAGACACTTCTCTAAAGAAGACATCCAGATGGCCAACAGGCACATGAAAAGATGTTCAGCGTCGCTCCTTATCAGGGAAATACAAGTCAAAACCACACTCAGGTATCACCTCACGCCAGTCAGAGTGGCCCAAATGAACAAATCAGGAGACTATAGATGCTGGAGAGGATGTGGAGAAACGGGAACCCTCTTGCACTGTTGGTGGGAATGCAAATTGGTGCAGCCGCTCTGGAAAGCAGTGTGGAGGTTCCTCAGAAAATTAAAAATAGACCTACCCTATGACCCAGCAATAGCACTGCTAGGAATTTATCCAAGGGATACAGGAGTACTGATGCATAGGGGCACTTGTACCCCAATGTTCACAGCAGCACTCTCAACAATAGCCAAATTATGGAAAGAGCCTAAATGTCCATCAACTGATGAATGGATAAAGAAATTGTGGTATATATACACAATGGAATACTACGTGGCAATGAGAAAAAATGAAATATGGCCTTTTGTAGCAACGTGGATGGAACTGGAGAGTGTGATGCTAAGTGAAATAAGCCATACAGAGAAAGACAGATACCATATGGTTTCACTCTTATGTGGATCCTGAGAAACTTAACAGGAACCCATGGGGGAGGGGAAGGAAAAAAAAAAAAAGAGGTTAGAGTGGGAGAGAGCCAAAGCATAAGAGACTGTTAAAAACTGAGAACAAACTGAGGGTTGATGGGGGGTGGGAGGGAGGGGAGGGTGGGTGATGGGTATTGAGGAGGGCACCTTTTGGGATGAGCACTGGGTGTTGTATGGAAACCAATTTGTCAATAAATTTCATATATACAAAAAAAATAAAAATAAAATATGGGCTCATACAAAAAAAAAAAAAGAATATATATCTTTCAAATACCCCATCCACATACTCTCCCAATACTGAAAGCCTGTGCATTCTCATTAAAATAAATGACCTACTGTGTATTATTTGTTACTGCTGGGGTGGGAATAAAAATCTAAACACTAACTGTATTATTTTGACTCATGACAAGTAAAACAAAAAAGTCCCTATCAGGTTATTTATCAGCCTAGTGAAAAGTCCTTAACCTCAGAACAGCAATGCTTGGTCTATTTTGATACAATTTCCTTGCCGAAGTGCAATAAAGACCCACTAATAGACAGTTTTATACACACCCAGTGAGGTGTAAGGCAGCCCACAAGATTCTGGAGAAGGCAGGGGCACGTAGGGAAGAAGATGGGCTGCCCATTGAACTGTCTCAGGGTCTGTGCTGCAAGCCACAAATTTCCACCTGTGAGCCACAGGCCTCCTCCTGTATCCAAACTGAGCTGCAGACAGCAGGGAGGTGGCACAAAGCTAACTGGAGAGACAGGGAGACTGGCTCACAGCTTCCTGCTTCCTGGTCCTGGGATGCTGGCCTCTTTGGATTTGGTGCCTCTTTTAGGCAATAGGGCTCCACCAGACCCAGAAGGATTGTCGTTGAGGGTCACATCTCTTCTCAGGTGGGCCAGCAGGCCCAAGCTCTCGTTTTTCCTCCTCTGGCCCTCTCCCTCTGCTCTCTGGCTCCCAGAGTCCCTGGTTTCGTACTTCCGTCTCTGCATTCTTTGGAGCGTCTCTTTCACCACCGACTCCTCCCTCCGCCTACCCTCCCTCACTCTCTTCAAACTCAGCATATTTCTGGGATTATGGCAGCACCAGTGACTACAGAAGGAAGATTCTGGAAAAGGGACACTGACGTTAGCAGCCTCGCTGCTGCGGCTGTTGATCCTGACCCTGGCCTCCCGCCGGAAGCTGAGGAGGAAAGATCTTCCACAGAGACAGGGTATGTAAGCTTTCACCTGCTTCTTCCCCCAAGGCTGTGGGTCAGGCCCGAGCCAGGTGAATTCCCCCAGGTGGGCCTCAGCCTCCTTCCTCCATTCCTCTCCCGTCTCTCCTTTCTCTGATTATGTGCCACCCACCACGTGCCTGGAATCGAGCTCAGCGCTGGGAGTTTAAAGGTAACCAAGATCCAGTCCCCGCAAACCCACATTCCACCTAGGGAGACCGATTTGACAATGAAGAGTTAGCAAGCCGTGTGATAAGCTTTATGAAAGGAGGGATCTGAACAGGCTTATCCCCGGAGTCCCTTTAAATGCCCAAACGGGAGACGTGTGGATGGTGTGGCAAAAACCGTGATGTTGGTCAACAGAGGTGTAGTGATATTGACCTGGTTTCCGGGACTCCGGAAAATTGCCTTGGCAGCCTGTTCCAATCAGGGGTTCTGCATTTCCAGTCAGGGGTATGATTGCCTCATGAATATAATAGGCTTCATCACTCGCCTAATGACAATGACATTGTGGCTATGTTCCATCACTCCCGTCCCAGGTATGGTAGATTTGCTCACTCCGAAACCGTTGTGAGTTCCTTTTTGTGTGTCTTTTGTTAGTGCAGAGACTGGGAAAGCTAAAACTACATTTCCCAGACTCCCTTGCACCTAGGGATCTGACTATGAGCTAGATCTCTCGATCTTTGTTCTTCAGTCTTTGCGCAAGACTGAAACTGGAATCTGAGTTCTGCAGGGGGAGGCAGGGAGGACCAAAGGAGGGGCTCTGAAGACTGGGAATCATTCCTGGGAGTTTATCCTCTTCCTTAAGCCCTGCCAATTATTTTGTAAGCCACCTAACACCTAGCGATAAATCCCTTTCCCTTCAACTATTCAGAGTTCTTTCTAATGAGTGCAACTGAGCCTTAGCCAACACAACACCTGAAAGAAAAATAAACCCAGCATGGCAGCACAGAATCCAGTGCACACAGAAAGAAACAAGGGTATACCCTAAAATGCACCCCTTCCCACCCACCCAATGCTTAGAGGCTCCTAATTTTGAAGTTATCTCTGTTTAAAAGTGTCAAGATTACAAAAAGGAACGTCCACTTCAGCAGTGTGATACCGGAGTTGTCCAGCCTCAGGCCGGTGAATGGACAAGCAGGTGCTCTAGCAGTCAGTACAAGATAATCACCATCCAGGCTTTCTACCCATCAGTGGGTGAACAGGTTTCCAACCACTGGCCCGAGTTCACTAGAAACCTATGTTTTGGGGAGAAAAAACAGTAAGACCCCAATTCTTCAAGGAGTAGAATATAAGAGCAGAAGTTCTGCCAGAACTGTTAAAATGCTACCATTTCCCCTAAATTCATCAATTTCCAGGAGATTAATGTCAAATCCCTGGGAAGAAACAAACATCCCAGCAAGCATCCTGCCACAGTCTGCATGGGATGTTTGCCCACATACAGCAGTCTTCTCTGCTTGAGTCCCTGGGAACCGCTCATATTTCAAAAAAATAATAGATATGAAGAGAGGAAATTATATCCTCGACAGAGCAACATCTATTCCGTTGGCCCATCTCCCAAGACCTTTGACTTTGCAGGAATATTTTAGTTTCAACCTCTCTCCTCGGTGCCATAAACACAGTAGCCGCAATTTATTCCTTTCCAGAAGCCATAAAAATTATCCCCCTTATTTCTCAAAATCATGGCAAATTAGCACCTTTGGCCATCTTTTTCTCGGGCCTGGGCTTTCTCTCTCATGGCTACAGACACATGAACAATTTACGACGGTCCACAGAGGGTTCCCCTTTCTTGCATGCTGATGGAAAATTCCAACCAGTAATCTCCATACTCATCTATCCCTATGCTCATCTCATGTCTGTAGAAATAAATCTAAAGTAGCACTTTCCAAAGTGGGGTTTAAAGCTCACCGGGGCCTAAAACGTTATCAGGTGTCCCACACATAAAGTATATTGTAGTAAAAAAAAAAAAAACAACTTTGGGAAATGCTGCACGGTTTAGATTTCAGCACGCGTATTTGCTTATCCAATACATCCTATGGTAAAGAAACCTTTTCAAGTTTCAGATTCGGTCAGTTCAGAATTCCCAGTTTATTTAAACAGGGAAGGGTTTTATATTTGCTTCCCAGGGTTCTGTGGGTTCCCAGTGGGGTAGATGATGACGTTTGGGAGTAGCAAGTTTGAATTACATAACCAGGGGTCTGTGCATGGGACGAGTTTCCAGCTGCCAGTACACCTGCTGCCGATGGCTAAGACTCACAGCCAGGGGGTTTCGTGCTGGGCTCAGGAGAGGGGCTCAAGCCTAACAGGTTTCTCCTGCTCACTGCTCACAGTTGGTCCTGAGCAAGGAGGGAGTGTACGGCTGAATCTGCAGGCAGGGTTTAAAAAAATATAGCCGTGGTTATGAGGAAGGCTGCAGAGGCTTTCTGCTCAAATGTGCTCCCAGACGAGCAACATCAGCATCACTGGCAATGCAGAGTCTCGGGCTTCACCTCTGAATCAGAGGTTGCAATGTAATGAGATCTAAGAGATTTGTATGCACATTAAAATCTGAAAAGCACCGGTGTTAAGCTGTGGCTCTCCATCCTGCCTGCACTTTAGAATCATCTAGGGAGCTTTAAAAATATAGATCCCTAGGATCTGTCCCCAGAGATTCTGGTTCAAATGCTCTGAGGCAGAGCTCTGGCATCAGTGTTTTCTGAAACTTCCTATCATGCAGCCAGGACTATTGGTCTCACCCAGAGGAGTGCTGTGGGTAATGAGGGCAAACTTAGGAGACACCACGAGGACCGCCACATCCAGCCTCTCCCACGTCCCTTCTTGTTGGGACCGAGGAGTGGTTCTTTGGAGCCTGTGGCATGGTTTCCTGCAATGAGTTAGAACGACCCGCAGAATATTCCAGAGCCTCTGGAGAGGCCTCAGCACAGATGCTATCAGATGGAAACGCCACACTACCCTTCTGGGCGCAGTTACTATGGTGACTTCTTCCCAAAGAAATGTAGGAGCTGCGCCATTACATCTCCGGGTCTCAGCACCTCATCAGAACAACATCCTTGCAGGCAGGGATGCAGGTGAGGTAGAAGGCCAGCAGCCATAGCTACAGAACGCTCTTCCCCTGGGAGCTGGTTGGCACCATCTTGAAATCTCCAGTCGGGTTGAGAATCCAGGGCTGGACAGAGAATTTCAGAAACAGGAAGCACCCCAAGGGTGCACAAGCCTCAAGTCCTTACAGGGATGATTCTTACGAGGATGAAAACAGACACATATATTAAGTAATTCCACATACCGGGCAATTTGCTTGAGCTGTCTAGTTCAAAAGATGATTTTTTTCACTGGGAGGTAGCTACTAGCCTTCCTGTCTTTGGGGCAGGAAACCATGATGCCTGGCAGGTCAATGTTTTCCTGTTACGTGGTAGACAGGGACTGAACTCAAGTGGGGATGACACGAAAGGCTCTTTCTTCTGCACCACGGACCAGGGCATTCAGAAGGCACTGTCCCTAGCAGATACGCAAACCAGTCCTGGTTCAGACCCAAGGCAGCCAGGACTGATTTCCCATCTCCTGGAGATTCTGACAGTGGACCACTAGACAGCCCCCACCCATCAGAGGCTGGAGCTACCCATCACCCCCTTACACCATGGTCTTCCTTTGCTCCTGTGCTGACATACATAAGGAATGCTTGGTGAGTGTCCTCCAGCAGAGGGATGTGTGAGGACAGGCTGCGTGGAGCAGGGACGCAGGAGAGACTGAAATGCTAATGAGCTCGCAGATACAGCATTCAGTCAACCACCCCTCATCCGCAATGGTAAACAGGAGAAAGGTGATTGCCACTGACCTAGCTTGAAGCTGGTCCCCACCCTGCTGGGGCAGAGAAAGAAGCTAGTCTGCCCTCAGACAAATGGGAGACGACCCGGACAAGTCTGTTAGGGTGGTCACAAGCTGAGGTTCTTAAAAGAGGCTGACACTGGGCTGATACCTACTCTCTTGTGGGTTGTGTGGGAAGCATTCCCAAATAGGAGATGTATGGTATTCCGAAAGGGTCCACCCAGTGAAGCTGGGACTTCCCATCAACGTTGATCAAATATTTCTCCCTTAACATTCTGGGCAGCATAGGGAAGGTATTGGCATGGTGAAAATATACCTATTCTCAGGCTGGGCATAATGCCTTTGTCCACTGTATGAAACTTGTCACTAGTTTAATAGGTTCAAGGCAGAGGCATGAAAACTCTTTCCTCACCGTGTGTCCTATAAACACACGGGCGTATATTAGAACATGCTGCCGGGAAATGAGGACATCATTCAGTCAATTGAGACTCCTGGTTCCATCCACCATCTCCTCCAGGGCTGTTGGAATGTAAGTAGCTCACAAGGCAATCTGCATTTCTCTAGGACTTTGCATCATTTAAATGAAAACGGATCTGTCATCAGCTCTGAGGCCTTGGCTTCAAAGCACGCTAAGATCTCACTGGGGAGGCTGCTGGGGACAGGAAGGTCACTTGGCACTGAGTGGGGCCATGGACAGAGTGACTGCCCTAGCTGGCAGGCCCTGCATGTCTAAATTACAGAGTCCAGGAGGCATGCCTAAGACGGGCACCACTGGCCTGACTGATGTTCGGGGTTGTCTGATCTCTTGGGCAGGGTGTCTTCTCAATTAGGGGATAGATGCTCTCATGGCTTAGGGTCTGTCTAGGATGCAATCAACCCCTGCCAAGGCTTGGATCCACGGAGTTAAGATCTGGTCCCTTGAGGCAGGGAATCAGGGTCTCAATTCACCAGGCTAGGAATCACAGTCTGGGAACCAAAGGGTCACCAGGAACCCCAGAAGCAGACTCCCCATTTTATGCCTTTGCCACATAAGGATAAGATGAGGTCAGCAGCTCAGTGGGTGCCAGAACACTGGGGCGCAGGCAGCAAGACTGACGCCAGCCCCCTCTTCCCGATAGGAGTGGAGGGCTTCTTAGGGCCTGGTTCTCTTTGACACAGGGGCTGGCCAGGGAAGGCAGAGGGTGACAGCCTCACTTTGCAACTGCCTTCAAGGAGCCTGTGTGCTACTCCCTTTTGACCATCTCCACCCACCTCTCAGTGGTGTCTAAAGCCTCTCTGTTTGTCACCCGGGTTTGCTCCCCGCCGTGCTTTCACCTCACACATATTCTCTCCCTTGGTCCCACTTGTCACTCCTCTCTACCATGAGCATAGCACGCTCATGTCAGCTGTGCTCTATGTGTCCATTCATGCTGCTGGTTGGTCTTGAACTGTTTCTTTCTCTGGATGCCTCTCCAGCCTGTCTACCTTCAAGGAAACCTGGCGATCTCTGTCTTGTGTGAACCCTCTGCCAATGGCAACAGGGGACTTACCACTTCACGCCGAGCCCCAGATGACTACAACATCTTCAATGTGTGCCCTAGAGTTCAAGTCCACACTGGCTTTAATTGTAGGCTCTTGTTCAATGCCATCCCTCTTATTCAGCTTAATTCAGCAAGCATCTATGGAACACTGACCATCAGCCAGGCACACTGTGTTGGGAGACTCGAGTAGAAGGCAGGAAAACAGCTTATGCCCCACACAGTGAATCGTAAGCTTCCGTTGCAATAGATTTTTCTAGTCACAGAGCACTGAGTTCTTATAGACTGTACTGAGATATTTCCCATTATGCTGTTTACACCTGACAGCAGCCCAGTGTCCAGAGTTGCCCTCTGCCCTGGCACCTCCTCTTGGAAATCCAATCCATGGGTTTCCTCTTGGAAAGCCAATTCTCATAGGCCTGACTCCATGCCATGTTGGGTGGACAGTAGGCTGCATGGTCTTGTCCTATCCCCTGAGCAAGGCTGGGCCAACCATATTCTCTTTCTTTGGCGTTTGTAACGTGGACTCAAAACTTCCAGTGATCGTCGGACTTGCGGTCATACAGACCCAGGGGCCAGGGACACAATGGTGGATAATCTATTTTCTACTGTGTGTGCAGGGAAGCCAAAAGAGACAGACACACACAGAGAGGGGCAGAGAGTGACAGCTATGAATTAAACAAATACACAGAAAAAAATCAAAGAGAGAGAGAGAGGAAAGAGAGAGATGGAGAGACAGAAAGAGAGAGACAGAGAAAGTGTAGCTCACTCCATTCCTGATGGTGTCTCGGTTCCTGATTCCACACCCCTGTGAGACTGGCAGTAACTCCTGCCCTTGGGTACCTTGAAACACATACCGCTGTATCCTTCCAACAGTTTCCGGTTTAACGAAGTTGCCTAAATGGGTTACTATTACAAGCAGCCACATAAAGACGGCTAAGATGCGCTAGGAGCAACTGAATCGTTCCATTGCACAGAATAAATAACTGAGTCTCGGAGAGTCCCATTGTCTTTAGCAAATGGTCGGGGCTGGAAATTGAAGCGGGCCTGTGGATTCGAATATGCTGTCCTGCGCTTAGAGCCTGATCCAGAGTTAAACACTGAGCAGGAACCTCAATTAGCACTTCTTAATTTGTTGAGACGTGAAGCTCTCTGGCGACACGGTCTTGATCATTCTTGCCCTAGCCCCATGTCTCTCCTTCCCTTCTCCCCACTGCTGACCTGATGTCCCCTGGCTGTTCCCTCAGCCATTTCCTCAGCTCAGCATCATCTCTGAGTCACAGCAAAGAGCCCACCCATCGGCCATTGGATGGGGAGCGTGGAAATCATGTCACCATTTCGACGGTCCCATCTGGGGTTGCCCACGGTTTGTCTCATGGACAATTTCCCACGATGCCTCCTTACATAATTGGATAATTGGGATGGGCAGCTAAAGGCAGAGGCGGCCCCGCACCTCGGAAAACATTAATCAAAAGAACAGCAGTGGTGCCCGCACTCTTGGCAGTTTATCACAATTTCTGTAACAAGAGGAGCGAGGGGTATGGAAGGCATTATCCTCTCCCGGAGTTTCTAACACAATATCCCAGAACAGCAGGCCCACAAGGACACGGTGAGGCCATTCTCCATTCCAAATAACATATACTTTTTTGAAAATAAAAGAAGCAATTCAAGCATTTTGGCTTCCCAGGGTGAGTTGGCAGGCATACTTCTCATCTTGCAGATGCCTTCGGGTGAAGGTGTTTTAATAAGAGAGAGAGAACAGGAGGAAGATAGCAGAACTCGCCAGAGGCAGGGAGGAACCGGGGAGCACGGGTTGTGGGGCCCACAGGCTGGGGGAGGTGTGGGCAGAGAAGCAGGGAAGCGATGCCTTGCTTCTGCTCAGACACCCATGCCAGGTAACCCCGAGCCCCCGGAAGGGTCCCCTCAACGCCAACCGAGAGGTGAAGAATGAATTCTATTTGTTTCACTTCTTGATTCAACCACAGTTAACGAGAGCGCAGAAATGATTCTTATATAATTGGGGAGAGGGGCAATGCATTTCCCAAATTAGTATACCTTTCGAGAACCTACACCAGATAAGGACACGGGTCGGAGGAGGCTGCATTTCTTTGAAACGATGGAGATGTTTCTTTCACCCACCGCGGAGGCAATGGGGTGTAGTTGCTTGCGAACGAACCCCGGTTCCTCCACCAGCTGACCACAGGACCCTGAGCAAGGGACTCGGCCTCTCTGGATTTCGGTTTCTTCATTAGTAACCTGGGGATAACGGGAGCCCCAGCCTCATAGAATTATTATGCGTGTTGAATGAGTTAATGCCCATGAAGTTCTAAGAACAGTGTTCGGCCCACAGGGGAGTTCCATCCATGCTGGCTATTATGATTCAAATGACACTTAGGGGTGCAAACTATATATCCTACACCTAGGATCCGAAGAGGAATAGGAGAAGAATCTGCCCTCAGAATATCCGCATTCCCGATGGATGATAGACACTCAAAAATAACAAGAGATCGCAATTATTGAGCACTTGCTGTGTGCCAGATACTGTGCACTCTACTCAACGAGACAGATGCCGTTCCCTATCAGGCTTAAGATAAATGACTGGCCCAAAGTCACACAGCTAGAAGTGGCAGAGCCAGGGTGGAGCCTCAAACCTGGCTATTACCCCTATCTGGCCTCTTAATCACTGATTCCGAGCATGAGTAGTAAAACCCACATGAGTCTTGCTTCAAAACGATGCGAACATCCCCAGTCTGGCTCTTCCTCCTCGCAGAACCCCATTCTCTTTTCCTTCAGAACACTGATCACAATTTTCGATTGCACTTTTATTGATTGTCCTTCTCCCCAGCCTATAAACTCCACGAGGGCAGGGGACAGATCATCTGCTTTGTTCATCACTGCCTCTCTAGCAACTGGCCCACAGCCAGTTGTGTAGTAAGCACTCAATAAACAGCACTGCATCAACTCGGACAGACCACCCGTCTGACGGTAAACAGCACGTCACATCACCTTCCTGAGTCTATAATAAGAATACGAAGAAGGATGTGGGGTTTTACTCCAGGGCACTGGGGAAGACTTCTCTGGGCAGGTGACATGGAAACTGGACAGAGATGATGAGGGGGAATGCATCAGCCGGAGTGAGGGTGGTTTCAAGCATGTGCACAAGAAAGTCCATGGGCGAAGCCATGGCTAAAGGAAAAAGAGGTACCAAGAGTGTCTTGGGCTCCTGGTCACGGGCCCAGAAGAACCATGGAAGGTCCCAATTGTGCCCTACCCAGACTGAGTGCCTGTTGGCAAGGCTGTAAGGCATTCCTCGCACTGAGTTTCTATGTTGCCAAATCCTTTTCGGGATCCCTTTGAGGGAGAGTGAAGGAATAAAGATGCTTTTCTCTTTATTATGTGAAGACAGAGAGGATAACACTTGGATTAGAGACCTCTGTCTAATCTACAAAAGAGCATACACAGGTTAGAACTCAGTTGGCTGGCAGAAGTAGAAAACCCTGCCCCCATGGGAGTGGAAACAGGACGGACACGCATTCTCTTGTCCAAGCTCAGGGGCAGGCAAGACTGCACCAACAAGTCCTGGGAACCAGGCGGCCTCTGACGTCCTGCTGCGCTGTCCCAAGGGCATCATCTTTGTCTTCATGGTCCAGGATGTGCTCTGGTCATGCCAGTGTTCCAACAAGCAGTGTGCAAGGGACGGGGGAAGGAAGCAGCTTCTGGCCCCTTTCTGCTTATATCCTATTAGCCCGGCCTAGCTCTACGGCCATACCTGCATCCAAACGAGGGCTGAGAAATGTGGTCCTTATGGATGCAGGAGATCACGAGCCCAGCTAAAACTCAGAAGCCCTAGAGAGAACTGGAACAGATACCGGGGGGAAGGGGTCACCGACAGCAGTCAACGCCCATAGCAGGTCCAGCCCTTTGCACAATTTCACCTTGCCTCTTGCGTGTGCAGTGAAATCACTACCTGCACCGGGGGTCAATGTATTCTCAGGCTAGCTACTATTTTCTATTTATCCACGGGATACCATGTCATGCCCATCATTTCAGATACCGAAAGCCCTGAAATACAGGTTTGCTATCAAACTTGATTATGCTAACTGCCAGGATACATATTTCTCCGCTGAAATCAGGGGTGGGAGGTCTGGAGCGCCACCTACAGCCCCCATCGCCTTCAACAGCCCCCCCCCCCCCCAGAGGCCCTGGGAGTACAACACAGAAACCTCTGGCTTAAGGCAAGTGGCAGAGCTGGAGACTGTCAGCAGCACTTTTTGCACTCATTCCTCTCCTCCGTAGCAGCACCTAGAGCTTATCGCTTTTCCAATCCAGAGGGTTTCCCCGCCCCCCACCCCAGTTTCTGCCAATTCTCACAGATTTCTGAGCTTCTTCATTTGGACCTGCGGGGAACCAAGATGACTTGGCACCTTGAGGGTTTTAGAAGGATGAAATGAGATAGTGCACGGGGATCTCAGCATAGAACTTTATGTGTTTATATATGCGTATAAAAACAGCTTACTGCATGGTTTTCAATAAATGTTAGCTATTATTATTCCTCAAAATGTATTCTGCTTAGGTGACAATGTAACTTTAACATATATATATACATATAAATATATATACATAAATATATAAATACATATATATGCATATATGTATATATAAATACATATAATATCCATATATGTATATATAAATACATAAATACATATATACATATGTGTACATAAATACACATATACAGATACATACATGTATATGTATATATACACACATATATATGTATGTGTATATATGTATTTAACCGTGTATATATGTACATATGTGTATATGTTTATACATGTGTTTACACATATACATATACATATATATGTGTGTGTGTGTGTGTGTTTATTTATTTATTTTTTTTGCCAAATTGGCTTAACAGTGAAATTGTTGTGCCTATCGTGTGGCAAGCTCCACTTGTGACTAATAAAATACATTTCCCTTCTAAGTTAAATTCTCCACCAGGGGACTTCTCTTGATTCTTAGCTACTGCTATTCCGTTTGTCAGGGGATCAAAATGAGCAAAGAGCTCCCCCTTTAACTCATGCTGAGTTTCCCGAATCTTTTTCTAGGATAAGCTGATTTCTAGGACATCACTACCATCAGCCCAGCCTACCGAATTTGATCTATATCACAAATCGGAGCCATCATCTCCTTCCGTCTCAATTTTTTGACAAGGTTCTCAAATAAGCTGCACGTAGCCCACTTCATACACATCACAAAAAGTGCACTTCGTCTTTTTGCCTGTCCATAAGATGTTCCTGCTGCCAGTTATGATACAAATACAATTATTAAATGCTATACATATATCAGAACCCCGAAAATAGTTGTGATTATTGGTAACAGTACTTTTCATATTTATTGAGCACCTACAATGCGCCACTCTAGGCCAGGTGTTTAATGCACATGATCTTAATCCCTCTTGCCAGCAAGCCTGTGACACAGATATCATCAGCTCTTTTTTATAAATAAGGACCCCAAAGCTCTGAGTCTGGGTTGGGTTCCCTAGAGAACAGAGCTTGAGGCAAAACTTACTTGCTAACCCTGCATTTGATGGGGAGCGAAATCCCAGGGAAGCTTGGATACAGGAGAAGGGAGGCGGGGTACGGTAGAAAGGGAGGCGATTTCAAGGGGTGCGTGTGCAAGCCGGCCACACCAGCAGAAGAAAACACAGCTGGTTGCTCCACCGCACAGGATGGCTCTGGAGAGGCCACACATGACCTCTGCACATGGCTTGGACAGGCACGCGATGTACCCGCTGGCTTCTTCTAGTCTTCTGTCTTTTACTGCTCAAACGTGCCCCTCCCCGCAGCGTGTTGACTTCCCCATCCTTCCCAGTTATGTTATCCTGCCAGGGGGGAGGCCAGAGCCTCCTGCGGAGGCTGGACCTCGATGCTGGATGTCTGCGGCTCCCTCCTCATCAGGCGCAATGGAGGCCCCGATCAAGCCCAGCTCTTCGTCCCAAGGGAGGCTCAATCAATCTGCGGTATTCGGGAATCAGGAGATGGTGATGGCGGCCAGCACCTTATGATTGCAAGAATGGACTAATGCAGGATTCCCCAACAGGGAAGCAAACATGTGACAGAGAACAAGGGACATCTGGGGCCAAGTAGACCAGGGGTGGCACATAACCGTGTTCCGGTACATCCAGCCGACGTGACTGACTTACTCGCCCAAGGTGACACAGACACGGCAGGGTCAGCACTCAAACCCAGGCCAGTCTGGCTCCAAAATACTTTTATTTCTCAATGACATCAAGATGTTCTGCACTGCTGAGATTCAGAGCAAGCTGGGGGAGGGAAGTGTCTGATTCATTCCTACAGGCAGATAAATGCTTATCAAGTCATTGTAGGGGATCAGTGGACAAGAGTGCCCACAGGCCCATGTTGTCCTTTTCTAAACCCTAGAACAGCCGCTTTTGGAGGACACCGGTCGTCGTAGTTGGGACGCTTCACGTGATCTGCTGTGGCTGCCTTAGCTCAACCGAAGGGCAAGCCCCAACGACAGCTGGCGTATGTAGGCGACATATGAGGGGGTCAACGCTCTGCCCTCGCCTCTGGCCGCTGGATGTCAAGGGCACCAGCGATGAATCATCCCCTTGAAGGGTTAGGAGGAGCTGCCCCATGTTTCGCAGGGACAGTCTGCTTGGATGTCCAGTGACAAAACCAATAATCCAAGCAGTGAGGTTCAACAGCTGTGCAAAGCCAAACGCTCTGTTGGAGATGCTGACTCTTTCTGGCATGCCCTGCATTAGGAGAGCCCCTCATTCACCAACAGCTTCCCTGCGTTCCTCTGCATCCGTCTCCCTGGCTCGGAAGCACGAGTGGGCCCACTCCTCTCTCGGGCTGGCTCTGCTCTGTCTCCCACCCCTCCCGCCTTCTCCTGGAGAACCGTCCTGGCATCTCTCGCACACTCCGGGTCTTCTTCCCCGCTTTGGGGTCTTCCCCTTAGCCTTCAAATCCGCTCAGATTTATCCCTATTCAAGATGACATTTGCCCATCTCTCCTCCAGCTACATTCCGTCTTTCTGCTTCTCAAGTCGCTCAAACGAACATCGATGGGATCCAACCCGCATACTCAGTTCTTAACAGTTTCAGCGCTGGCTTCCTCTTGCCGCTCCGCTGAAATGCTTGCTCCCCAGGGGGCCGGGGTAAACACCCACTGGGCCTGCCTCTCCCCACCGCACCCACTCCCCCTTCCTCTGGTAATCGTACCCCAATTCTCCTAGAAAACCACTGCCTTTCCCACGCCCAACCTCCGAGATTTTCCTGAGCTGCACAGGGAACCGAGGGGGAAGAACAGGAGATCGCCATTCATGAGGGGATGGACACATGACACCTTTTCCGGTACTGCTGAGCGCGAGGCTCTTTCCCTCTGCTGTGGCACTTAAACCTGAGACAAAGCGAGCCTCGGACTGTTAGCAGCCACCCGCCACCCTAAGGAGACAGCCTGCTTAGGAATGAAGCCAACCTAAAGGAGACAGCTGAAGGAAGGAGGACAGATGATCTGACCCCAGAACATCCTTTGAATGCCTGAACCCTGTCACCCCGGGTGACACCCGCCCGTCCAGCTAACAGCCTTTTTGCTTAAGCCAGTTTATTGGGATTTATATGCTTGCAGCAGAAGGAGTCCCAGCTAATACAGTAATTGAATATGGTCTTCAGTAAAGTGTGAAACGCCGGTTCAACAGCTTCCTTCCAGTGGCCCTCCAGAGCGGGAGCCGGTGCCCCGCATGGGAGCGAGAGTCCAGCAGGCTCAGGTCCCAGCTCCAGCACTTGCTATCATGATGCCTTCAGGCTAGCAACTCTGCTTCTCTGAGCCTCAGTTTCTTCACCTGTAAATGGGGCCACTAGGCCAGTGTGGTGCGCTCAGAAGATACGGTAGCAGTTCTCTGGATGCTACGGGCAGACGATGGCGGCAGTGTGGTCCCCACGGTGTCGTCCCTCTCCAGGCTGAACACCGCGGGAGGCCAACCAGCACGGGTGCCCTTAGCCCTCTCCTCCTTTGGATCCGTTTGACCTGTGCTTTTTTAAATTTTTATTTTATTTTTTTAATGTTCTCGAGAGAAAGAACAAAGGAGGGGCAGAGAGAAGGCAGGGACAGAGGATCCAAAGCGAGCTCTGCACTGACAGCACAGAGCCCAATGCAGGGCTCGAACTCACACACTGTGAGATCATGACCTGAGCTGAAGTTAGATGCTTAGCTGACTGAGCCACCCAGGAGCCCCTCGATCTATGCGTTTTGAATTTCTCCACCTGCCTTTCTAATCACACCTTTTCTTGGCTCCCTGCTCCTCCTCTAAATGTAGGTGTCTTCCAAAGTTGTGGTCTGGGCCCTCTTGTAGTCTGTTTGGACCCTCTCTCTTGCAGCAAAGTGACTGAGCCACCCAGGAGCCCCTCGATCTATGCGTTTTGAATTTCTCCACCTGCCTTTCTAATCACACCTTTTCTTGGCTCCCTCCTCCTCCTCTAAATGTAGGTGTCTTCCAAAGTTGTGGTCTGGGCCCTCTTGTAGTCTGTTTGGACCCTCTGTCTTGCAGCAAAGTGACTGAGCCACCCAGGAGCCCCTCGACCTATGCGTTTTGAATTTCTCCACCTGCCTTTCTAATCACACCTTTTCTTGGCTCCCTCCTCCTCCTCTAAATGTAGGTGTCTTCCAAAGTTGTGGTCTGGGCCCTCTTGTAGTCTGTTTGGACCCTCTGTCTTGCAGCAAAGTGACTGAGCCACCCAGGAGCCCCTCGACCTATGCGTTTTGAATTTCTCCACCTGCCTTTCTAATCACACCTTTTCTTGGCTCCCTGCTCCTCCTCTAAATGTAGGTGTCTTCCAAAGCTGTGGTCTGGGCCCTCTTGTAGTCTGTTTGGACCCTCTGTCTTGCAGCAATTTCAGCTTTGCTTCCCCCACTACATGCTGGTGCTACCCTCTGGGTGTCCCAAGGGGGCCTCCAGCCTGGCGTGCCTCAGACGTCACACGTGCTGTCTCTTCTCCAAAAGCCCTGATTCTGAGCTTGCTTCTCCTCTTGACTCTCAGCCTTCTGCTAACGGCACCTCTCTTCTCCAGGTCCTTGAGCTTGAGCCCTTGAAGTCATGGCAACTTCTGACCTTTGCCCCAAATCTGTTTCCGGGTCCTGTCACCCTCAAACCCTTCTTTCTTATCTCTGAAGCACTCCCCCTTTCTTGCTCCCAGTCTACCGCTGTAGGTCCTGCCATGCCTGGGTTCATCCCAGCAGTCCAAATGGTCCCTTAAAGGTCTCCCACACCCGGCTCACTCCTCCTCTCACCTGGTTTACTTCTGAATGCATCTTGTCAATGTCAAAGCCTCTTAATTGACCTCCTCCTCCTCCCAAACTGCCTTGAGTGTCCTTTGCCTTTTGGATGCAATAAACATCATTTAGCAGACGTTAGTTACAATATCTCCTCTGTGACTGGCACCGTGCCAGGCATTGTGAGGAAGACAAAATTAAAACGGACACAGTCCCTGACCAGGGTCCTTACAAGCTAGTGGTTTCGGTGACCACAAAGCCTGAGCCTGTGCATACACGTGTGTGTGCATTTGCACACACAGGCGCGTGCACACAGTACTGAACAATGCGAGCTTTCTTCATTCATCCCCTCCCTGTCTTCCCGATTCTAATTTGTTTTCTTGTGCGTCCTGCTTACGTCAGGGTGAACTACATGCATTTCCACGTCCTCCTACTTCCCTGACTTTGCTTATGCTGTTTCCTTCCCTCCAACTCCATTTGGCCAAACCCTGTCTATCTTTTGCAACCTTTCTCATATAATTTTCTCCCATCATTCTTCTGTTGATTACTCTAGCAGCTGTGATCTTTCTCCTCTCCTCTCCCGAAGCACCTTATAAGAAGCTCCACCTTGCATTTCTATTAATGAAAAAAAAAGGTATTTATGTAAGTAACTTATCTGCCCAATTAGACTGTAAATTCTTTAAGAGCAGAAACTATGATTTATTTTCACATCCCCAAAAACTAAGAAAGTGTTCCTCAATTAGCGCTAAGCATGCACTTACCGACACAAAGCATGTGCATTATTTCGGGATGGCTATTTTGCACTACAGAAGAATTGTTTACCTAAGAAAAATTATTTAAGATATCCCACAGGTTCTTTTAAATAAATCTTCAGATGCATTTTAACTTATTTATGGATTATCAAGAAGCCTGGAGGAGAACTGTGGAATGGGAGAAATCACACACACGTACACACACAAACAAAAAAGTGGAATTGTTGGAAACCACTGCCCGTTAATGATTTCCCAGAAAGAACAGGAGAGTAGACGTTCACCCACTATGGGAGCTGCTGAGAAAATAGGATTTTGTGTTCAGAAATGGGATTGAGGCATAGGATTTACTTTCCAAACTCTGCATTCGAAAAGCTTGATTTAGAGAAGCCAGCCTAAGGAACAACACTCAGGCAGATGCTGTGACACACACGAGTCATACCTGCAGAGGGGACCTGGCTCTCACCAGAGTGTCTGAAGATCCTGGGACATGACATGGGAGTTAGCCTGGGGTCCCAGCTGCCAACAAGGGCCAGTCTAGGGGACCTGATGGACAGACCGTCATTGCTGTTGTGTGATGACTCAAGATGGGGTGGGGATGTGACGTGCTCACAGTCAGCTTCCCCGGAATTCCTGAGAGGCTGGGGCCGCAGGCTGGCTGGCTGGCTGTCCGTCTGAGTCTCGGCAATGAGTGCAGGAGGTGGAGGAAGAAGGAATAGAAGGCCATTTTGGACCTTCAGCTGAGACCCTGCATTCCTCCCAGGGATATCAACAAGGTGCAAATTTGGATCCAGATGGTCTGGGAAAGATGTCAGCCTGGCTATGAAGTTCCCAGGACCAGGATTCCTGGGCCAGCTCCTGATAGCATGGTGGTGAACAGACGGAGATGTGGGAGGGCAGCAGTGAAACCCTGAAACCAATCTGGTGTTCAGCACCCGGGAAAACCTGTGTTCTGGGCTGAAGTGCTCTTGTGACAGCATCGTAGTTGCCCTGATGCAGGTCTTGATGCAAAGGGATGTCCTGAGAGTTCCGGGTGTCCCTCCCCCACCATTATCCTGCAGACCATGATTTCACCACACACATTCCAGGTTTCCTGAGGGATATTGAGTCATCAGCTTCTGTCCTAGCCTTGGGTGTCCAGTATTTAACAGTGAGAGGCCTGTGCTCCTCATTCACGAAGTTTATGGGAGGATTCTATCAACTGTACATGGAAAATTCTTATAGAAGTGCCTGACCCGGGGTGCCTGGGTGGCTCAGCTGGTTAACCGTCCGACTTCGGCTCAGGTCATGATCTCGCGGTTCGTGGGTTCGGGCCCTGCATCAGGCTCTGTGCTGACGGCTCTGAGCCTGGAACCTGCGTCAGATTCTGTGTCTCCCTCTCTCTCTGCTCCTCCCCCGCTCATGCTCTGTTTCTCTGTTTCTCTCTCTGTCTCTCAAAAAACGAATAACGTTTAAAAAAAAGAAATGTCTGACCTAACATAAGCCCTCAGTAAATGTTAGCTAACGTTCTTTTGTGCACTTGTTATTTATTTAATTAGCCATGTCCCATGTTCACCGTCCAGTGAAATACAGTGACCCTCCCCAGAGAGGGCAGGGAAGTGTAGCTGTTGAGAGCGTGAAGTCAGAGAGACCTGAGTTTGAGTTCAGACTCTTCTGCCTGCTAGCTGTGTGACTTGGGGCAAGTTTCCTAACTTCTCTGAGTCTCGTTTGAAAAATGTATTGTGATAATATCCACCTTGATAGGTTGAAGTGAATGTAAAATAATGCCAGCAGAAGTTCTAGCATGACACCTGGTACCTACTGAATGATAAAATGACATCGATGCTAATATTAAAATATTAATCTTTATTACCGGTAGCATTTCTGCAGCAGATATCATTTGGGTAGGGGATGGGACAGCATATAAAGGAATGCCAAATTAGCGGTATAAACTCTGGGTAAGGAGCTTCCGACAACAGGAGCTGGCAGGACAGAAGGCAGGTGAGGCTTCTTCTTTTTTTTTTTTTTAATTTTTTTTTTAACATTTTATTTATTTTTGAGACAGAGAGAGACAGAGCATGAACGGGGGAGGGGCAGAGAGAGAGGGAGACACAGAATCGGAAGCAGGCTCCAGGCTCTGAGCCATCAGCCCAGAGCCCGACGCGGGGCTGGAACTCACGGACCACGAGATCGTGACCTGAGCTGAAGTCGGACGCTTAACCGACTGAGCCACCCAGGCGCCCCAGGTGAGGCTTCTTCTAGATAGGGCATGGGCAGGCCTGGGACAGCGGATTGGAGGAGGGGTGCATGTAGAGAATTCCAAGCAGGGGACCGGGTGCTCGCTCATTTGAGAAACACTCCAGTGTTTAAGGAGGAAAGATGATAGAGTTGCTTTTAATTATCTTAAAGACCCTTGTGCAAAATGGGCTTTGGAGTTTAGATGGGGAATTATTACCACAGCGTGATGAGCCCTGATGGCCTGGCATATATCTCTGACAAAATGGGGAGTCTGCGAGATAAATGGCTTAAACCAAGCTAATTATGGGGAACTTTCACGGGAGAGAGAGAGATACATGAGCGTTTTCAACTGCTCTGCCTCCCTCCCACAAGAAGCAGTCACCTCTGCGTCCCAATACCCAAGAGCAGTGCTGAAGATGACAAAGTGGAATCAGTGCTCAGGGTTTGCTCCGAGCTGCTGATGAGTCTGGAAACATTGTCAGGCACACACCCTCATCAGTGCAGGGCATTCTGCATGGTGTTCTGGACTAACAGAGCTCCCTAAGGCTGGGGCAGGACAGGCTTTTGTTCCCTCAGCCCACTTCTGAGCACTCGTCCAAGACTCTCATCTCACAGGTGGGGACACTGGGGCAGGGTTGGCCAATGTCACACAGCAAGGTGTTAATGAACCTGCTAACTTCTATATCTTCCATATTGCTTGGTGATTATTGCTTGGGAATTATTCCAATTATTCCATTGCTTGGGAATTTATTCCATTGCTTCCATTATTGCTCGAGAATTTGACTAGTATCAAATTCTTGCTCTGTTACTTTTTAATGCTGGGGTCTTGGACAAGTTCAATAAACTCTTAAGAGCCTTGGTTTTCTAATTTTTTTTTAACATTTATTCATTTTTTGAGAGATAGAGAGAGACACAGCATGAGTGGGGGAGGAGCAGAGAGAGAAGGAGACACAGAATCCGAAGCAGGCTCCAGGCTCTGAGCTGTCAGCACAGAGCTTGACATGGGGCTCAAACTCACGAATCGTGAGATCATGACATGAGCTGAAGTCGGACGCTCAACCGACTGAGCCACCCAGGTGCCCCAAGAGCCTTGGTTTTCTTATTTGTAAAATGGGGAACTCATTCCTTCCTTCCTTCCTTCCTTCCTTCCTTCCTTCCTTCCTTCCTCTCTCCCTCCCTCGCTCTCCTTTCTCCTTCCTCCTCCCTTCCTTCTCTTCTCTGCCAGGTGACCAACTCAACTCATCGCTGTTTGCCCAGGACTTGCCTGATTTCAGCAGTGAAAACCCAGCAACCCAGGGATCCACTCTGTTTCCGGAAAACTCTATTTCACTGTTCAATGATATTGCCTGACTCTGTTTTAGGTGCTAGAATGACAGTCACTGAGACAGAAGATCCCCACTCTCAAGGAGCTAACATCCTAATTCTATCAGGGGAATACAGACATGGATACATCAATACATTCAGCAAATGACACACATTCTACGCATATGAAACTATGTGTCAGGCTCTATACTACATGTTTTATAAGCATTGTATAACTGTATCCTTAGACAATACTGGGAAGTAGTTACCAATACACCCCTCTTCCCCAATTCTTAGATGTTGAAACAGAGGCTTTGCTTTATGAGCTAACTTCTTAAGATCACACTGATAATGAAAAGCAAAGCCAGCATTTAAACCCTGGAATTGCGATGCTCATGTGCCCAGCCTCGACACTCTCCCACCTCATGAATGATAAATACGGGATTCAGATAGGGTAGAGGCCACAGAGAAAGTCCCCTTTTGCACAGGCTGCTGATTAGTTCCCAAGAAGATTGTGTTTGTTCTCCCACTCCTGGCTGGCTGAGGCTCCGTGGTCTAAACCGGGCCATATAACACATGCACGCAAGGTGACCCCTTGGGCCCATCTGCTCCAGCTCCAAGCACCTGGCAGATCTGGGAGCCCTTCCTTACTGTTGTACCCCCACCCTAGAGAACCTTCAGTGAGGAGGTCCTGACAACCACGCCACTGACCCAGCCAACTGGAACGCACGAGGGTTGGGAGCCTGCATGGTTCCTGGGGTGTGGGAGTTTTTTGGCTTTGAGGAGCCATTAGCCAAGAAGTATCTACCATCAGAAGATGGAAAGTGAGCGTTACCCCAATGCAGCCAGAGCTCTGTGCCAGGAGGACAAATGGAGCCCATTTCTCTCAGGCCTTCTGGTCCCTTACAGATGACAGGCTGATGAATGAGGACTGTGCCTGAGGAATATTTCCAGCTTCCAAGGCTGACTGGTCCATCCGTCTACCCAGCTACATTTTATAGGAAATGTATGGACAGGTACTGGTGGAAGGAACTTTATTCATCACCCGGTCCAAGGATTCATTTTGTAGATGAGGAGATCGAGAAGCAAATGACTTCTCATGGTCGCACAGGAAACCAAAGAAGGGAAGTCTAAGCCCCAAATCGCCTGACTCCAAACACACAGCATTGCTACAAAACTGAGCGGCTCCTTCCCATGGCTGAGCTCTAAAATTATCTATGGGGAACATGACTCCTCTTTTACCATCTCCCTGCTCTAAGACTTTGGGGCAGGGGAGTGGATCACCAGCCAGCATCAGCTGGAAGGGGCAGTCTACAGAGTTTTTGCTAGATGTGGTCCAAATGGGTCTACAAATGCTCTCGAGGCCACCAGTGGACATAAGGTGATCGGCGGGCAGAAAGAAGCTGGGAGAAGAAGGGGAGATGTGATAAGGAGGGGTAAAGGGAGGAACAGAGGGTTCTCAGCCCAGGCTAGACCAGAGTGAGTTTTAGAACCCGACTTCACCAGGGTCTGTGTCCCATACCGCGTGCCCACCCAGCATCCACACAGTAGAAGTGGTCAGGGAACAGCCCAGGATTCACAGGCAGAGGGAGCTGGACTTCCAACTTCGCTACCACCTGCGGTGTGGACCTTGAGCGGGTCTGAATGCGCCCCCCTTCCTCCCCTGCCACTCCCTTGATCTCTGCGTCTTCACCTGTTAGAACACCTGAGTTACAGGCTTGTGGGGCAGGTCTGAGGACATATTTATAAAATGCTTACCACTGGGCCCGGCCCGGCCGACCTAATAAACGACACTTGGCAGACACATTGTGATACCTGCCTCCTACGCTGTGCCAGGTGTGACAATCCTCAGTTGTCCCCGAGCCAGCTCCGGGGTCCGGCCTGCAGAGCAGGCTCTGCGTGACATTTAGTGCTGCCGGCTGCGGCACGAGGCACACCTGCTTTCCCGTTAGCTCCCAGTGGCATCGGGAACACAGCACTTAGAGTCCTCCCTGGGCAGCTGGAACTGCAGGGACAAAACCTCAGCATTACTGCAGAGCGGACAAGTACGAGGGGGCCGGCAATGCCGTCAGGCTTGGAAGGACGCACCGCCCACTTCCCTTCGCTGGGGACTCTCCGGGGCACGCAGTGTCAATTTCCACTTGCCGAAATTCTGTTCCCCCATCGACGTCCAGGGACTTGCTCTGTGTGAACGAGAGAGCTGTGGAGACTGTTCAGCCTTTCCCCTCCACCTCCTTCTAGGAAGGCTCTTTGATTCGATCCCGGCTGGGTTATCGACCTACAGGGTGCAGTGAGGGACGCAAACACTACTTGGGCATCTGTGTTTGGACAAAGCTGTCCACGATCCTAGGCTGTTCGGTTCACCGCTGCCGTGGCCTTGGGCCAGCGAGCACCCTGTCATTCTAAGTTACCCTCAACCAGAGCTCGGCCCCTGCAGGGGGATCGGGGACAGGGAAGGAGGAGAGGGCCAGCCTTGTGACAACAACGCAGACACATGGATAACCATCACTCTGCATCTGCTACCCCTTGACCTCTGAGCTGGGCAGAAAGACTGAGGGTCAGTGCACCCGGGGCTTGCTCTGCCTTCCCTGCTTCTCCAGTCACCTACTATGGGGTTGATGACTCGGAGCTTTCCAGAAACCAACCTCGGTGTAGCAGCGCAGAGCCTGGAGACAGCAGACCCGACCTCAAGCCCAGCTGTGTGACCTGTGCCTGCTGCCTTAACCCTACCAAACCCCGGTTCCTCATCTGTAAAAGGCTGTGGCCGTACCACCATGCACAAGAGCATGCAGCTGATGAGACACAGATGCCCCACGTATGGCACTTCCTTCCCCTCCTCCAGGGAAGGCGGATGGTAGCCCAGAAACCACTGCATCACCACATCCAGCCAACCTTGCTTCTGGTGCATGGGACACAGGAGAAGGCCACCGAGACTCAGCCCCCAAAATGGCTGAACTTGGCCTCTGAGGGGGAGCCTGGTGCTGGTTTCAGCAGCTCTCCTCTTCCCAGAGCTGGGGCCTCATCTGCAGCCCCACCTGACCCTTAGACTCCAAGGCTCACCCTCCCCTATGACAGGCTGGCTTGAGAACCCCCAGCTCCGTGTTCTAGGACTGGAATGATGTCACTCTTGTGGCTGGGGCTGTTCTGTTCCCACAGTCCAGGCTTGATCAACTCGTGCTTCCTCCAAATCCGGGGAGCTGGTCTGATGCCCACATCTTCCTGGGCTGGGGCTATCATTTGACCTACACCGGCCCATCCTGGACCCCCGGCATGGAGGCTGTGATCCACTGGCAACACTCTCCCTCCTGTCTCCCCATCTCCATCCTTCTGGATTTCGAATGCTCTCTTGGCTGGTGAAAGATCTGACCTACATGTCTCTTTAAAAGATCTTAAGAGACTTCAAAGTGTTTGTGTGCCCCCAAATGAGGTGATTCTTGAGATGCAAAAGGCTCCAATTGCAATAAGTTATGACCCAAATATGGAGAAAGACGACTTTCAATATTGGTTGACCTCTTGCAGTGCTGTTTTGGGGTCCCCCGAATGATACTCTCACTTGGGGGTTCTCAGACTCGTTCAGGTGATTAAGTATCTGAAAGTTTCGTCCTCCTCAAGAAGCAAAAACACCGTTATTTGATTCAACTGAGAGTTGCAAAACTACAAAGGTAAGTCACGCCTGTTCTTCCATGGTTTAAGCACTAGGCTATGTGCTTTACGGGGAATAGCTCACTCATCCCTCCCAAAAACGTTTGAGGAAGTATTACTACTACTTATTGCCATTTCACAGATGAGCAAATGGAGGCTCAGAGGTTAGGTCACTAGTCCAACATCACATCGTGAGTCCGGAATCGGTGAACCAATCCAGAGAGTTAAGTCAACTCCGTGGCCCTTATCCCTGTCTTCCCCACCTCATCCCTGGGACTCAGAGACAATGTCATCAGTTAGCTGTGACTGCGTTATGTGGAAGCCACGTCAAATTACAGCCATTAACACATGGGCTGACTCTCACACAAACAAGATAGCCAATCTAGGCATGAGTTAGCAGCTGTTTGATAATATTTGTCTGGCTAATTTTGCTAATTGTGCGTTCATTTGTCATCCGCTAGTGAGTGACAGCAGGCTAACAGTAGGAGGCACCAAAGGTTTGAGAAAAACATATGGGAGAAAAGCTTCACTGGGAGGCATTTCGATGTCTTTGCCTACTTTTTTTTTCATCCCCCTGTCAACTGGAAAAAGCCACCATGATTGTGTCAGACTCAGAACAGCCTGGCCTGGTTGGTGGAAACTTGTGTTATTTTAGAGATGTCCATCCCTGCCTGCCTGCTCACTGGTGACCCTTCTGAGGCTCCCTCCTGGGGTTCTCACTCGACGTTCTGGAAGGGTACACCATCTTCCCACAGGCAACAGTGGCAGGCGGGGGGGCGTGTGTTAGTGCAGCAGAGATTCTCAGCGATGTGGGGGGCGCTCCCGTGGGGGCGGAGCTTACAAGCAGCTTAGTGGTAGGAGGGCAGTGCAGGTCTGACGTCCCCCCACCCTGTGGAATCTCCATCCTGACGCGAGCCATGCTTCCCTCCGCAGGCTACATACCGGTGCTCTGTATGACGTGACCATCCACCTCCTTCCACTCTCTGATTGGACTTGGCCGCCCAGCCCGAGTGCCGCCAAACCACAGACTGACAGAAAACAAGGGCTTTGAGACTCACTCCAAACGATGAGCTCCATCCTTCTGCTGCTTCTGGCGGAAATAGAGAGCAAAGGGTCCGCGCTCCTCAAGAGCTGGCCCTGAGGGGTGCAGGGGGTTGAGCTGGACCGTGGCTACATTGGGGTTGTAGGAACTACAAGTGAGTGCATGGAGTCAGTTGGTGCAAACGGGGAAGGAAAATGAACAGAGCCCCAAAGAGAGAAGGGGAGCTCCAAGAGAAAGATGGACTCTGAAGGACTAGTGCCTGGTGTCCTACTGCCCATCCCATTCCTGGCCCCAGTTTCCACCAGATGTGGCTGCCTTCAGGTGCCTGTCCTTAGATTGCTGTGAAATTCTCTCCTGCTTTCTGTGTATCTTTATCATAAGTCACCCAATCGCAGCCTTTCTGCTCAAGCCGGCCTGGGGGAACCTATGTTTCTTGCCACCAAATAGCACTGCCTTCAACAAGGGTGCACAGGAACAGCACACAGGGTCCCGGACCTAAACTCCCTCTCCGCAGACCCCTCCTGGGCTGTCAGAAACCTGGGCACCTGCAGGAGCCCGTTCTGTTCCTTCCCTGTTAGCCCCTTGCCTGTCCGCCCTCCACCCCGCTCCTCCTCCTCCTCCTCCTCCTCCTCCCAGAGCTGTTTACAGGTTTGGTACATTTGCTTATTGTTCACTCCCAAGTTCTCAGCCTCCCACTTGACTCTGTCTCCTACTGTGATCCTTTCCCTCACTCCTGCTGAGCGGGGTTCATTTACATTTCACTCACCAACCTCATTTAGTTAATTTTCTACAGTTAATTCAATGTTCACCGAGTAGCCCTGGATTGCCTTTGCATTCATCACCTTCCGGGGCTCTGAAGGGTTTCAGAGTGGTGGCTTCCCCGCCCAGACCCCCACGCAGGCAGAGGGCCAGACTGAGAGCAGGAGATCCTGCGGCGGGGTCAGCTCAGTAGCTTCTTCTGGCAGTGGCTGGGAGTCAAGCCCCCCGGGGTGGGGAGTGCCCTCGGCCCAGGCAGCTTTGCCCACAGAGGAGGCACCCTTCCTGCCTGGTAATAATTCAGTGTGCATCCGACTCTCTCGGTGTACTGCCTGCTGTGCAAAGCATTTCCTTCACCTTAGCCTAAAATAGCTTAAGCTTCAGGGGGTGCTGCCTACTGCCTATATTATTATAACAGTTGGGAAGTAAAACAATAAAATAAAAATCCTCACAAAATCACAGTGGACAAGGTGTGGAGGTTGGTGAACAGAGACACAGAGCTAAAGGCAGCACAGTCCTCGGTCTCCACCCCCACCCCCGCCCCCAGCCACACCCCATCCCCATCTCTAAGCAGCTAGCTGTGCAAGTGGCCTTTATGTGTGACGACTCTCAGACCACCTGATCAGGCCCCACTGTGAGTAGGTGCTACATGTGACCAGCTTTTTGTTGGAGGCCTTCTCCCAACCACCCTGCAGGCTAGTTAAGGAACACATACAGCAAGTAACAGTAACTGAAATCTCCCGTTCTGCTAAGGAACACAAGTTCTTAAAGCAAACAAACAAACGTGGAACAGAAATTACAAGATTCTCAGTAATCCTTTCTTCACCCCCAAGGCAGTGAAGACTGGAATCTACCCCTGACAATTTTTCTTACACTTCTCGCACCTCAGGACTTACTGGGCAGGAACTGTCTGACCTGGTGTCTTTCATGTTTCATTTGGGCCTCAAGGGCCATACGTAAAGAGGTAGTCACTGTACACGTGGAACCTTCCAGAAACAATTCCAGAAATGCACCTGTAGCTTGTATATCTTACAACCCTGGCTCAGTTCGCTGTATCTCTGGGCTGAGATACTGATCCCCTAGCACATCAGGGTGGGAGGATGGGGGCTGGGGGGACTGGAGCCCCCGACCCACCAGCCCTGCCCCTTGAGTGTGCAAAATGCTGTCAGCAGCAGAATCCAGCTTAGCGAGTGCCGAAGTCCCACCCTCCCTGTGGGCAGGGGGGCAAAGGTACTGAGAAGCACCCCTAGACCCCTCTTTCACCACCCACCTGCCCAAGCCTGAGCCCTGACTGGCTGCTCCAAAGCTCCAATTAATTTCCCCTGCTTGCACCGGTTTTGTTTACCATCTCCTCCTCTGGCCTGATGCATGCACAGGAGGGCTGGTACAGCCCTAAGGAGCCCACTTTAGCAAAGCCAAGCACCCCAGCAAGCTCTCCTCGGTGCTGACACCAGCTTACCAGGGTCTCGTTCTGCGTGATATCAACAGAGAGGGTCCTCAGGATCCTTCAAGCCATCAGCCAGCCTGCAGGTGCAGTTTGGGAAAGGAGCACTTGGATAAATTGTTCTTCATTAACCGAGACTTCTGAACGGGGGCCAGTCTCCATTAACGTCAGAGAGGAAGGCTGTGCATTGGGCCTGCTGGAACCTGCGTGGGGCACAATCGCTGTTCGGCAGGCATGCTCCACATTTCCCTTAAGAAAGGAATGCTGGTCCTGATTCCAGCAGACCTCTAAAAAGGCACTTTATTAAAGTCTCAGAACCGATTAGACAGGAGTCATGCTGGGTCTGTCGGGCTCGATTTATATCATCTCTGCTTCCCCCCAAACAGAGCCGAGCCAGGCAGGCAGCCTTCCCTGGAATAGGCAGGGGTCAATTCCAAGGCCACCTTCCTTCCATGATCCACAATGGGCTCCTCCCTCCCACCCATGCCCAGGTCCCCCCTGCAGAGCAGCCCTGCCCCCCACCCCCACCAGGGGTGCAGGAACTCACTCTGAGTTCCACTGTCCAATACAGCCGCCACATGGTTCATCTGAACTGAGATGTGCTGTAACTATAAAATATATATCCGATTTTGAAGATTTTCTATAAAAAAATAAAATACCGCACTGTTGTTTTTATATGGATTTCATGTTGAAATAATAATATTTTGGAGAGGTGGGATTAAATATAGTATAAAAATTAATTTCACCTGTTTTGTTTTGCTTTTTGAAAAGCTACTGGAAAACTTAAAGTGCACTGGTGGCTTGCATTATTTTCCTACTGGGCGACCCTGGTCTAAAAGCATTTAGACGAGAGAGGTCATTGGAGGCTCTGTGTGAATAGAGGGACAGGGGAAGATCAGTCAGGCTTAGATTCGGGATTTCCCTGCTCAGAACTCTCTAAAGGCTGCACATGATGCCTTCCCTAAGGCCCCAGGCCCCTGACGCCCTGCACAGGCTGACCATGGCCTCCTGCCCCACCTCATTCCCCACAGCTCTTTTCCCTCCTTCCGTTCTAGCCACTCTGGAGTTTCTCTTCAATACAGCCAACCATGCCCCCATGCAGCCTTTGCACACACGGATCCCTCTGCCTAGAATGTTCTTCCATGCCCTAGAATGTACCTCTGCCCTACTCCTTCCCCTCTTTATTCAGTTCTCAACTGGAAAGTCACCTCCTCAAAGAGACCACCCCTGATTCGCTCCCCCAGTCTCAATTCGAACCAGTCACCATCCCTTCACCTGCTTCATTTTTTCATCAAAGCTCTTACTACCGTCTGACATGAAATTGCACACTTACTTTCTGTCTCCTCCAGACAAGGAGGCTCTGTCCCTCTTGTCCACCACAGTGCTTGACACATACTAGATACCCAGGGAATGTTTGTTCAGTGAACACACAACAACAACTCCCAAGGTCACTGGGATCAGGCCATTTTTCAGATGCTTCAACTCAGGCTTGGGGAGAGGTTAGTATAGGGCAGAGCTGGGATTGGGTCCACTGACTGCACCAAGCTTAGAAGGGACCTGGAAAGTCACCTGCTCTGAGATCTCATGCCCTGGGAATTTGCCCCAGCCCAGGAGGCTAACGCCAACTTGTGGGGGGGGGGGGGAGCAGGAGGGTATAAAATAAGCAAAGACAGCAAGGCCACTCTGATGTGCTCTGGAGAGTTCCTGTGGGAAGTGGCGGCCAGGGTTAAAAGGAGAGAGGGGGTTTGAGGTCCCACCTGCTGGCCCACATACATCCTGGCTCCACAGTGGCCTTTGAGAAGGTACTTGGGGCCAAGCGACACAGTCTACCCATAATGAAGGCCCCTCTAGATTCCAGAAACTGACCCCAGAGCCTTAGAGCTACAAGAGGTCTGCACCTCATTCCCAAAGAATTACTCTCAAGGAAGCTGGTAGTGTCTGTGTTTGTTTTAATCAACAACAAACACTTGATTCTTTCAGCTCAACAGCTTCTTCCTTGTAGTCGATGTTTTTTCAGACACGTGTTCCAGCTTTCGCTTTCTGCAGCTGTACTGTGCAAGACTGATTCCTCTTCCGCAGAATAACCCTTCCAAGATAAGAGGTCATGGTGACTTGAAGAGTCGAACTTTCCAGGAAGCACACTGTCCACGGAGCCGCCCTGCAATCTGACCTCAAGGCCACCACTCAGCAAACATTGTTGCTTCACGATGACTCACTCCTGGGGACTGGTTCTCCGAGGCCAGAGCCTCCTCCTTGCTCACCCGGAATAACCCCAGCTTGCCATGGCCAGCCTGACTTCTCTCCTGACTTCCAAACTCAACTATGCATTTCCTCAATTACTTTAGCAACATCTGTCCAAGCATCTGTCTGAGCCAGGCACTGTGTTACACTCTGGGGATAGAATAATGGAGAAGACCCGGCCCCTGGTCTCAAGGAGCTCATGGTCTAGTGAAAAGTCTGCAAGTCCACAGAGCATTAAAACACAGCATGATCGAGGCTCTGATGGAGGTGCGTGCCAAGAGCCTGGTCCACGGGCACAGGAAAGGACCTGGTTTTCCCGGGGGGTTCCTGGAGGAAGAGATGCTAACTCCTCCTCCAAGACCAATTCCCAGTAGCCAATTTCCAGTTGCCTACTGGGACGTCCAGTCTGTACGTTCCACAGATGCTTCTAGTAGAACCCACTATTCAGTCTTCCTTCTTAAGCAAGAGTATTCAAATGATCATCTCATGTTTTCTTTCTGCCTCAGCCTATGTTACACACACACACACACACACACACACACACACACACAGAGTTACTACTATTTCCTTATCTGTCTCAGCCATGCCCTCTTCTTTCATTTGCTCAAGCAGTTCCTACAGCTTGGTCCTTCTGCCACTCCACTGTCATCAGTGATAGAAGTGTCCTAGCAGGTATCAGCCAGCAAGTGAAAATGGATCCTATTGCTAAAAGACAAGACTCCCCAGCCACAGGCTCTGTAAGGCATATGAGGATCTGGTCCCAACCAGCCATCCCAGTATGGTCCCTAGGAACGCTGGTCTACATACCTCGGGCTCCAGCCAGGCAGGCCTGCTTGCCCTTCTCCAAACCCTCATGCTACGCTGACCTCCCACTCAGTCCTTTCTTCTCAGCCCCACAAACTCCTACTCATCTTTTAGAGCCCACTCCTCTGTCTCACCAGCCTACACTGGGCAGTCAGTTGCTCTTCCCAAGAAAAGAACATTATTTTATTACAGTGGTTTTATTCTATTATAGCACCTGACAACTCGTTGGGTGTTTCTCCCAACCTCTAGGCTGGGGTTCTCACAGCCTAAGGGCAGCAGGCATAATTCTTTGATCCCCAGCATGTGGTGTCGAAGCTAGCAGTAACATTAATAACTGATGCTATTATTTATTACTAATGAATACAAACAGAAATAGAAATGAGTAATAATGAAAGGAACCAGCACCATGATGCTAATAGAGCCGGTCGGCGCACCAAGCCTGTGTTAAGCAGTCTGGAAGGAAGACATCATTTAACTTCCTAACATTCTACAAAATCTTATTTCCGCTTTGCACACCAGGCACTGCGGCTCAGAGAGTACCCAGGCCCCTCCCGAGGTCACATATCTTACAGGTGGCCGAGGCGAGATTTGAAACCACATCCATCTGACCCCTGAACCTGTGCTCTAAACCACTGTGCTACCCTTGGACCAGGAAAGGTACTGAATCAATAAACTCACAAGTGCCAGGGATCTGGCCCCTTGGCACCCCTTACCTTCCAAGGACTTTTCGATGACAACTCTTGTGTCGGGGAGGAGGCACAGTACACTGGCAAAGCAAGACTATGCTTTCCCTATCACAGGCTGTGTGGTCGTGGCGGTTACTCACTTCCCTGAACCTTAAGTTCCTCATCTGTAAAATGGGGAAGTGATAGCTCCTAAGCTCCTCAGTGTGGGGTTACAAGACATGATACATGCAGAGCATTTAGAGCAGGAGAAGAGCACATCATAAATGGTCAATAAATGTAACCTCCTGACATCATTGCTGATGCCCTAGCACTGTAGCTTTAACCAAAGCAAAGAATGCTATTACCTCTGAGTAGATTGTCCCTCTAGGTGACAGCACCATGGATAAAGCTCTGGGCTGGGGGCTGGGGGCGGCAACAGGGAAGGAGAGTCAGCACGCTGGAAGCGGGGTCTCTCAACACAGTATAGAATAAAGCTTTTCCAGGTCCAGGCAAAAGCAAAACCCACTCGGAGGGGGGCCCCGGTGGATACTGGGAAGTGCAAGCTGAGTTGGGCAGGCAGGGGGTGGGTGGTGAAGGTTGTCAGAGATTCACCAAGCCCCAGGGCAAGGCAGAGCGTTGGGACCCTGGCGGCTAGCAAAAGATTTGAAGAACCCCATCTCAGATGTCCATGCCCCCCAAAGTCTGTCACTCCGGGCATCAGGCTAAGAGACCAGACAGAGGCTGAGCCTTGACCTTCATCCTGTGCCGGGGATGCTCTCCCTGTGCCCGTTTAACTTCCTTCTAAAGCTGCACGTGACCTCAGGGTGGGAGTGGCCCCTGCAAGGGAGAAGTCACCAGGCAGGCCTGCAGTAGCCAAGGCTGGGAGGTATGAGGGGAGCCTTGCAGAGGGTCTAAGAGAAAGCCAGGCTTACATGGGGCAGGCCTGAGGAGAAGCCACCGCGCACCGAGGAGCCAGAAGACAGAGGAGGAGCGCAAGAGTCACATGGTGAGCTGAATTCCTGCCTCGGGGCAGGACAAGACCCAAGAGGCCACCGGGCCCTTGCTGTGTGGCTCCAAAAAATGTTCTGACCCTCTCTGGGCCGCATTTCTTCCACTTCAGAATGAGGAAATGACTCTGACATCAATTCTATATCAATCAACATCATTCTCTAAAGCTGTGAGAAGGAGACAGGCCTTAACACGTCCCTCTGAGCCTCTGTTTCTCCATCTGTAAGATGGGACTAAAAATGGCTATTACGGTTAATATGCATACAGGACACATAATTAACATACAGTTAATTCTCACCACCCTCCCTCCACCAAGCCTGAGCGAGGAGCACGGGAGGTGGGGGAGGGGTCTCTTGCCTGGCCCTCTCCCTGCCTCAGCGACTCTGGGAGGCTGGGTGGTCCTTGACGCACATCAGCAGGTGACAACCTGGCCGCTGGACCATCCTCTCGACTGGCAAACATGACTTTTCAGCCAGAGCTCATGTTTTGTTTGTGGTTTTGTTTTCATCAGAGTGTAGCATATACTCATGACAGAGAATTTGGAGCAAACCAAAAAAAAAAAAAAAAAAAAAAAAAAAAGATAAGATGAGAAATCATCTGTGACTCGGTAGTCCAAAGACATTTGGACACCTCCTTGCCTTTCTCTTTCCACGCGGGGCACTTTCAGGTTGGTGAGATCACCCTGCCATCCTTCTGGAAACAGGGTTTTCATGCTGATGCTGTGATTGACCTAATCAGCCCCCTCCTCACCATTGTATTAATGGTGGTTCTAAATGTCGTCTCTCCTAAATCCAAAAGTCAGAGATACACTTAATTCATAAAGCGGGTTTTTAAATTGCCTTTAGGATTTTTATTTATTTATTTTGTTTAGATGACCAGAAGCGGACTTCTTGGTACAGAACAGATGCTGACGTTCACGGCTGGCAAGCCTGTGCCTGCCAGGGCTCCCTCATCCGACTGTGATTTGGGACATCTGAGAATCAAGGATCAGGAATAAAGAGTTTCTTAGGGAACTGGGCCTCAGGCTTGGCCCAAATCCCTAAGGGAAGCATCCGTGAGAGCCTATGCATTTATTTTTTTTTTTTTTTCCTTTTCTGGCCTAGTTTGAATAGACCCGCAGGGCAGATGGGTTTCCTGAGCAGCCGGAACTTTAAATATCTGCCTGGGGCTTCCCAGGCTAAATCCTATAAATATTGCCCTTTTTCTGCTATCCTCAGGGTAGGGGAGTTTGGAAGGTTGGCCTAGAAGGGGAGAAAATGCGCCCTCCTTGGTGCTGCAGGCACCGAAGTCCAGGAAGCGGGGAGCTGGTGTCCTGACACGCCAGGGCCTGACCGGGTCAGGGGAGAGACTCTGTGCCTTCTTCAGCCGGGCCTTCTCCCCTCTGCCCTCTGCTGGCTCTCCCCATCCCTTCCCAGGGCCCCCACGGCTGCTGCCCCTACTTCCGGGGCCTGGAGACAGCGAGGGCCTTGAAATGTTGCCCAGCTCCCACCAGCTCCCTGCTTCTGGAAAGGGTGTCTTGCTTTCCATAATAATAACAACTGAGATTTAGAGAGCACTCTCACAGCCTTCGGAAGTAAACTTCCCTGGCATTGTCGCTAACTATCCTCGCGGTCACAGTCTCCACTATGATGAACCCCATTCTGCCGATGGAGAAATGGAAGATTTGGACACGTCGACTCACAGTTAGCAGAGGGTAGAGGCAGGCTTTGAACCCAGAGAGGATGACGCTTCAGCCCCTAGGCTCAGACTGGCTTACACTCACCCCCCACTGTCAGGGCTCAACAACCATACATAGCCCAGCTGCACTTAGCATAACCTCTGGGGGCCAGCCCCTCTCTCAGGTCATTCCAGCTGCACACAGGGACCATCCATGCCAGCCCATTGTTGGGTCCTCAGCACTATCTTACTGTCTTTATACAGCACAGGACACAATTTTTGGCCGTGCTCTGTAGCCACTGTCCCAAGATGGTAGAACCAGAAGGTTCTTTAACTATTACAAGGACATCTCCTCCCATATGGTAAATACCTCACAAGCAATACAGTCATACCCTGACAAGCTCATTAATCCTCCCAGTAGTCCTGTGCAGTAGAAGGAAAAACCAGAGAGGTCAAGCAACCTTCTCAAGGCTACACAGCCCATTGGTAATCGAATCAGGACTGGAAGCGGTGTCTGTTGACTCTAGGCCCGGTGATTTGGCCTTTTTTTCAATCTCTTGTTTTTCATATGAGACAGCAGAAGTCCAGACAAGAGGCGATTTAAGGTCACAGGCATGTCAGCCGCTGGGAGGCTGGGACCATATCTAACTCCTCCAGTTCCCTGGCCACCCTTCATTAAGAGCAAACAGAGCATGAATGAATCAAGAGAAGGCACATTCCACCGCGCGCATCCTTCCGGAGCTTGGAGAGGATGCGGCTCTGACTGGTCGGATGAACCCTGCAGAGCTAGGAGACCCACTGGGAGCTCCAAGGCTGGATGGAGCCAAAGGGCTGGCGAGTGGGCAGCAGGAGCCAGAACACTGGGGCTTACAGAGGGTCCACCCCGCTGCTGCCACAGCAGGGCGGGTTGTGGTCAGCAGTGCCGTCCTCCGGCCCTGGCTCTAGAAACAGGTGAGCTCTGTCCCTGCCACAGCAACCCCCTTCAGAGATGAGCCGCCCACGGGCATCTAGGAGCAGCTGGTCGTGCCCGTCACCACTGGGGACAGCAGGGATCTCCCTGGTCCAAAAGAAGACCAAGGTATCAATCACTTCATCAAGGTGGATCCTGAAGGCTTGATGTCAATAACACCAGGGATGAAGGGGGAAGGGAAAGGAAAGTGCCCACCCTCCTCAGCTCAGCCCTGGGAGAGAGATGCTGTCCTTGGTGAGTCACTGTCCAAGGCGTGCCAGACTCCAAGAAGCACGAGATCTCCTTCCACTCCACACCCATCCCCTCCTGGTCGGTACGCTGGCTCTTGGAGTGGGGGCATCAGCCTGGTCTCCTTAGTGATCTCCGGGGGACATCCCGAACACATCTGGCTTCCCTGTGGGAGCCGGTGGACCAGCCCCTGCCCTCACGTGGCTTCAACAGCAGCTTCCCGAGGGGTCACCCTGAAGCATCTCCATCATCAGGTGCCCCTTCTCACTGAGCAAGGCTATGTTTCAGGATCGGGACCCCCAAGTCAAGGCCCAAAGTCAGAGGACAGGCCACCTGTGGCTGGAGTCTCTAACAATATCCCCATAGAGATAAGTTCTATGTTCAGTGTCTCCCTGAATCCGTGGTCACCTTGGACCCAGCCTCTCCTCAGATGCGCTGTTTGCCAGCACAACACCAGGCACTGAGGGTGCAGAGATGAGCAATGCACAGCCTCCACCCTTCCTACTCCTCCCTCCCTCCCCCGAATCCCCTCCCCCTTCCTTCCTTCCAACAGACATGAAACTGAACACGACAACGCACCATGGCAGGTGCAGTGCCGGGGATAAACCAGTGCACAAGAATACAGTTCCTGCCTCCACAGAGCTTAGAGTCTCGTGGGGGATAAAGTTATCCCCCAAATGATCACAATACAAAAATCACTGCAAATCGGGCCAGGACTGTGAAGGCAAGGTCCGGGACAGTTTAAAGAAACACAACAGGGGGCCCGATCCAGGCTGGGGTGTCAAGAAAAGTTTGCCGTCTGACCTGAGAACCACATGACGACAAGGCCGGGGTGGGGAACGCATGGCAGGGCATGTGTGAAGGCCCACAAGCCTCCTTCCTAGAGAAACAGAAAGTCAGTGCAGCTAGAGTCCAGAGGAGGTGGGAGGGCGTGGGCAGTGAGGTTGGAGCGAGACGGGAGGGGAAGATCTCAGAGGGCACTGACGGCCAGGTTGCGGTGTTTGGGTTTTATTCTAAGTGCAAGGAAGAGCTGTTGAAGCTTCCACCGGGGCGCCGGGACGCATGAGATGAACAGTGCAGTGAGATCTCCCTGGGTGGGTGTGCACGGAGTGGGGGCACGTGGGAAGGACTGATGGAGGAAGTCAAGTGCAGGAATCCAGGTGAGCCCAATTATGGTGGGAGCCCCCCACCCCCCCGTCCAGGCAGAGAAGACATTCTTTCTAGCTCATTCCCCTACCAGACTCTCTTGGAAGAAAAGCAAGTCCCAAGGAGCCCTACAGGATAAACCCAGAGCAGTGGCCCAGAGGGCAGAGGCACCCAAGACAGGCTGTCCCCATACACACCAGGGGCTGGAAGAGAATCCCACACTATCTACAGCAGCCCCCCAGAGCTCGGCGGATCATCCCGGTTGGGACCCCAAGAGAAAGGTCAGTCGCAGCCTCCTGAGCTCTCAGCCTCCTGTATCCCGCAGACTTAGAGATGCGGCTCCATCCATGGGAGGGCACGTGGGGGGGAGTTGGGGGTCCCTGACCCAGCATCCTCGCCACAAACGCCCAAAGCACACACCAACGCACAAAGCAGTGGTTGTTTCTGCCCGTGCAGTTCAGAGTGGAGAAAAGGAGCAGACGGTACAGGAGGAGGCAGGAGGGGGTCCCGCAGGGGAGCTGCCTCCGGGCTTCTCCCTGGGGAGGAAGAGAGAGGCTTTCTGACAGCCACAGCCTGAGACTTCCTGGAGATCCGAATGCATCTGTGCCGGGACAGCCCAGCTGTCACCCTGAAGATGCCACCTTAAGCCAGAGAAAGGCTGTTCTCTCGCTGTCCCTATGGCCACAGGGCTACTCGGGCTGCAAACAGGGGTATGGCCAGGGAAACACAGAGACAACGTTCCCATGGGGCATCGCCAGGGATGCCCAGGAACAAACAAAGGAGGCTTTCCTTTGGGAGGGGAGAGGTTGAAGAAGCCTGCATGAAGACACCAGAGCTGGACCAAGTTTTCAAAACTGGATGGGAGGTCCCCCATGGGGCAGGGGTGGGGGGGGAAAGCTCGAAAGTATCAAGGATGGGAGGAGCAGCCTGAGTGCAGGAGGGAAGTGCACAGAGCAGGGGGAACCATGTGGCTGCAAGGCCCCCCCGGCGGGGGCAGGGGGTCCCTGAAGGGCGGGGAAACCAAAAGTTGTGAACCCAGCTTGGCAGGTGTGATCCTGCAGCAGCAACATTGATGCTTAAGTCCCGCTCGTTGGGAAGGAGGAGCTCAACTCTTCCCAATCGAGCCGAGACCTGCCGTCCATCTTACAGTGTCTCAGAACCTTTGGAAGTCACCTAAGGGTGGAGAGCCCCTTTCAGGGGTGAGGACACGGAGGCCCGGAGAAGCGCAGGGATTTGCTCAAGGTCACGCGGCAGCCGGGGGAAGAGCCAGGACAGGGGCGCAGCTCTTGTGCCTCCCGGCTCCTTTCCTGCTTTACAGAGGCTGTCGTTTTTCTGCCTGGGCGAGGAGGGTGTGTGCAGGAGGCAGGAATTGCATGCGAGACAAAGCCACGGATGAGTGAGTGGCCGGTCATCTCTCAGTGACAATCACTATGGAAACAAATGGCAGAGACAGATTGGGGCCCTGAAGTCAGGGGTCAAGCTTTTTTTATTCCCGACTGCACATTTTGCCAGAGGAAGATGGTGTGTGTTGCTAAGACGTAATTCAAGTCGGACAGCTCGGGAGGCAGGGACTATTCTTTGCCTCATTAGCAGACCGATGGATGCCAGCTGCCGCCCCAGTTTTAGAAACCGTGCCCTGTGTCACAGGGCTAACCTCACAGCACCGTGGAGGTCCTCACCCTTGCTGCTTCCAGACCCACACTCTCCCCAGTAATGAGTGGACGCTGCCATTCCAGAAGTGTCTCTCTCTCTCTCTCTCCTCCCAAAGCCTCAGCATGCCAACTTTGCAAGGCCTCTTAGAGGCTGTGAGTTTCAACCTTTTCAACCCTTCAAACAAAATCTGATTTAATTCTCGCACGACTCCGAGGTGGGTAGATCACCCCTATTTCATTCATGGGAAAACGAAGGTCCGGAAAGGGGGCTGGCCTAAGGTTACACGAATGAGGGAAGGACAAAGGGAGTCCCAAAGCCAGAGCTTCTGAACTCCAGAGCACGCTTTGATTCCTTTATCCTCAATGTAGTAAAAAGAAAAGGTATTGAGGGGCGCCTGGTTGGCTCAGTCGGGTAAGCATCCAACTTCAACTCAGGTCATGATCTCGTAGTTCGTGGGTTCGAGCCCCACATCGGGCTCTGTGCTGACAGCTCAGAGCCTGGAGCCTGCCTCAGATTCTGTGTGTCTTTCTCTCTGCCCCTACCCTACTTGTGTACTCTCTGTCTCTCAAAAATAAAGAAGCATTAAAAAAAATTAATTCTGTGTCTCTCTGCCCCTTCCCTGCTCATGTTCTGTCTCTTTCTCTCTCTCAAAAGTAAATAAACATTAAAAAAACTTTTACAAGGGGGGGGGTGGCGCCTGGGTAGCTCAGTCGGTTGAGCATCCAACTCCAGCTCAGGTCATGACCTCATGGTTCCTGAGTTCAAGCCCCACATCGGGCTCTGTGCTGACAGCTCGGAGCCTGGAGCCTGCTTTGGATTCTATGTCTCTGTCTCTCTCTGCCCCTTTCCTGCTCATGCTCTGTCTCTGTCTCTGTCTCTCTCTCTCTGTCTCTCTCTCTCTCTCTCTCAAAAGTAAATAAACATTTTAAAAAATTTAAAAAAAATTTTTTTTAAAGAAAAAGTATCAGTCTGCACCCCCATGTCCCAAAGAGCAGAATAAAATCTCAAGGAGGAGGGTAGCACTGCAATGTAGAAAGTCCAGAATGAGTGTTCATCTCTGAATATTCCACCCGTCACGTTTCAGGATGGAAACATCATGGAGGAGAAGATGGAGGAAATTAACACAGATCAGGGGCAGGCTACATTTGCGTAGCACTTTACAGTTTGCAAAATGCTTTCTTAGCCCTCCCGCCATTTCATCCTCAGACGACCTTGCCCAGTGAGAGAACGTGACAATGTGACTGCCCAGTTTGGAGACCAGGTTACAGACCCCAGGGGACCCGGATTCAAATCTAAACCATCTGACACCAACTCCTGTGATTTTTTTCCATGAATATTGCTTTTCTTTTGCCTGTATGTGAATGAACGGGAAGCGAAGGGGGGAAAGCCAACCTTCATTGAACAACAGTAGTAGAAGAATACATGGAGAAAATAATCACAGCCGTCACCATTCATCAAGCATTCGTCATGCAGACCAGTCCCGTGCTAAACACACCGTACACGCTTTCTCACTCCCTTCGCACCCCAGCTCGGGGAGGCGGGTGTTCTGAGCCCATTTTACTGGTGGGGAAACCGAGGTTTGGGAAGTAAGGTCCTTGTGGTTGTTTCCTCTGCTTCACTCTCAGGGAGTCTTGTTTCCTGGTAACGGAGTTATTTTTAACCGTAAGGTGCTCATTTCCTTAGAATTTTATGTGTGGGAACTGTATGCATCCGGGAACAAAGGCGGGTTCTAGATAAGATGTGTGTTCACTTCTGACACTCCAGTTACTCTAAATGAAATTCTCGTCTTGAGGTTTTCAGGGCACCGCGTGGTATAAATCCGGTCTGACAACCTATATAAGAACGTGCCCATAGTTCTAAATTTTCAGCCACAATTTATTGACCCCTTCACCCAGGGCCTGTGTTTAAGATAGTTTATTTCCCTTGCACTTCTCTTGGGGTGTGGGAAGGTGCTAATATCTGCTTCATCCTTACCTGGTGGTGGGGCCCTTTGGGAGCTGAGCTTTTCGGTGGGGGAGAAATGTCTACTGGGGCCACCCAGCCTTGGGCTCAGCGTGGCGACAGTCCCAACAGTTGGGGAACATAAGTGCATTTGGTCAGCAAGAACTCCCATGTCCAAATCTCATCAGAGTCAACGAGAAGGCTGACGACGAGGGGCACACTGAAATACCCCTTTTTGCAGGGAGGGCATGGGTTCTCAGAGAGAGGCAGACAGAGAACAGTGGAGGGGAGTGGATAAAGCAGGCAAGGCTATAGCGACGAGGGTAGGGAGCTGGATGGGAGTGGAGAGCTTACAGGGGAGAGGAAGGAGCACCATGAGAGAGCACCACGATCAGGTGTTGACCACAAGCACCCCTTCTCTCTGAGTCACATTTGCTTTGTGTGCCAGATGGGAATGTTTCTGCACTGACTGCTCCTCAGGGGTGCCCTGGGGGGGGGTGTCCTGTGGGTGAGATGGGCCAATAGTGGTGAAAGTCCTTTGCGTGCTAGAGAGTGCTATGCAGCCCCAAAGCTACAGTGGTCATGGTTACCCCTGTCCCCCGGGACCATAACCCATCCCTCAAGGGCTGAGTGATGAAGGCAAGTCTGGGGATGATCTCTCCACCCATAAAACGGACCCCTGGTGGCCATCCCTTCTTCTGCTCTTGCCCCTTCGTCCCAGAATCTCTCCCGAAGCTAACGTTGGGGTTCCCCAACAGAACTGGACCATCGTACTGTCAAGGGTGGCTGAGGACCCATTTGCACCTCTGTGCCGATCCCCAAGGGCCCAGCAGATCCCTAATCTTGGAAGTATGACCGTGTGTGGTCGCTGCCTCCTGAGACTGGGTAACTCTGCGGACTCTAGAGGCAGAAGCTTGGCTTCAAAGCTCCAGTAGGCCGCATATCCACCACGAGGCCTTGATCTCAAGTCACTTAATCTCCCTGAGCCTCAGTTCCCCCCTCTGGGAAAGGAGCCCTGTGATGTCTACCTCACAGGATTGGTGGAAGGATGAAATGGGTAACAGGTTCACAGCCTCAGAGCACAGCACCTGCGTGAGGGCTTACCAGTTCCCTGGGGGTCTCAAGACCGGTGAGCCCACTGGCATGGGCAGCCTGGGGCGGTGAGCCAGGAGGGCTGTTGACCTAGGCCAGCCAGAGGCCCCCAGGGAGCCACAACTGTTTTGGTGGAAGACAAACTCAGAGCCGGCAAAGCACTCTTCAAGGATAAATGCAAAGGGCGACAGGAAATGAACACGGAGAAGGGGCAGTGACGATCCTAACCAAGGAGGCCCTATCCAGAAGGATCGAAGACCATGAGAGCAGTGGGAAACGAAGATGGCAGGTGCCGTCCTGGCCTTGAGCTTCAATGTCAGACCACGTGTGGCCAGCCCAAGCCCCATAGCCTCAACTAGTCCTGAGAAGTTTCTCCAGGTCTGTTTAGGTCTCCGAGGGGTTTGCAGCAAGAAGCAACCTGACCTGAGTCAGCCCCCCAAGGAAAGCAAATCCACCAGCTCGCTTTGAGTCTGCCGGAGCAGCAAGCAGCACAGGGGAGCGCAGAAGCAAGCGTGAGAAGTGGAATTCATGCCCACCGGCTGCGCATCTCAAAGTGGACACGACAATGCGATTAGAGCATAAAGATCCATAATTAGATTCTGACAAGGAAACCCCCCTCCTGGCGCTCGAGGGCATCCCCAGCAGCACAGATGACAGCGCAAGATCATCAGACCTTAGCGTACGATGCGCCACTGGGCATGTGGATCATTACCGTGATTAAGGTGCTATGGTAAGCAGTGAGTGGGAGGAAGGGGCCAGATCCTATCACGGGTCCCCTTGGTCTCTGTGCGTCACAGCCAGGGTGGCTGTTCCAGCCCGGTGACATGCCACCTCTTCCTGAGACACAGCCAAACGGCTGTCGGTCTCGTGAGAATCCTTCCCCTGCCGCCTGGCCATGGGGGTGACGTGACGGGACAGGGGAGCCCGAGGCTGGAGGGATGGCACAGGTTATCAGAAGTTCAAGGTGCTCCCTGCCATGGCAGAAGTACCAGTATTTCCTTGAACGCTAAAAGGAGGTGGAAACTGATTAGGCTGGTCTTCCGTCAGACCTCTTCGGAACAGTATAGACCCTTTTCTTTTTTTTGAAGTTATTAAATTAAATTAAATTTTCCTTAAATACAGTATCTTTTTTGCACCCTCACCTACTCGTGGCAGGGAAGAGGAAACCCCATCCCTTCCATTCAGGGGATTCCATGATTAAAGCCTGGGATGGTGAGGATGAAGTATAAACATACTATTTACAAAGGGCAAGAAGGTATCTGTTGCTACCTTAACCTTCAGACACCCCCATCCCGAGGCCCCTTTCTCTCCTTTATAAAAAGCCCCTTGGAATTCATCTGAGTATAGAGCAGTCCCTTAGTCTGGAGGGGTACTCCAACCCCAAAACGGAGTAGGAAGCTCTGAGATCAGCTAAGCAAGACCGTGAATGGGTACCACCTCAGATCTTAGCGGGGGGAAGGCATTTGCGTCCCATTACTGTGTAGTCACAGGCCTACTGGCCAAGCCCTGATTTCCATCGGCCCCGTGTAAACACTGACTTCCTTTTTTCTATGTCCCTGCTCTTCCTGACTTCCTACAGAGCCTCCCTCCCTTCCACTGGAGGCATTTGGTTCCTTGCTGGTTCCTTGATGGCTCCTTCCTCCCCTTCTCACCTTCCTGTGGAAGGAGTGAAGAGGGGAGGGAGGTTAGAGGTGGGGCACACTCTTTATAAGCTTGGTCATCAAGACAATGTTCCTTCACTCATTCACTCCTTCACTTCACAATCAAGGAGTGTCCACGATGGGCCAGGCGCAGTGAAAAGTGAAAAAGACATGTATGCCACCCTCGAGGAACTCAGAGTCTAGTGGGGTCACCCCTCCTGCAAGGGGAAGGGGTGGGAGAGGAGAGATGGAGGGGTTCTCCCATCCTGGGGGTCTGAACTGAGACTTCCACGTGGGGCCTTTGGGAAGGCTGAGCCAGGGAACCAAGTACATCGGTGCAGCTGGCAGAGATGGGCCGACACCCAGGACAGGGTGGCAGGGCCAGGGCCAGGGGAGCAGACATGAGCATGGGAGCTAAGATTGGAGGGAGCACGGGAGGACAAAGGGCAGAAGTGCCACGGTGGGACTTGTGTTCCCTCTCTGCCCCCATCACTAGGTCCAGGGACTTGCTTTCCCCTGCGCCTGGGCCTGAGATCACGGTACTAAGTTCTGACTTCCAGAAAGGGAGACACAGAACTGGCAGTTTCATACATCTGATGGGACATGAAATATGAGAGGACATGTAATCTGATGTGAAGATTGGAAAGCAATTCACAGTTGTATCTTCCCTACGGTGGTGTAAACATCACATATTTGTATTAATCAAGATGGAAAGGAAAGCTATGAGCACCATGTCACGGGGAGACTTATCATGGCCACTTCCCCTCTGGAGCGACAGCAGATATGTGACACAGACACATGGCCACTTCCCCCCTGGAGTGACAGCAGCATGTCTGTGGAGGCACAGGTAGATTCGCCAGGAAAAGGGCCCTGCTCCTTCGGTCTTTTATTCTGACTGCCACTCTGAGATGGCCTCTACTGAGTCCTTCGAAGATCTAACATCAACAATGAACTAACTTACAGTGGACTAAATGTTCTAAGACGGCTTGTGGGCAAAGTGTTGGGGGACATGGGAGAGGAATCAAAGAGGGTGTAAGGGAAATCTCCATCGAAGTGGCTGTATTTGAGCTGGGTTTTGAAGGATGAATAGGAGTCCGTGAAACAAAGAAACAGAGAAGGGTTACTCACGCAGAGAGACATTCATATGCAAAAGTCACGTGAATGAACGTGCATGAAAGACTGGGGATGGCTGGCAGTCCACAGCCCAGGATCCACTGAAGATGGGGATGGATGAATTTTCTATCTCTCCTTCAAAGAGATGAATTTTGAAAACATTTGCAGGGTCTCACACACAATGATAAGCTGCTGCTGAGGATTTTAGGTTCTAGTCAAAGGGGGCCATCAAAAGCACTGATATTTTTCCTTATGTGTTTGGATGGAGTTAAGTCACATGCTATCAGTTTTTAACCACTCTTAAGTATTTTCAGATTCCCATTGCTTTAAATATGAATTAAGATTATAACTAACATTTACTGGGCCCTGCCACGTGCTGGGTACTTGAGATGCTGTGTCCCCTTTCACTTTCTTAACCCTAAGTGATAAGTACTATTATTATTTCCATTTTGCAGCCCCGGACATGCAGGCTGAAAGCGCTGAGGTCCCTTGCCCCAAACTCTCAGTCTGTAAGTGGCAGGACTGGGACTGGAACCTGGGTCCATCTGACTCCAAAACGCATGCCTCTCCCACTGCACGATGCTGGCTGGGGACTGCGGGCTGAGCTCTGCAGGGCCACAGGGACATTCCTATATAGAGGGAAGAACAGAGGTGGCAGGTAACTTTTAACTGGATCTCGACCTCTGCTGTCTCCAGGTCACTGTACTTCAGTCTGGAAAGATCACTCACCTGGGGAAACAGATTCAACCCTCCGAGAGTCCCCGTTCAGAACTACAGAGCTCCAGAGAATCAGACTGGAGTGTGGGAAGGGAGACCCCATACAGAGCCTCATCTTGTGGCTGAAGCCTTTGGAGACGGCATGTGGCCGAGCCCTCTGTGGCACTGGCCAGAAATCACACGGCCGTGGCTCAGAGAGTTAAAAGACGCTACAGGTCACCTGATCCTCAGGATGGAAGGCTTCTGCCCTGTGATGCTCACCCCCACCGGGATCACAGACTCACACATCCAGTGCCAGCTGGCCTCTGACAGCATGCGGCTGTGGCCTCAAGTACGCAGTCTGTGCCTCGGAGAGGGCAGCAGGGCAGGCCGGGGCTTTGGAAAACCTGGAGTCCAAGGCCTGCCCCGGCTCTCCTGTTTACTAGCTGTGCACTTGGGCCAGTGACTTCTCCCCCTGGATGCTCAGTCTGGATGTCGGAAAGGAGGGACTGAGGGTGGGTGATGGGTACTGAGGAGGGCACCTTTTGGGATGAGCACTGGGTGTTGTATGCAAACCAATTTGACAATAAACCTCATATATTGAAAAAAAAAAAAAAAAAGGAAAGGAGGGACTGACTGTTAATGCCTAAGTCACCCGGCGATGGGGAGGATTAGACAAAGCAATGGAGGGGAGATGATGCAAAGTGTGTAATACACACACGCACACACACACACACACACACACACACGCAGTAAGGTAAAGGATCATGAGGAAGAAGATGATGCTTCACCGCAGAGGTCCACGAACTTCCGCAAAGGGCCCTATAAGTTTTAGGTCCACAGGCCAAAGCGTGTCAGGTGCCACTACTCACTCTGCCACCACAGCCTGAAGCAACCACACAGATATAAACCAATGAGTGTGGCCACGTTCCAACGTGTCTTTCTTCAAGGACACTTCAATTTGAATTTCATATCATTTTCACGTGTCACAAAATCTTCTCCCTCTTCTGATTTTTTTTCCAACTATTTAGAGATGTAAAAGACCATTCTTAGCTAGAGAGCCGTGTGCAAAGACCGGCAGTGGGCCAAGTTTGGCCCCCAGGCCATGTTTGATTATCCCTGCCTGGTGAGTGAGTCTCCCTCAGCATTACAGGCATGTGCATGATAATACAGACATTCACGGGCCACCTCTTCTGGGAGAGTCTCCTTGTCCCCTTTCCGGCCCCGGCCTTCAGCGGACTCCTGTGGACAGTGCAGATGTCATAATGCCCTGTGGCTGTGTGCTGGCCAGAGTCCAGCAGCTTGTCCAGGGCCAGACCCCGGCTTGTCCATCTCATATCAATGGAGCCTGGCACGGTGCTGGACACAGAGGCCACTCACTCAGTGCTTCTGCTATGAACGGCTGTACTTTTGTAAACACTATCCACCCTTCCTGCACTGCCTCAGGGGCCTATGACCTCCTAGTCTCTTCCAAAGAACCCAACAGATTCATGAGGTTATTGAAAAATACGTGGTCGACGTTCACATATCATGCATTATCTCTTCCTTTGGATTCCTTGGGCCTGCTCTCCAGCCCTACCTGACATACATGAAAAGTTGTAGGCAGACAGGAGCCTCAGTTTCCTCGTCTATAAACAAGGGATCACGAACGGTACCAACGCCAGCTAGTTGTTGTGTGAATTGAGAGGCAGTCACATAAAGTACCAAGCACAGTGCCTGGCACCTAGTAAAAGCTCAGCAAGGATTAGTTCTTATTTTATTATCCTCCAAGATAGAAATTGCTGCCCACATTTCCCAGCAAGAAACAAAGGCTCAGAGAGGCTAGAAATGCACTTCAACATCAAAGAACCTCTACATCTGAACCCTGGCGTGGTCGACCCCAGCCCCCACTCTGTGGTCAAGTGGCTGAATCTCGACTCAGGCCAGGACTGACTCTACCTCCTGCGAGTGGCCTGGGTCTCGGAGACTTAAGGCCACCAGGGGCACGGGCTCTAGGAGAATGAAAGCCAGTGAGTGAGCAGCTCCCCCAGACAGCATCCGAGGGAGACTCCTCAGGGCCATCTTCCTTAATCAGATGCTCATGCTCCATTTACCCCTTCCCGGAAACTGCAATTTCCCTCTGGGTCCAAATACCTCTGCAGGTGGTGACCAGGTAGGGCCTCCTGCTGCCAGTCCGAGCTGGGGGCTGCTGGGAAACTCAGTGCCTCCCTCCAGCTGAAACAGACCTAGAGGGGACCACCCCTCCTCGCCTGTACACAAAAAGAAGCAAAGCCAAAATGAAATCAGATTGTCATCAATGCAGACCACGTTCTCCCCGCCAATATCGAGACGAAGTCTATTCTGCTGCCTGTCACTTGAAGAGTAATAAAGTAATACCGAAGGAAGTTATAAAAAACCACAGCACATACCCCTCCAGAATACGGAAGGGAAAGTGTAGGGGGAGCTGGGATGGCCGCAACAGGCAGGGACCTGGAGTCCCGGCCCCAAAGCCAGCAGGTCCTTAGACATCGCCTGGACCGTAACTTCCCACACCCCTACTGTCCCCGCGGAAGGCTGAAGCCCACACTGGGGAAGGGATAGACACAGTAAGTTAGGAAAGGAGTCCTGATGAGCCCCTAGGGTCAGCGCTTTCTGGGGAGTCTACAAGGCCTGGAGTATACGGTGACCCCCTGGAGTATACAAGGCCTGGAGTATATGGGGGTCTACAAGGCCTGGGTGTAGGATGTCCACCCCTCAGCCCTCCGTGATTTCCTCTTGGGAAGAAGAAAGTGCTGACGTGCCGACACCAGCCTCCCGGCTGCTTGGCAATTACATCCCCTATTATAAAGCCGTCAGTTAACCAATTGATCTTCCGAGGTGTGATTTAGTCTCCCATTTGTCCAGCCCTGATCGATTCATTGGGATCAACAAGTTTGGAGTCAGAAAACCTAATTGTGAATCCTGGCTCTGTCTTCTTATTAGTCAAGTGGCATAAGTTTCTTCTTCTCTCGGAGCATCCATTTTCTCCGCTGTAAAAGGAGAAGGGCAATAACCTTGCCTATCTGGCAAGGTTATTAATCTAATAATCATAATAATCACAATCATAGATCCCACTTCTTGAATGCATGCTGTGTGTCAGGCACCATGATGAGTGACTTATATACACAATCTCCTCTTCACACTGGTTCTGGGAAGTGGGTCCTATTATCATTCCCATTGTATTGATGAGGAAACTGAGGCTCCGGGGCTAAGCATCTTGATTAAGATCACGCGGCAAGTCAGAGATGGAGTTGAGATTCCAAAGCAGGCTTCTCGGACTACAAAGCCTGTGCTGAACCGGAAGCTATTCCTTCCGTGCTCGATGTTAGTATGGCCCCCACTCCTCTGTCCTTGGTGACAAGTCTCTTGCTCCAGCGTCAGGGAGAGAGCAGGGCCCTTGGGTGCTGTAGACCCTCCACTTTCTTTCCAAACAAACCTCTATTGTATTCAGTATCCCCCTCACTATGATTCAGGGGAGGACAGCGCCGGTTGTGATCAATTTGTGGAATCTCATCAAACTGTACACGCACGAGGTGCACTTCGGCAAGTGTATCATATTTCAATTTAAAACGTTTAAAAAAGAGAGACCCGAGGATCGTGATGTCTTCAAATTGCTTTCCACCGGAAGACAGATCAAGAGACAGTGAAGGAAGTAAACATGGCAAATGGTTAAGAACTCGTGAATCTAGGTGAAGGGAAGACAGGCATTCATTGTGCTATTCTTTCAAATTTTCTGTGGCTTTAAATTTATCATACCCAAAGGGCAGAGAAGGGACACAGGAAGAACTATATCGATCCCTGCCCCCGGTGATGTGCTGTGTGACCTTAGCCTCAGTGTCCTCATCTGTACAATGGGCACTAGGAATATTAATAGCACCTCTTCCTAGGGTGTCTGCAAACGGGAAAGGGGAGCATATACATAAATCACTGGTCATGATGCCTCTTCACAGTAGCTCTGAAGAAAGCAGAGGAGCAAAATGATGGAAGGTGTCTCGGTCCTTGATGAGATTACTGAGTCCCTGAACTAACTAGTCCAGAAACAGCCCCTCCTACAGGCTTTTGGTCACATAAGACTTAATCCTTCATAAGCCATTAAAATTTGGGCTTTTGTTACTAATAAAATTACACTCCCGTTCCTAAGGAAGCAATCTGAAACTCAGAAAAACATACACTCCTAATAGGAAACACAGAAAAACATCCCAATTACAGAGATAGAGTTAAATTACATCTGTAGGGGAGAATACTATGTGGCCATCAAAACTGATGTCAGAAAATTGTTTCATAGCATTGAAATATGCCATTAACCTACTGATATCCGAGACAAAAATGCAAATATGAAAGGTTGGGAAAAATACAGCCAAATCTTAGGCTACATTTAGGTATTTAATTAAACGTTTCAATATTTTCTGTATTTAAAATGACTATTACATATTATTTGCATAATAATTTAAACAGTAGTTTCTAAATTGTATTTCTGACACATACAAATATTGGAAACAACACTACATATGTGTATGAGATCCCCCCTACAAAATGCATGAAAAACTGGAAGAAAATGTAGCATAAGAGTCATTATCACTGACTTGTGACATTAAGGGTGACTTTTTTCTACCTTTTTATAATATATACATACGTTATAAAGTTTGTACAACGAGCATATGTCGCTTTATAATTTGAAATGATAAATCCAATTCTCAAAAATAGCAATGGGTAATTTTTAGGTCCGATATCATTGCCTTAAGATTCTATGCCCACACATTCAATCAATTCAATAGATTGTCATTGAGTGCTTCATATGTACCTAATGCGGTATAATAATAATAATTATGAGTCCCTTTATTAGACACCATGATCATAACTTCATATACATTATCTGTAATCCTTTCAATAGCCCTATAAAGTACTCAGGGAGCTGAATCAAATTTGTGTAAGGTCACGGCTTACCAGTGATAGATTCAGGACTCAAACCTCAGTCTATTGTATTTACCTATCTGATCACCCTCCTCCAACTATAGTGAAAGAAATATAAATCCTGCAATATATAAACCCTGTTAAAAAATCAAAAATCCCAAGGAAGCTCAGAGAAGAAACAGCATCAGGCTGGCGAGACCCAGGAAATTTCAAAAAGGAAGTGGTGAGGTGTGGAGCCATCGAGTGGGGTGGAAACCAGTTTAGGGACAGAGGGAACACTGTGGACCGTGGCCTGGATGTGAAGGATGTTGTCCATTTCCAGGAACTTCCAATGCAGCCCAGCTTGGCTGGGGTGAAAGGGTGGGTTAGGAGGAAGGAGCAAAAATGGAGACCACAGACTGCAGCACGCCCTGACTGCCAACCTTTGGGATTTAAATTTCATTCACGGGGCAAGGGGAACCATGGAACATTCTTTAGTCTACAAGGAGTGGGGATGACTTTAGGAGTGGTATGCTTTGCTGAGAGTATCCAGGCAGGATCACGAGGGCGAATTAGAAGAGAACCCAAGAGGGGCGCCTGGGTGGCTCAGTCAGTTAGGCGTCCGACTTCAGCTCAGGTCATGATCTCACGGTTCATGGGTTCAAGCTCCGCGTCGCGCTCTGTGCTGACAGCTCAGAACCTGGAGCCTGCTTCTGATTCTGGAGTTTCCCTCTCTCTCTGCCCTTCCCCTGCTTGCACTCTCTGCCTCTCTCTCTCTCAAAAATCAATAAACATTTAAAAAAATTGAAGAAGGGAACCCAAGAAGGAGGAGGTTGAGGACATTGGAGAGGCACTTGAGCTAAGCCTGTCCACGGACATTACCTGATCTTGGGGAAATGGACACATAAAGGTTTAAAAGAATCATCCGAAGTCCCAGCACCAGGAAAGAACCGAGAGAGGCTGAATCTCCAGTCCACCTGTCCCCGTTGCCCACCTGCCTCTGTGGAAATGGCAAGCAGCTGTGGCCCACGAAAGGTGGTTCAGGCCTCTGCTGTGGCCCTGAGATGGGGTACAGAGCGGGGGAGAAGGCTTGTGCTCCAGTGCCCCCAATCCGGCCACCGGTGTGTGCAGGGCCCGTGGGGCCTCCCCGTCCCTGCCCGCTGCTTCACGGTAACCTCTATGCCTAAAGCTGGGAGCACACTCTCACTCTCACCCAGGGGCATCCCAGGAGGCCTACCTCCAAGCAGTGAGCAGAGCTCCAAGGAGCAGAAATGTCTCTGTTAGAGCAAAACATCATTAAGATGAGAAGAGGCAACATCTCTCCCGCCCACACAGTGCCAGTGGAGCTGTAAAATGTGCCGCCAAATTAAATGTGGGGAAGAGCTTCACCAGCTCTGGCTGCTCATCCCCAAGGACAAGGGCAGCCTGATTCCCTCTGACTTCCCACCCCCGGCTCTGCCGTGAAGCTGTGAGCGTTTTGTCTGAGTCTATTTGAGATGGCTTATGCAACAGAACCTCCTCTCTAAGAAGAGACGCTTTGCTTTCTTTCATACAACGTTCTCATTGCCAGGGAAGTTTCCCTGACATGAAGCCTAGTTTTGCCTTCCTCGCTTATACGAAGAACCTTGAAGGCTCCAAAGGGATACACGCTTCAAGAAGATGTTCAAAGCCCCAAATAGACTGAATCTTTATTCTGCAGGGAAGTATTTATTGAGCACTGCCTCACTACTTTGTACCTGAATGTCGGCTCGATGTGCACAGTCCTTCCACACGCTCCATTACCCCGATTTTCCTCCACCCATCAAAGGTGGGGAGGTCAGGGGGAGTATTCTCCCATTTGACAGAGGAGGAAACGGGAGGCTCAGTGATCGCGGCGACTTGACCAGTAAGTCCCATTGAAATGAACCAGTGGGTCTGGGTCCACTGACTCCCAAATTCTGTCTGTCCAATACCACCCTCTGGCCAGCCCTGCTCTAGGCGCAGTGGGAAGCATGGCCAATAAAAAGTCACAATTTTAAGTTATTGTCTCTTAGTTTCAAACCTGCCCTTCTCTGTGCTACCTTCTCTTGCGGGGGGGCGGGGGGGGGGGCTACAAAGCCACTTTGCCTCCGCACCTGGGTCCCGGTGACGGTCTGCCAGCAGGGGGCGCTAGAGGAGGGTGGGCAAAAGGCGGGAGGACACAGGACCTCTTACCCCTGCTTCCAAGTGGCTTCCTCCTGCTTACTTGGATTCCTGCAAGCATCACCTCAGCAGTGCTTCCCAATCCTGGCACAGGGGGCTTCTTCCTAAAAGCAGCAGCTGAACCCAGGGTGCGGGGTTTCCAATACTTGGAGACCCAGAAGCATGCACCTCTCTCCCAAGACAGCACCGGCCTGCAGGCACCCCTTTCTCAGTGGTCTGGGTCCAGCACCCGTCCCCCCCCCCCCATCTTCCCCCTCCCCCGGGCGGTGTGTGCGCTTAGAGACTCAACTACTGGCCAGGCAGCCCCTCCCCCCACCCCGGAGGGCGGAGCTCCAGCCTCAAAGGCCCCTCCCCGCAAGTTTCTACATTTTAGTAATTGGCAATTGTTTCCTTCAGCTGGAGGGCCATTGGCTGCTTCCTGTAGCGGCTTACTACACTACATCTTGGTGTTCGATTTTCCTCTTTCACTTAGCTGGTTAACAAATTTATTATCTAGTCAAAATGTCTTATAGTAAGTTCTTTCCCTTCCAATGACAGGTGTAGCTCCCATCTCCCGAGTGGACACTGACCCACAGACGACCGTTGAGGGCCTGTCAATAGGTTGTAATGTGCAATGGGCCCATGAAACCCGGTAGAAACAAATCTTTTTTTTTTAAGGTTTATTTATTTTTGAGAGAGAGAGAGAGAGAGAGAGAGAGAGAGAGAGAGTCAGAGGGCGAACAGGGGAGGGGCAGAGAGAGTGGTAGACACAGAATCTGAAGCAGGCTCCAGGGTCTGAGCTGTCAGCACAGAGCCCGTGCGGGGTTCAAACTCGTGAACCATGAGATCGTGACCCGAGCGGAAGTCAGATGTTTAACCCACTGAGCCACCCAGGCGCCCCACAAACAAATCTTAAGAGTGCTGGTAAATAGTAAGGCCTCAAGAAGGAGCTAGTAAATGGAAAAAAAAAAAAAGTTAAATAATGGAACACCATGGTGCTGAGGGAATACTTGGGCAGTAACCCAGGCAGGAAAGGCAACTGGAGACGCAGTTTAAGGGAGTAGCTCTTGCAGAAGAGGTTCAACCGCTTGGAGGGTGAGGATTAAAAGTGAGGAGTGAGTGGCGTCTCAGGGCCAGGTCGCGGTTGTGGCGCAACCCAGCCCTTTGACTCACCAGAAGCATCCACGATTCCCAGGTATTGACATTACAGCAGACCTGTGACCTCCTGCCCGGCCAGGAAGCTGCTCATTTGGTCCAGATGGGCTCCCCCCGCCCCTCTTCCTGAGAGGGTCCTCCCTGCCTTCGGATGGCTGCCGGCCTCTGCAAGAACAGAGGCTTCTGGAGATATGCAGGGGTCACCTTGCCTCGGGCCTCGCAGCTGCTGCCCTATTTACCTGGCCTAACAACCAGAATAATGGGGATTTGTTGTTTTCTGTCTGCAAGTGCCAGAGAGAAAGAACAAGCATCTGGAAAAAGAGAACCACCCTCAAGCTGCTTGGGGTCCCGGAATGACCTCCAGAGAACCCAGCCACCATCACAGCCCCCACCACGACCACCGCCACGTCTCTGCTCACACACACCCCTGTCCCTGCACCCCCGGAGCTCTAACCTGATCCTCCTGGGTGCTAAGACTGTCCTCTCTGATCCAGGTGCATTCCCGACCAGGGGCAACCTCCAAACAAAGGCTTAGAGGGAAAGACAAGCAAGATGCCCTTGGGGGTCCATGCAATATGGGATCTAGTTTGGCCGGAGGTGAAGGACTATGTTGAGGATTTCTGGGAAACCATTTCACTGGGATGGGCTCCTACTACTCTTGGGTACCCAACATGTGTTCCTGAATCTTTTGGTGATGGTACTCAGTGTTTCCTTTGGGGAGCCACCATTCATCCACTCTCTGTCCCTGGGTTCTGCCTGGGCCCACCACACTGCCACATCCAGGGGCTGTCATGTGCCCCAACATGATCCATCAGTGTACTTCACCCTCTGGCTCCAGTCTCTCCAAGAATGAGCATCAGGGGGGCCTGGGTGGCTCAGTCAGTTGAGCGACCGACTTCGGCTCAGGTCATGATCTCACAGCTTGTGAGTTTGAGCCCCGCGTTGGGCTCTGTGCTGACAGCTCAGAGCGTGGAGCCTGCTTTGGATTCTGTGTCTCCCTCTCTCTCTACCCTAACCCACTTGCATTCTGTCTCTGTCTCTCTCAAAAATAAATAAACATTTAAAAAAAGGAAAACAAAAAGAATGAGCACCAGACACACATGGGATGAATTCAGAGCCCATCTTAGGCTCTTAATGAAATTCTTGGGGAAGGGTCACTCTCTTTCTGCCATGGGAACGAGGGCAGTGAAGTGCCAGCCTCACCTCTGTCACTTTGTGAGGAGAGTCTAAGAATGGAACCAACATAGCAGCAATCAGAGCCAAGATATGAAGAGGGACATTTGAGCCCCTAGATCCAGCCACGCCTGAATGCTTCAATCTGTGAACTAACACATTTTCTTTGTTGCCAAACCTCTTTGATTTGGGTTTCCACCAGACTGAGAGAGTCTTGACCAAGGCACATTGTGGGGTGAACAAATTACATACCCAAATGTTTGATGGGGGATTTATGGTGAATCATTAGACCCATGGAGAGAAACAACCTCTGCTAAAGCCCTTTAAAAGCTTCCTGCTCTTCTCAGGATAGAACCCCAATGTCGAAACCGTAGTTTCAGAGCTTTCTGGGATCAGGCCCTTGCTGAGCCCTCGGGCACCCCCACTCCTCTCTCCCTCCCAATCTCTACACTCTGACCACACTGGACTGTAAGTTTCTGATGCACCTCGTCCCCTGCATCAGACTTCTATATGTGTTGCCCCCTTCCCTGAATACGCTCCACCTGACTGACTCCTACTAGACCTTCAAATATCAGCTCAAAATCACAGCTTCAGGGAGGCATTCCTTGGCCCCAAAGGGGCTGGCTCCCCGCTGTGAGGGCCCCTGCAATCATGCTTTCTTCTAGACTCCGCATGCCTGGAAGCCTTTGCTCACTGCCTGCCCACCCTAGGACTCCAGATCCGTGATGGCCACATCCACGCTGCTCCCACGTCCACCCTCCTGGGATAGATGCCCAATAAACACCGTGTGCTGGACGCCTGAAAGAGACAAATGATACAGGTGGCCACAGGGAGGTGGGAGTGGAAGATCTCAAAACCGGGGCTGAGAGACCTGTGGGCTCAGCAGTAGGTGTGTGGTCATCAAAACCCAAGCCAAGGTCATGACTCCAGGAAGAGAAAATACAGGAAGGAAGTACAAGATCAGAAGAAATAGAACAGCTTTGATGACAACTGGAAAAAGAATCTTTATTTTCATGTTTATTTTATTTCTCAGAGAGAGAGAGAGCACATGTGAGAGGGGGAGGGGAGGAGGGACAGAGAGAGAGAGAGAGATAGAGGGAGACAGAGGATTTGAAGTGGGCTCTGTGCTGAGAGCAGAGACCCTGATGTAGGGCTCGAATTCACGAACCAGGAGATCATGACCTGAGCTGAAGTAGGACACTTAACTGACTGCGACACGCAGGTGCCCCGAAAAATGATCTTTACAGACCCCTAGACCATGAACCATGTGGGTGAGGGGAATGAGTATCCATTGGCCAGGGGTGAGGTCACTGCTGAGAAGGGACGCTGCGACATGCTCTGTGCAGAGGTGGACAACACCTCGGCATTTTGCAGGACCCGGTAGAGACGTCCAAGGGGCCAGAGGGCAGTTCCCCTGGGGGTCAGATGCAGTCATCAGTCAGCAGCGGAGGCCAGGATAGACTAGGGAGCACATCCTGGCTGGTGTCCCGGAACTGGAGAGCATGCTGGGAAATTCCACCCTCTGACACCACGTGGCTAAAGCTGAGCTGCATAGTAACGGGGGCTCCACAAACAAGGTGCCTGTATTGTCCTGTCCTCGAAGAGGCGGCCAAATGGGTGTTTACTGTTTGCGTTTCTCCTCTGGAGCAGGCTCGCTGTTCTGAGAAGATTGCTGGGTGGTTTGCATAATTGGTTGCTCAGGTTGACGACTGCTCAAGCAGGGGCAGAATTGCAAACAGCCCACCCTCCTGGTCTGGCTGGAGAGGTTAGGGGACGTATTCAGGAGGGAGGGAAGACCTCAACCAAAGGGAGCCGGGTAGCCACCTGCTGTCCCAGGATACAAGGAAGCATCACGGAACCTCAGAGCCTAAAGCCTCTCCCCACATCTGCCTTCCAGCCAGCCTCCACATCTGAAAAGGGGTCAGAATCAGCCCAGGAGAAGCCAACCCAGGAAGCCAAGTCCAGTTCCACCGGCCTCTTATAGAGCCGCTGAGCCTCTTTTGCTAGCAAAAGAGATCGAAGGGCACACTGTCAAACGAGGAAGCGGGTACAGAAAGAGAACAAGGCGATATGTGTAATAAATACAGAGCCCAGCAGAGTGGGAGGTGGGTATCAAGGAAGGCTGCCAGGGGGAAGCGACATCCAAGTAGAGTCCTGAAGGAGTATAGTGCCTGGTACACAGTAGATGCTCAAATACCAACAAATGAGTGAACAAATGGAAGGATGAACGGGAGGGCGGACGTTCCGGGGGGCTAAAAGAACTCGCCCAGGCTGTTCTGCATCCCAGAGCTGCAGGGGATTCTCCAGTTTTCCTGATGCCTTGTAAACTGCACACATTTGCAGGGTGTGATGGACCTGGGGCATGTCCTCTGTTATTACTTGGGGTCGGGAATAAAGTGCTCCCGCCAGCTTGTACCGCGGGCCGCTGAGAGAGAATGACTGGAGCACAGCTGCCTCCCCCCACCCCCCCCATCAACAGGATGCTCTTTAAAAATGTAAGAAATCCACCGGGGCACTGCCAGCACTCTGATTGTCTTCAAAGTGTATGAAAAACGTGCTTAATATTCATGCTCCATTCCAAAGAGGCATGGATAGGGACCAAAGAGGAGGGAACAATTGGGGGTAAAGAAATGACTGGTGTCACCGCGCATTAACATATTCCTTGAGGCTGACCTATTAAAGCCACCTCTTACAGGAAGCCTCCCTCAACTATGAGTCCCCTCCTCTCCAGACGTCCTTCCACTTCACTCCTTGCCACATGTGGACTTCGGTGTCAGTGACTGCACCAGTCCCTGGGACCGTGCATCTGTGCCCCCTTCCCACCCTCACAGGTCCCCTGCAACATCTATAGTAAGAAGTCAGCATTCCAGATAAGAACGTCGAGCCTCAAGAGGGGATCAGAGCCAAGGATGCATAGCTCGTAAGTACTGGAGTCAGGCTTCAAGCCTGTGTTGTTGCCAAAGGTCTCCTGTCCACCACACTTACACGGGTCTCCTTCCACGCCTCCCTGTCTCCCTGTCTCATTTCCGGTCCGCCTCTCTCCACTGCAGCGCCGCTTTCTGGGTGCCCTGGGGTTTCCCTCTCTGGTCGGGTGCCTTAAGAGCAAAGAGCCGGGTATTCACATTTTCCTATCGGTCCTGTGCCATTTCCCCATTTTTGGGCACAGAGTAGGTGCTGACGATACGAAGCACAGAGAGGAAAATGTCAGCACGGAGGGGAAGCATCTGTTCTGGGACTTTCATTATTCAGATGAGAAAACTGAAGCCCGTAGTGGGGAAGTGCTTTAAATATGCATGGAGTGGAACAGAGCAGGAGGCCAGCTAGTCATGCCATTGGACCTAATGCACGGTGGGTACTAAATAATGTTACTGTTACACTGTGTGCAACATATGTGATATACATGCATGGTATATAGAGAATATGTATTACCTATAAAATATAGAACACATGTACATATGTTATATGTAATACCCATTCTAGAGCATATACACTCTGGTATATGTTGTGTATATTATATGTAACCCATGCTCTACAACATTATCATCCTTTGTCAGCGTCTGAACGGGAACACAAAACCACGCATATGTTGGTGGTGACAGTTCTGAGGATGTCACAAATACAGGTCTCTGGTTTGTGGAGCCAATCAGAAGCACTGCAGGTGACTGACTTTCAGGCAAGCAGAGGCCAACAGAAAAAGACAATAAAGACATTATTACATCGGTGAAGTGTTTTATAATCGACAACTTGCTTAATGGAAAGTTCACTGAATTTGGCATCAGAAAGTCTGGGACTGGGATGCTTTCTGTCAATCAATAACTGGGTGACTAGGGCTAAATTATTTATCTTCTTTGAGTTTCAGCCTCCTTCCTTGCAAAATAAAGTAGCGAGATAAACTCAGAAGAAAATTACAGAGCACACAGACCCCAACTTCCCAGCACTGTGCCCATGGCAGCCATTACTAATTGATCACCGAGCTGTCTGTGCTATGCCCAGCTAGAACCCCATAACACTGCCCCTGGCAACCACCTCCAGTTGGCCGGAGTGAACATGTCAGATGAAACCAAGCAGCCCCACTGGAGTAGATGTTTCTACAACCCACTCCAGCTCTGACCTTCTGACTCCATGCATCCATGGCCAGACTGGCAGAGGAGGTACTGCTCTCCCCACTCCATCACACGATGAACTATCGGAGGCTCAGACAAGTTCAGGTTTAGAAAGGTGGTGAGCGGTGAGGTAGTCCGACATGAGCCTTTTCTGAACCGGCCTGGCAGGGACATTCACAGGTCTCACATAGTCCCCGACTAAAAAGGCCCCCAATCACTCAGTCAGTGACCAGGGCCAGGGGAGTGGAAGCTCCATTCTGGCTTCACTCCCAAGGCAGCTGAGGGAGACTCCTCTGGACCATTGTCAACCTGGATTCACACCACCCCGCATACCAGGAAGTGGGGGAGGTTTCTGATTCCTTTTCTTTCCCCTTCACCTCATTAAGAGCTCAGCTTCCTTGACAGTGTTTATCACTTCCCTCTCCCCTACACACACACACACACACACACACACACACACACACACATTTCATATTGTCTCCAGAAACTTCTTTCATTGGAAGGGAAACTTGTGGATGGTGGCTTGGAGTAAGACATCAGCCCATTCAGGCAGGTGCCTGGGAAGGTGGGAGGAAGGCCGAGGCAGGGTCAGAACACGGGCTCCTTGCCCTGCTGCGTGGCCTGGGGGAAGCTGCTATCCTCTTGGCCTCAGTTTCCCTTCCAGCCTGACTTTCTATGATCACCTGCCTTCTGACCGCCAAGAGAGCAGACTGGGTTTCTTGGCTAAAGGGACTAAATGCTGATAGATCTCACCCCTACACTGAGGGAACCCGGCTTTCCAGGAGCCTCTGAATTCTACTTCCATCACCCCACTTAAAATGCACTTCAAGGTCAACAAGTGAAAAATGCGTAAGAGGAAAGGAAGGGAGGCGGCGTTTGCTGAGGGCCTATCATGTGCCAAACAATGCAAACATGCCCATGTGCTAGCTCATATGCCACTTTATGCATGGGAGAACCAAGGTTCAGAGAAGTTAAGCAACTTGCCTCAGATCACACAGCAAGTGGCAGATTCACACGAAACACTTCTGACTCCAAAGTTCATGTCTTTACCCTCCACTGAGAAGCTCTGACACAGCGTGAGACATGGAGATACACAGAGCATCGCACCATGCCAGCCTCCCAGAGCCTCCAGACTACCAGGGAGAGAAGCCAGCTTTCCAAATAGTTATGATGTAAGGCCAAGCACAAAAGGGCGGGTACAGCACAAGAAGCATAGATAAGGGCAGACTAGGCATCTTTTCAGGCTGGCCAGGCCTCCAATACAATAATGACCACAACAAACAGTAATAATAAGGATCAACATCTACCTGCACTAGCTCACTTAGCTATGAGACAGGTGCCATTCTTACTCTCATTTAAAAGTTTTTTTTAATGTTTATTTGTTATTGAGAGACAGAGCGAGACAGAGCATGAGCATGGGAAGGGCAGACAGAGGAGGCGACACAGAATCCAAAGCAGGCTCCAGGCTTCCAGCTGTCAGCCCCGAGCCCGATGCGGGGCTCGAACCCGCCAACTGCGAGGTCGTGACCCGAGCCGAAGTCAGACGCCCAGGCGCCCCAGTTCTTACTCTCATTTTATTTTATTTTTTTTAATTTTTTTTTTCAACATTTATTTATTTTCGGGACAGAGAGAGACAGAGCATGAACAGGGGAGGGGCAGAGAGAGAGGGAGACACAGAATCGGAAACAGGCTCCAGGCTCTGAGCCATCAGCCCAGAGCCCGACGCGGGGCTCGAACTCACGGACCGCGAGATCGTGACCTGGCTGAAGTCGGACGCTTAACCGACTGCGCCACCCAGGCGCCCCTCTTACTCTCATTTTAAAGAGGACACCAATGGGGCGCCTGCGTGGCTCAGTTGGTTAAGTATCTGGTTCTTGGTTTCAGTTCAGGTCATGATCTCACGGTTCGTGGGTCTGAGCCCCACATCAGGCTCTGTGCTGACAGCATGAAGCCTGCTTGGGATTCTCTCACTCCCTCTCTCCCTCTCTGTCCCTCCCCCACCCTCTCTCTCACACTCGCACTCCCTCTCTCAAAATAAATAAACTTCAAAAAATCAATAAATAAAGAGGACACCAAGGCACAGAAAGGCTACGTAACGCGCCGACGGTCACACAGCCTGGACGTGTCAGACCCTGGATTAGTTCCCAGGCAGGCTGGCTCTGGAGTTCACACTTTTTACCACCTCTCTCTGCTGTTTCTCATAGCATCGCCTCCCCCCAATGGCTAGAGGAATGAGAAGAAGGCCTGGGGAATCACACGAAAGCTCCTGGGTCCCCTTCCTCTCTCCAACAGGGGGTGACCAGGCCAAGGGGGTAGGAACCTTGGAGGAACAGATCTCAGCTCCTCTCCTCCCCGTTCAGGCCACTTGCCTGCCATCCTGCTGTCCCCTCCTCCCCCAAGTCTGCCAGCCCCTCACCATGCAGGCTTTGTAGACAGGAGAGGAGCTGCAGTCCCTGTGAGCGGCCACTCTTCAAGGCACTTAGGTGACACGAGAATAGCTAATTCCCTACCATGAACAACTGTGTAGAACAAGGTGTTCTCTGATCTCCATCTGCATACCTGTGCAGATGGTATCGTTAGCAGGTGGACTGGAGAAGAGCCAAGCTTCGGAGGATGAGTTCTTACAAGTTGTTTGTCCTGTCTCTCCTGCTCTCACTAAGTCATGGAGACAGTGTGGACCCTGGGATGAGGCAGCCCTGGACTAAAATCCCATCATGACACATTGTAGCTGTGTGACCTTGGTAAACGCCCTAACCTCTCTGAGCATCCTCTCCATCAATCTTCCAGGAACTGGAAGGGAGGACTCGGGAGGACTCGGGAGGACTAAAGGAGATATGTATATACAGTAGCTCATGTAATACCGAAATCATTCCGAAAAGAAACATCCGTCAATCACCATAAAAACCAGTAATAAAAATAGAATGCAACCCACTCAAAAGACCCAAGAATCAGAAGCTAAAATGGGAAGGGGACCAAATCGCATTGCCCATTAACTCAGTATGAGAAACAGTTTACACGCATTTTCCCATTTTATCTCTTCATCGATAGAAGACATGGTGCCCATTTCACAGATGAAGAAACTGAGGGTTGCGGGAGCTCAGCATCTTCCCCTGCAGGAATGGCACTTTCCCCACTCCTCCCTCTTTGCTTAGATCAGTTCAAAGCTCCCGGTTTTACTGGCTAATTTTGTACAGAGTCGATTTCCGGTTCTATTTTATCCCTAGTTCCTGCAATCTGGAAATGTGCTCTGTGCTGATAATTTCATCTATTCTGGTACATCAGCCATTTCCACGTGGGCCTCCATTTGAGCCCCCGCCCCCACCGAGTCTTCATCAGAGCCCCAAGGCGAGCCCTGTTCCCCAACTTCCAAAGGCCTGTTTGGCACCCCACCACGGTCGCCCCACTGACGCCTCCAGACGCCATGTGGCCAGAAGCAACTCACCCCACCCCCGAGTCCCTCATTTCGGATTCCCTGCTTTGGTGAACGGCATCCCCGCTGATCACCCAGCAGTGATCCTTCTTGGGTGTTTCTCACTCTTTTCGCTCTCCGGACACTCCCACACAAGTGCCCCCCCCTCTTCGCCACCCCCATCCCACCCTCCCCCCCCCCAGGCTCTGATGAGAACTCTCGGACTCTTCCTTGCAGTGGCCCAAGTGGCTTCAGGACCCCGCTGTCACCTCTGCAGCCTGCTGCTTGAAGCTTATCAAATCTGATCGCAATCTAGTCACTCCTCCCTGTAGCGCGTCACGGCAAAATGGTTGACGTACTGCTCCCACGATATACCTCATGCTTCATTAGTAGTGGCAATAAACACGTCAGTGTCATAAGTTCTGTACATACACTGTCTTATTAACGCTGCACCACAGCCCTGTGATGGAAACGGTGTAGAGCCGTGTCGCGGCGTGGGGCTCTGGGCTCAGAAGCGTCCCGTGCCTGGTTTACTGCTCTGCTGCTGCGGTGTTGAAACGCTTCCATTTTGAAGGGCCTCACACTTTCATTCTGCCCTGGGCCCTGAAGACTATGCAGCCCGTCCTACAAGTAGGTACGGTTAATATCCTCACTTTACAGCCATGAAAACCAAGGCGACACAGCTAATAAGCCCAAGAACTCCTGACAGCAGCCATTGCCCTGAGGACCTACTGTGTGGCTCATCCCCTACTATGGGCTTATTATGTGCCATCCGCTCCAGGCCCCTCCCTCCCGCCGGCCTCACACCCACCCTGCAAAAGTGGGTGGCCTTTCCCATCATTTCACTTCCTGAAAACTAAATGGCTTTTTCACAATCACGAAGCTTAGAAGTGGCAGAGCCGGAATTCAGCCCCAGGTCTGCCTGACCTCAAGCCCAATGCCTCTCCTGCCATGCTGCTCAGAATGAAAACAGTGGTCCCACCATTCCGGGACCAGCCCTAACATCTGGTGAGCACCGCACAGGGGGACGGAGACTCTGCAGAGATCTCCGGGAAGAAAGCCCAAGTGCGCTGTGTTCTGAGACCTGAAGAAGCCTCCTTCTTCCTCTAAAAAGCCGTTCCCTTCTCCAAAGCAGCCGCTCACCACAGGTCGTGGCTGCTGCTTTCCATGCTCTGCAAGGGAGAAACAGAACAGATTGTGGGAGCAATTAAACCATCACATGGAAAGCCCAGAGAGACTGGGAAGGGGGTGGAGATGCTGTTTCTTAATGGTCTGCCTCTGTATTTAGCCTGAAATCCCTCAATCTCTAACCCTTCCAGGGGGCAGGTGGAGGTGAGAGCAGGGTCAGGGGGTTCGGCGCCGTTGGACTTCTGTGCCGGGAAGCGCCCGTCTGCCGGCATGGGGCCCCCTGAGCACTATGCCTTACAAGGGCTCACCATATGGCAGGACAGGAAACCCCAACTGTAAACCAAGCGGTGAAAACCACAGGACAGCCTGTCTAGGTGAAACCTGGCAAGATGATTCTCTAAGGATATTAAATCAAGACCGGGGAGCTGGCCTGTCCCACGGGATGCCAGCTCCCCTCGGGGGTTGGGGGACATGTGGGTGATGATGTATGGCCAGCCTGGAGCTTCAGTCCCAGTTATAAACGGGCCTCCTTTCTCTCACTGTCAGCCAGTGCTCACAAGTCAGGGCTGTGTGTGTGTGTGTGTGTGTGTGTGTGTGTGTGTGTGTGTCAGGGGGGCGGGGTGGCGCACAGAGTCCCCCATCTGTGTGCACATGTGCTTTGTAGGGCCTTTTAAAACTACAAATGCCAGGGCCCCACTCCCAGAGACGATGACTCATTCTGGAATGGGGCTCAGACATCTGTGTTTACACAAAGCCCTCCAGGTAATTCGGAGCATGGCCAGTTGAGGAATAACTGGTAGGTATAACGGGCATAAAACACATTTGGGAGTTTGGGCTTTACGTTCTAGTTTTGGTCGCTTACTGCGCAAGGGACTTTGAACAAGTGTATGCGCATCTTGGAGCTTCAGTTTCCCTACGTGTAAATGAGAATGGATCCTCAGCTCCTGGAATACAGTCAACACTCAGGAAGTGCTGCGGGCTGACCGAATGGCTGGCTGGCTGGCTGAATGATGTCAGGAGATGAGTAGGCGCATCAACGAATAGCAGCGTTCGCTCCTGCAGGCACGCGGAGAGGGCTGCCTGTCTCAGGTGGGGCGGCCCCGGAAACAAACCCTCACGCAGCAATGAAGCAGTCGATTGGTGAGGGGGTCCCAAGAAGCCTCAGCAGAAAAGCTGGGAAGTGGGAGCAGAAGGGAAGGAGCGGTTGAGGGTGCGTGAATGAGCCCACGACCACTGCGGACAACTGAGGCGCGGTCCCACCGGGATCTCTGAGAAACAGTGCAGAACACGCTGGGCTATCTAAGCCCCAGCTCTCATCATCAATGGCTGAGGGCTTCCCCCCAGGGGTGTGAGCTCCAGGGAACTTCTGCCCTGTCCTGCCGGTGGGCAAAGAGAAGGCCATCCGCAGGGGGATGGAGAGCCGCTGCTGTCTGCTACAGAGCCATCAGCAGCCATGCAAGGATGAGTGCCCAGGGGATGTGGGCGAGGTACCCAGGCCGCCGGCCCCACTTCGCCACTGATCGGGATCTTCCCGCACTGGGCTGCGGAGGGGAGGGCATGACCCACTGGTGGCCGGGGGTTCAGGCTCCTCACATCACATGGCTGCCAACACCACGAGGGGCTAACAATGCAAAGTCCTGCTTATCCTCAGCGTGCCCGTTTCCTGGGCAGCCTCAGGCTAGATCAGCATTTCCCAGCCTCTGTACTGCCAACATTTTGGGCTGGTGACTTTGTTGTGGGAGCTGTCCTTTGGATCATAGGATGTGTAGCTGCATCCCCAGCCTCTACTCCTTTGATGACACTAGCACCTCCCGTTATGACAACCAAAACTTGTCCCCAGGCATTGTCAAATGTCCCCAGAGTGGCAAAGTTGCCCAAAGTGGAGAATCACGGGGGCGGATGGACGCCTCGCCTCATTCCCTAGACCGTAGCAGTTCCCCATTAGACTTTCTGAGTGGTTTCGTCCTGACCAGGCCCCGGCTGTGCTTAGTCTCTGCTCAGATGGATGCTGTGCTTAGAACACATCCCAGAGACAGGCTGGATCCCAGATGTGGGGCATGCCGCCTCCCTGCAGAGCTGAGCCCTGAGCTACAGGTGCATAAAGTTAAACAGCAAAGGTGGCAAGGGGTATCACGGTTGGGCGACAGGGACCATGCTGAGCAGGGAAGTCTGGCACCTTCTGGTTGAGGAGCCCAACCAACAGTCAGCCCCAGAGGCCAACCCCGGAAGACAAGGAGGCCCAGTTGGGCATACCGGTGAAGAGTTTTAAGTGCTCTGTGAGGCTACGCAACTCTCCTAGAGTTATATAGGGAGCAAGGGCCCAGCCAGCCAGCAAAGCAGTCCAGGCCCACTGCCTCCAAATTGCATCTTTCCATTATACCAGGTGGCATCCTTGTTGAAGGGGAGGGCATGAGTCCCCCCCGCCCCCTGCAACAGGATAGAGTGATGCTCAGAATAAACCCAGGTGTCCTGAGTCACTCGAGCTAACAGCCAACTCACTGGTCCTGAGTCCTCTAAAGAACAAGGCCAGCCTCCCCCTGGTTCACTGACCGTCCACCAAGTCTGAGAAGCCAACCTTGAGGCACAAAGTTGTGTTTCTCCCCTGGCCCGCCCCCCTCCACTCCTTTTCCTTTATGCTTCTCTCCAGGACTCCTGTGCCGGGTGCATGCCAATCAGAAGGTACACAGTGGCCTCTGGCCGTCTGGCAGGCATGATTTACATCTCGACCCAGAAGCTGGCTGAGCAGAGAACCAAGGATGGGCAGTGGGGCTCCAAGCCTGCTGTGCTGTCGGCAACCCCTGCTCGTCCCGCCTTTGTTTCCTGGCCTGTCAGGGCAGCAGCCTACCTGGGCTAAACAAGATAAAGCAACGAGCAAGAGCAAAGAAACTTTTGTCCCCACCCGGCCTCTGCTGCGATCTTCAGGAGGCCTGAGTGGGCATGTTTGGTGGCTGGGGCAGAGCTCTGGCTGCAGGGTTGTTCATTTCATACACATGCATGCCCGTACACATGCGCACACACACACACACACACACACACTTACACTCCCACACAGGCCCTAGAAAGTGGCAGGTTTGTCCATCCCTGTCCCCTCCATTCACATGGATAATTAAAATGCCTCTGGGTGATAAGAGAGATAAGAGGGAAGCAAGCACAGGACCATACGGTTGGAAAGAAGTCTCCAGAAATGCAAGGTTGTGTCGGGGCATGCCTATGTAGAGGTGAGGACGCACAAACACAGAGAATTAGAAAGTTTTCTTTGAATCTCCCTATCGCGTCTGTATTTATGAAGAGGTCCTAATCCAACAGATTAAGGGGTTTTGATAGCCCCACAGACAGCTGGGACTCAAGCTTGGGCCTTGAGATGCAGCCCTGAGCATGGCTCTGGAACGATCTGCATCCACGGCTTTGCTGGGAGAGGAGGAGGGGGTCGGAGTCCTTGGCCTCAAATGGGGGCCGTGAAGCTGTTGACATTCCTAATCATTCCACCACGAGCCTGAGAAAAGCATCAGAGGTGACGGTAACAACCAGGCCTGTGGCTCTTTGTGTTGCCAAGTGTCTTCCCATCCGTCACCCCGTGGGAGCCTCATGACAACCTGGGGAGGGTACAGGTGGGGAAACTGAGGCTCGGCAAGTCTGAGCAAGGCCGGAAACGATGAACTGCAAACTACAGATTTACAGACGTTGAACTAATATCTTCAGCAGCAGCAGCAGCATCTTACCCCTTATTTGCCAATCGTGGCCTAAGACGTCTCGCGGACAGAGTCGTGCCTCAGCCACGCCTGAGTCCCCCACAGGTACCAACTGACAACTTGACATACAGTCAGGGATCAATACCCACTTGACGATGGGTTCGTTAACATAATACACAACAGGAACCCAGCACGGAAGACAGTAAAATACTCACATCTAGTGAATTTGGACTTTATGGGCTCAAAGCCAGGAAGAGTAGTTTTTCATGCTTTAAACACAAAACAAGCAGAGACTGATCCTGTCCAGAGCTCAAGTGATCTCCAGGCTCAGACTAAGACCATCTGTGGTTCCCAGCTACACGATGTGCCCTAAGGAGCACCAGAAAGTATCCCCTTCCTCGAAAACCTCTCTTTTGCCGTCTGAAATGTACACTTGCACTCCCTCCAGCAAAGGCAGCGAAAAGTTCAATTACTCGTCTGTGATGAGCCCACCACACCTTACTAAGGAGTAGTTCCTAAGACGAGCTCCTGCTTCACAGCTGATGCGCAGGAAGAGAACACGGGTCCGTTTTGATAAGGGGTGAGCATGTCAACAGGGGAAAGCTCTAGGTGTCGTAACATCTTGTTACCAGGGACAGTGAAAGGACCCTAGGCAGCTAGCCCTAAGGAAAAAGAGAGAAGCTTCTTCCCTGAGTCACACTGTCCTTCTGTGCAAATTAGGGGTTGAGCCTGGTGAGGGATGGTCCAACAGAACTAACCCAGGTCAAGTGGCCAACATCGGAGTTATGGCTGGGGTCAGCCCTGGACGCGGCTCACCCACAGAGAGAGGGAATCTTGTACGAACGCCAAGGGAAGGGGGTACCTTGAATCTCTACCATCTTTTCTCTGGCTTGGCCACTGGCGTTTCTGGGTCTGAAGCACAGACTTAGGTAGAGCACCCAGAGCTCAGGACGGAGTAGGAGCCCACATACCGGAAGCTACCAAAGGAGGGCCCGAGGCTGTGGAACCGAAGGGATCAGAAGCAGGTACTAAGTGCCAAGGATCCCGGACCCAGGGAGGGGAGCAAGCGTCAGCCAGACAGGTCATCAACTCGGTGCTGTGGTCCCAGGTCTTCTCTTCAGGGTGGCGGGGGCAAGCTGCCGTGACGGGGGTGAGGGGGCAAGTGCACAGAGTGGACAGCCGTGCTTGGCCCTGATGGAATGGCCGAGCTGTAGCCTTCGCCGCAGGAGCAGGCCCAGACTTGGGGTGACCAGGTGCCTCTCTGCGCGGCCCAGAAAGGCAGGGATGCAAGGTCTAGAGTGAAGACAGGGCAGGCGGGAGTGCTCTAATTTTCAATTACTGTGCTGACACCAAATGGAGCTCCGAGGCCCTCCCTCTACTCCGGGGTGTGTTTGACTTTGAATCACACGACCTCCTGAACATATAGACATAGACAGCCGTGGCTCGGTCCTGCTCGCTCGTCCAGCCGGGCCGCCATGGGGCAGGAGCCGCAGCCCAGCGTTTACACACAGGCTTATTAAAGCAAATAGGGTTTGGCCTAGATTGTAAATAGGCCCTCCTTCGGGTGAGTGTACTGCTGGGATCCTCCGGGCATTTCATACGGAGCACGTGCCACCAAAACGGGCCTGCCTGGCTGCCCTGGACCACAGAGAGACCTTGCCAGTCCCATTCTCCTTGCGCCCCAGGGATCCGTAAATATTTGCTTAAGACAAGGAACATTCTCCATGCATCATCCCACCCTCTTGGACAGGGGAAGGAGATTTTTCCCCATAATCTCCTGCAGAAACCGGCGCTGCCTTTTATGGAGATCTATCCGCCCCCCCACCCCACCCCCGCCCCTCTTTGCCGACACACACACACTGTCTCAATGTCTGCCTGGCTTCAGTTTTCCCACCTGGAAAATGGGCAGGGCCCATGACATGCTTTCTCCTCAGGCATCCTGTGCTCCCTGGGAAGCACTGGGAAGCGAGGAGCACTCTGCGCTGGGCGTCAGGAGCCCTGCAGTCCAGTCTCAAACTTCCCCTTTCCTCAGGGAGTGACCTTGAGTACTTCCTTCCTAAGTCCTGAGTCTCCTATTTTCAGCTGCAAAGCAAGGGGGCAGATTGAATGATCTCTGAGCTCCCTTGTCTCACTGGTGCCTTTCCCTAGTAAAGCCTGTGTGTGTGTGTGTGTGTGTGTGTGTATGTTTGGGAGAGAGAGATAGAGAGAGAGAGCACAACCTTAAGCTGTCTTCGCCTGCCTGGTACCCCCCATCCATACATCTGGGTTTCCCCTGGGGAGCCATCTCCTGTGGCATGCCATCTTGGTGGGAGTATCCGTCAAGATGTGCTTGCTGGCAGGCGGGCAGGAGACTCAGGCAAGCCCAGCCAATCGCTCTCTTTCTAGAAGCTGACTTGAATCGGGCGCCCCTAGGATGGAAAGACTGGAGCCCAGCCATCCATCGAGCCCTGCCTCCAAAAGCCTGCTCAGGAATTTCCTCCTTCCTAGACCCCCAGAGGTTCTGGATCCCTCTCCCTTCTGAGGCCCCCTTTCCAGCCCTAGTTCTGATTTTGCAGGTCACCTGCCATCCGCCCGTTCATCTGTGTGCCCGAGTCCTTCAAGTCTGCTCAAATTTCACCTTCTCCACGAAGCTTTCCCTAGTCTCCCCATGTCTAACTGCAGCCTTCCCGCTTCTCCTGCCCCCCCCCCCCCCCCCCCCCCCCCCCCGCCTGGCTTTGTTCTTCTACACAGCACTTTATCACTGTGGTTTCATTGTACGAATTTACGTACGTGCTCTGGGCCCTGGCCATCTCTCCCCCGCTAGAACATAAGCTCCGTGAAGGCAGACATGTGCATCTGTTTTGCTCATCGCCGCGTTCTCTGTGCTCACAGCAGTATCCGGCACATGGTAGGTACCCACTCAATATTGGTTGAGTGAATGAGTGTAGTGCCTGAAAGTCAACAATGGTTGGTTTGGGTTCTAATTCGATACTGTCTTTTGTCCCCACTCTGGATCCCTGCCGTCCCTGGCTGGGAAGTCTTTTGCTGATAGGGGAGCAGGAAGCCTGACCGAAAGCAGGGATCACCACTCACATATGGTTGGGGGGGGCTCCAGGGGAAGGTTTAGGGGGTCCTCCTTCAGGGCAGGGTAGCTCACTCGTCTACAGTTTCTTCACTTTCCACCCCTGTGTCCTCGACCAGTCCCTGGAATCTGAACCACCTTCATTTAAGGAATCTCAAAGTCCTGATCTGTTGTCTAAGAAAGTCAGAGACGAAGAAAGGAAGAGAAAAGGAAAAATGCAGACAGGACTCAGTGGGCTAGAACCTGAAAATCAATTGAATACACCAATTTTTTGGGGGGGAGGATTTAACAACTCTTGTTCCTGTGGTGACATCAAGGTCCTGAAGAGGACAGAGGTTCAGGCAAGCCCACCAAAATCTTCTGGACTCGTGGGGGACCTTAGGCCCATCTCTCTGGCCCCATCAGTAATCTGCTCTCCCACACAAGTTCCATCGCTTAGGCTTGGGCCCCACATCGCTACTCTCTCAAGGTCTGTCTTTACATCACTGATGCTTCCTGCTCAGTGTCTCCCCTTGGGCCCCTCGTCTTCCCTCACTCACTGAATGAAGCCCCCCCCCCCTCAAGTCCCCTGGGCATCTCACTCCACACTCCATCCTCAGGAAAGATTTCCCCAAACTCTCCTCTATACCCCCGAATCTGGAGCTATCTCATGGCCTACCTGAAATCTCCTTGGCTCTCTGCCAATCTTTCCTCCCCACCTTCCTTAACTTCTCTGCACCCCAGACCAGATGAGCCTTCTGGGACCATGTGTAAAACGGGGTGTTCATCCCCTTCTCAAATAACTGTTGAGCGAGTTTAACAATATCATTCAGGCACAGGTTCTTTGTAAATGGCACCTGTGTTATTTGGGCCAACTGAGTCTCAGACTGTAAATGCCTCCCCTTTATTTCCGCAATCTGGTATTGTGGATACAGCTGCATATTGGGAATCTCACCTATGTGTTCCCCACTCCCCAGGACTCTCCCCAGGCCTGGGAGCCATGTCCCAATCCTCAGTTTTCACTGGGCATGGACTCCTGATATGAACCCCACCTGCTTCTCCCTGACATCTGCAGGGCATCCTCCCAGTGCTCTCTCCTGATGGAAGAGCCCAGGGTGGGGCCAAGGAGGAGGCAGGGCAGGGGGGAGGAGAGTGGCAGGGTTGAATACCGCGCCTGGTGATGTCCATGTACGAGCCTGTCCAATCCTCAGCGGCTCCAGGAGGAACGTATTCTTATCTTCGCTGGACAGATGAGCAAACAGAGGCTCCAAGAGGGTCAATGGCATGTCCAAGGTCACTGAGTCATCAGGAGGCCACTTTGTTCTCCCTCCACCCAGCTGCCCGAGGAGAAGGGTAAAGAAGACAGGCCAGGGCCCAGAGCAAACTCGCTCTGGCTAATATACCCTTAAAAATGTGGTCCTGGGGGCAAAAGCGGGAAGGGGAAAGAGGTGTCTGTGCCAACGAGAGGGCGCAGGGAGGAGGGCGCCTGTGCTCGGTCATGCTAATTTTGACATTTTCCTGTGCGTCTGCTTGTCATCATCAACTTATAATTTAACCTCGTCGTGGCGATGCCTCTGGAATGTCAACAAGGCTCGCTGGAATTTCATTAGAGCCCGGCAGCTGGCCCCTGGTATTTCTGATACAAACGATGTACAGCTGCATTCTGGCCCTGCAGTCTTTATCCCCCCATCTCGCGAACAGCGGCATTAGACACACTTAATCCGGAGAGATATTCTGCGCACCAAGAAGAGGGCTTGTCAGTCCCTCCAGGGGCATCTCCTATGGACTGCTCTGCCTGAGCCAATTAACCCAGAGTAATTGCTGAAAAGCATTAGATATTGATGATGGATACAGGGGGCTGACCCCAGGGGTGGCTGGAGGGAAAGTGGTGAATAATGAAACTTCTCTGGGCGTCTGCACAGCATTTGCCGCTTTCAAAGCCCCTACTCACACACGGTCGCAGTGGTCGGTTGATACAGGCTGGGGAGCTGGCAGTGCTCCCCCCCGCATAAAAGTGAAAATTAAACTTTGGAGCAGGAGATGATTTTGAGTTCGCCAGAACAGAGAAACACAAAAAAGCTGGGCACAAAACTCCAATGTCTGGATTTTGCACTCCAGACATTGGATTGTTGGATTCTTTGGGCAACAAATATTTATGAAGCACCTACTATGAGATGGCCATTGTACTTGGCTGGAGGATGTGGTTTCTCTCTCTCTTGTATCCATGGCATTTCTTTGTACGATCTTCTCCTTTGGGGTCCTCCCCTAAGGGACATCCTTCCCTGATTCCCTACAATGCACACCTATTTACCTGCCTTTGCTCCTCTGGCCCCATCGGAATCTGTGCTCAGGGGAGGATTAAACCTGAGTGTATAGAAGTTTCCTAAGGGGCGCCTGGGTGGCTCAGTCGGTTAAGTGTCCAACTGCAGTTCAGGTCATGATCTCACAGTTTGTGGGTTCGAGCCCTGTGTCAGGCTCTGTGCTGACAGCTCAGAACCTGGAGCCTGCTTCAGATTCTGTGTCTCCCTCACTCTCAGCGCCCCCCCCCCCACTCATGCTCTGTTTCTCTCTGCCTCAAAAGTAAATAAACATTAAAAAAAACATAAAAGAAGTTTCTTTGCCCCATCCCAACAGTGGCCTCATGACACTGATCCTTCCCAGGAAAAGGGAAGCCCTGTCCTGTTATAGGATTGCTGCATCTTTGTGAACAGGATGGAGAGCCATCTGGGGCCAGAGGGCCTTCTTGGCCCTGGAAACAGACTGTCAGCAGCTGCCTGCCTGGCCTGTGGGTTCAACTGTCCTGGCCAGTCCTTTGCATCATGGAGTGGCATGGAAATTTTGAACCATGATCCTGGTGTATCTATGAGTCCATGGGATGTAGAGTCTTTGTGCCTCGTATCCTAGCATGCACCCCTGAGATACTCAAGTGGGGTAGAGGCAGGCAGGCACAGGGGTGAGTTCATGGCAGAGACCACACTGGGCCCAGATCTTCCCTGGGTTGGGTGCTTGACTGTACCAGCATTAACCAGGGCTGGACAACCTCTTCCCTGGATGTGTATACCCAATGCTGCTTAGACTACAGCCCCTAAAAGTCTCACTTGCTTGGGTTCTGTCCCAGTGTTTTCAAGATCCTCAGGAAGATGTTCCCTATTGACGTCGGGAATTTGGCTGGCTTACTGGACAAGGAGGAGAAGAATTCAAAGAGAACTTTCTGGAATCTAGTACCTGGAAACTTTCCCCACCCCCACCTCCTTTATTTTAACCACGAAAGGTCCAGAAAAAGCAGGGCTCTTTTTAAAGCTTCAAGTACCCGAGAGTGATAACAAGAGTTCAAAAGAGGTAAGAGTCACGTGAAGGCCCAGAGACCCATGGATTGGTGAGGAGACCGACAGGTGGACACAGAGGAGACCCTTGGAGAGAGGCAAAGAAGCACACACACTGCCAGCTAAACACACGCAGGCGGGGACGCAGGGACAAGGGCAGTTGCAGAGTCAGAGGGATGGGAATCCAAGGCCAGAAGAGAGATGTGCAGATCACATGGCCCAGAGCTTCCCACAAGCAAGTCGGTCCAAGGGCAGTGGTGCGGCCAGACCACCTGTGATGGCGTCCAGCCTGCCTCTTACTGCTGTGTGGCCGGGGGTTATTGCCTTGTCTCTAGACCTCAGTTTACTCAGCTTTAACATGAGGACAGTGATGGCGTCTGACTCACGGGTTTGCTGCGATGACTCAAGGGGTCCGGAACCGTGCCTGCCAGAAAGCCTGTGTCCACAGCCAGTCACAAGGATGGTGAGGTGCAGGGTGGGACCGTCGGGCGAGTCCTACTGTGTGGTTTTACTTCTCCGGCGGTGCCTGTGCCGCACTCCCGGGGCCACAGCATGCTGGGAGGGAGCAAGGCCAGCCTGGGGTCACTCTGGCATCGGGGTTGGGTCCCATCATGCTTTCAGATGCCACACAAACTCTGCCTCAGGGATTGGGGAGGGACAGGGGTTTAGGATGGCCGAGAGCAGAGGGTCCTGACCCTGCGGGTGGATTCTGCTGTGTAAGTAGGGAGAGGGAAATGACACGTGGGTGGGGACCCCACGCCTCTCCCCTCTCCCGGGACTTCTGAATGTGGGTCGCACGTAAAACCAAAATAGAAGAAACGGCAGGGAGGGGGAATTCAAGACCCCTCTGAAGCCTGCGGCCCAGGCCGTCAGGGTGGACCCAGGCTGCACTTTCTTAAGGACACAAGAGTGAGCACTCACACTGCCTGCTCACCTCTCTCCTTCATTCTCTCCTGCATGAGGAGCCCAGTGCGGTCTACTCGGTGCCTGGTAATGGGTTGTGGAGACACTGCTTCCCTGGGGCAGCTCACAACGAGGTCATCAGAGCCTCTGCCTTCCTTGCTTTGACACAGCCAAGCTCCACTAGCCCAGGAGGGGGTGCTCTCTCACCCTCCATGCACAGAGTCCCTTGGGGGAACCAAGGGACAGTCATCAGACCTCAAGCACTCCATGCTGAGTGGGAGCCAGCACAAGATATCAGGGTGGGTCCTACCTGGTTCCCTTGGGATAAGAGGGGCCAGAAAGACCCCGCGTGTCAGGAAAAGATGTATAAACCCACCCCTCCTCCAAGAACCTCCCCCCGCCGCATTTTCCCCTCCCAATAGCACTCTTACAGCCTAAGGGCTGGTCACGTCGGCCAATGCACGCATGGAGGTTCAGGGATGCCAAGGCCTTTTCTCAAGGTGACATAGCTCATAGATGGCTAACGTCTCACTTGCAGGGTCCAAATCACATGTTCTAGCCTCACACCCACACTCCTCCATCCTTGCTCCCTCACACACAACAACAAGGAACTTGGGGAAACTCTGTCTCGTTCAAATGGGCTCTGCGCAGATGAGCTGCTGGGCGCCCCAAGTAACCAGCTCCCCCCGTGCCTATCAGGCCCCTGTCTGTATCTACCGGATGCAGAACAGCCAGGGCCTCGGCCACCTAGTATTCCTGGGATTCTGAGCTGAGCCTCAGCCAGGGTGAGCCTCGTGGATTCTCACACAGCAGCAGCCAGGGGTGTGGGCTTGAAGCCCAGTCAGATAATATGAAAATAGTAATAACTGAAAAACAGAGACACAAAACACAAGGACACTGGGACAAGCATTAGAGGTGAGATCCACAAGCAGGCACAAGAGGCAGGTAGGCGGGGGGGATGGAAGGACACATCGCCACCGACAGCCACGTATTTTCAGGACTCAAGAGCCCAAGGACAGTCCAAGTTCAAGCAAGGCTGAGTGGGGAAGGAGGGGCGTTGGCTGAGGCCTGGTCTTCACTCCATTCCTGCCGCTTGGCCAAGGTCGGCTTTCACAGCATAGAGACGTTTCCCAGGTGAGATCAAAACATCCAGAAAGGACGCAGTGGGTCAGAAGAGAGGGGAGGCCAGAGGGTGGTAGGAGACAGGCCTTCACCAATATGGAGATGGGGGCCACAGTGGGAGGGGAGGTGCTTTTCTGAGAACTGGGGCCAGGAGGCAGCGGGCTGTGGTGGATGCAGGGATGTGCCCCCAGGCCCCTCTTCAGGAAGAAAGGACTTACTCCCTCAGCTGCCGGGGCCACCGCCTACAGGAAGCCCTCCGCTGCCAGCTCCCTTCGGGCTTTGTCTGCACAGAGCTGCCTTGCTCAAGATTGTGCCTCCTTTACAGGGTGCTCCATCTCCAATACCGATAGGTGGGAAGGTCCTGGGGCCTGAACACCCTGTCCCAAAGTGGGACACCTCAGAAGGCTCATTCCATATTCCTACCTCCCCACGGTATGGATCAAGATGTCCACTGACAGGGCCATACAGCTCAACTTCTCTTCTGCCGCGGCCCTGCTTTCTGCGTGCCCCCTCCACAGGTGTTACCCAAGAGCATTCCCTTATAAACTGACTGTAGGAATCTCCTTTGGCAGTCTCCTTCCTGGGGGACCCACCCTGTGACACATGGTTAAACACTGAGTAGAAAGCCCATTCTTGCCCGGCCGCACTGTACAAAGAACCTTTAGGGCTGTAATCTCCCCTGACCTTCACGATGACTTGGTAAAGAGGCATTACTGTTCCCACCCAACAGATGGGAAAACTGAGGCCCAGAGAGGTTAAATAATTGTTTGAAGGTCAAAACAGCAGGTAGTTGGTACAGCCAGGGCTCAAACCCAGGTCTGTTGTGCTCTAAAATGTATGTTCTTTCCTCTGGTACACAACTGCCCTGGGAAGGGAGGGGAAGGAGGGTAAGAAGGAAAGAACTAGAAGGAAGAGGAGAGGAAGGGAAGGGAAGGGAAGGGAAGGGAAGGGAAGGGAAGGGGAAAGGATCAGCTAACATTTAGCACTTACTCCAGACCAGGCAATGTACATACCATTTTACATTTAATCCTCACAATTTTATGACATATATATCACTTTTATCTATGTCATAGATGAAGAATTTGGTTCAGAGAGGTACAACAGATTGTCCAAGGTCACACAGCCAGTAAGTTGCAGAACCTTGATACAAATCCAGTTCCCTCTTATTCCAGGCCTGGACATCTTAACCACTACTATTAGGGAGAGTTAGGGCCAACCGGAAGGCTGAGGGACCCCAAGATGGAGGTGTGGGCTAGAGTACTGGGAAGTCAAGGTCCCAGGTGCCTGAGTAGAAGGGAAGCTTGGCGAGATCAACATCCTGGTTCTCCTGGGAGTATACGGGACCTGCTTGAGGGCTGACCCAATTCAGGCCTGGAGCCATCGCTTAGAAATTGCACCAAGCCAATCCCTAGCCGTAATTATCACCAGGCTTGCAGCACTGGGCTGAGAGCTTGAAATAGCTCTGTATTTATTTACCCTGCAATTACATGCTACATTAAATGCTCTGCGAGAACATGGCGATCACCCTGCAATTAACTGGTCCCTGCTTCCTGGGCAAGAGAAGGCTGGAGACAGTTACTGGGTGAAATCAAGTGCTGCCTGGTTTCTTAATGGGCCTGGGGGTCACCTTGGAACTTGTGCTGCTGGGCCTGGCTGGAGGTTGTAGCTCTCAGTGGGAGCTCTCTAGCTCCTGGGGAGAGGGGTTCACATCCATCAGACTTTGCTGTGAGTTCTGGAAGGAGCTGGCATATAAGCCCCTCCTTGAGCTGCACCCCACCCTGCCTTGTCTCCTCCACTCCTCTCGGAGCACCTAGTGACTCTCTGTACTTAATTTTTGGAATTCCTGGATCACCACTCCACCAGCTTTGCATGGGCATATTCACCTTTCAAGAGTCAGCTCAAATATCACCTCCTTGGGCAGTATTCTTGGAAAGAAGATTGCAAACGATAGTGAACACCAGACAGACCTGGGATCAAATACCAGTATCATTATCCAATAGCTGTGTGACTTCTGGCAAGTTATTTGACCTCTCTGAACCTCATTATACGTATGTGTGTGTGCACAGATGTATAGAACTCCCTGACATCACATGCATATGCATTACGTACATATATTAGAACTCAGTATCTTAAAGTTGGGAGCAGATCGTAGCAGGATGGAAATAGCATGGTACCTGACTAGTAGGTACACACTAAATTTTTGCCGAATTAATGAACCAAGGAGTAAATCAACCAATCAATCAAAAGTCAATTCGGAGCTGAGAATATGTATGCACCCATGTTTATCTTTGTGGCTCCCCACTTAACTTCCTACACATAAACATGGATCCATGTTATTCAAAAACATAATATGCAAACACGATGGTAATTGGTTTCTAGTTGCCTGGAGATTCCAGAGAACTAGTTTCTCAGGCTGTGCAGATAGATTAAGAATGCCAGCAAAAGGCATTAAGAAAAGAGTTAATTATATATTTACTACCTCTGTCATTTTCTCCTAATTATGTCTTGGCAAGCAGAGTTTCCTGGATGAGACTTAAATCTCAGTGTCTTTAAAAATATAATAATAAATCAATGTGAAATGGAGTGCTCCCAATAGCCAAAAATGCCCAGGAAAGTTTTCAATCAGTGAGAGCCCCAGTGAGCCGGGCTGGCACCTGTTCTGACTGTGTTTGGGCTCTAGAGACCAGATACAGAGCCAGACAAGCCACAGAAGAGCAGAGCTACGTCTGGGTCCTGCCACCGAGGCCGCCTCCGAGTTGGATAGGGGTCACCTGGAGTCCCGCGGCATCACCTGTTGCCAGTTTCCCACAAGGCACCAGGAGGGAGAAGCCGGGTGTGAAAATCATTGAGCCGCTCTTGTGGCATTTGCTTGGTTTCTGGATTGAGAAGGCAGGGACCATTTAGTGAGCACCTTCTACGTCAGTGGCTCTCGGCTGGGAACAATCTTGTCCTCGGGGGCATTTGGCAAGGTACGGAGATATTCTCGGTTGTTATGACTCAGGTTGTGCGAGTGGCGTCTAGTGGGTAGACACGAGGTATGCTGCCACACATCACCCGATGCACAGGACAGCCCCCGCAACCACAATTATCTAGCCCCAGACGTCAACAGTGCTGAGTTGAGAAGCCGCACTGCAGGTGACAGCAGGCTTGAGGCTGGGTGTTTCCATACTGTCTATTATTGATTATTGTCACTCGGTTTTCAGGGCTCTTTGTGTGCCTGTCTTTTCTATTTTGGTTCCTAACGATAAGGAAAACCCGGGCCCATGCACGCTCAGAACAAATGCCCAGGCTTCCTTCGTTGTAACCGCCACACTTCCGTGGCTGTGGTCACTCCCATCGAGAACCACACAGCGCTCGCCAGGGGAGGGGAGCAGACGCTCTGGTGGCCCACGGGCACCTGCACATGCCGGCTCTTCCTGTTCTCCTTGGGAAGAGACTGTGCTTCTCTCACGGGTCCCAGGAAGCAGACCAAGAGGAGCCAGGCTGCTGCTACCGCATCAGAGTGACCTGGGCAGGAGGCCCAGGGCATCCTCTGTCTATGAGATGAGCAGGAATCGGGCACCACTCCTGGGCCATTTCACTGTGTTCCATCCCACTCCGTCCAACACACCTACACCATCCAAGCAACTGTTAGGCCCACCTACCGGTTTCTATGATCTGAGTCTCTTGTCTATTATCTGAAGGTCTATGTACATAAAAGGCCCAAAGGGATTTTTCTAGGATGTTTGCTTGTGGTCTCCACAACCACTCTACAGGACAGATACCGCATGTCCTTTCACAGCTGGGGGCGGGGGGGAGAGGCTCAAAGGAACTAGATGGTTCACTTAAGGTAACACAACCAGGAAACACTAAAACAGGTGCAAACACCTGTCCACTCAACCCCAAGGCACGTGTTCTTGCCGCGACAGCTGGCTGCTGAGCGAGAAGGGTCATTTTTGAGCTTTACAAGAGGGGAGGGGAAGGAAAAGCATGGACCATCTCTAACCCTGACCTCTTTCCTGTCCCTAGCATCTGCGAGTCTCCCCACAGGGTGCCAGATGCTGAAAGGAGACTCAGTCTAAGAGCATAAGGGATACAGTCATTTGGGGACTGGTCATGGACGGTATGAATATAGATGTGGGTGACAAACACACAGGGCTCATTGATCTAAGAAGAGACCGAGGCTTCTTCTGAACAGGTGTCAGAAAGAGTTTAATAAAGGCCTCAAGCCACGGTGAGTCATTAAAGGCATGAGGCATGTGAGGAGGACAGACCAGCTTAGCCAGCTCTGGATAGTCTACACTGCAGATGGGAACTTGGGAAGCACGCTATGTAAATTACTGTAAACGTCTTCACATTACCCTCCTCCCGCTGTGCATACACACACACACACACGTGCATGCGCACGCACACACGCACAACTTTTGTCTAATCCAGCATATCTCAACCCGTGTCCCATAGACCAGCACTTTGGAAATTCTGTGTGCACGGGAGCTTTGCTGCCTCCACACAGGGCCCAGGTGGGGCCTGCCATTCTGCATTTCTAACCAGCCCCCAGGTGACGCTGACACAGTGGGTCCACAGGCCACATGTGAGATAGGAAGGCATTAGGATGTCAGTGAAGCAAGACGTGCACAGGTCTTCCTGGAGGCTGAAAGATTCCAGAGGTGGAGCGTTTTGGGAAGCGCTACACTACGCTGAACAAGCATGTGGGACTCTAAGGAAAGGAGTGGGGGATAATATGGATAAAGACGTTTAAAAGGCCTTACAGGAAACAAAAGAGGCTTGTTTGGGAGAACCATCATGCTGGGTAAGTCAGATCACATCCCTCCTCTCTCTGCAGCCGGGGATGGAAAAGCCCTCCAGGTGGCCAGCACGGCCCCCAGGACGTCCTGCCTCTCACCACCCTCCCCATCTCCAGGCACACAGGCCTGCTCTGGGAACACTACTAGCTGAGCAGACTCCAGCCCCAAGTCTTTCCTCTGACAGCCAACCCTACTAGCCCCCCCCAGCCGCCTTCTTTGCTCAAAGGCCGCCTGCTGGAGGAGGCTTTCCTGATGGGCCAATGGAATTTCACGACCTGCTATCCATGTCTTAATTTGCTTGACCTTTTCTTGTTCCATTTTTCCGATGCATTTTTGCCTTCAGACACAACGCACCCACATACCTCGTCATGTTTACTGCGCATCGTTTGTCTTCCCTACTAGATTACAAACTCCATGGGAGCAAGAATTGCACTGCCGTCACTTTGTTAAGGTTTTCGTTTTTTAAGAAACCTCTACACTCGGCGTGGGCTTGAACTTACAACCAAGATCGTGCCGACTGAGCCAGCCAGGAGCCCTTCATTGCTGTATTGCTAGCACCTACAACCATGCCTGGCATACAGTAGGTACTCTGCACCCCTCCTGAATCAGCAGTTGAGCAACTGCGAGTGCAGAGATCTTAGCAGCAGCGGAATATAGGATGCATCACCCTCCAGAGGTTTTCAGCCACAGAAGCTATTTCTTTCTTTTTTTTTTTCGCCCCCTCCGGGGGTGTCTCAGCATGACCACTATTCCTAAATGCACATTTTCCAGGAAATGTTGCTGTAAGAACTCACCAAGGCTCCAGCCCTCATCCATTTTCCTTAGTCCTTCCTGGCCTATTCATATTCATCCCCTGCCGGGTCCCAGGGAGATGGGTTCCATACGTTTATTAGCCACCGTATACATGTATCTTTAAATCTGCAAGAACAATGATGCTCCCTGCCCACTCTTCTAAGTGCCCACCCCCCCACTCCCGGCACTGCCGGGGTTGGGGGAGAGAGAAGGTACCAGGTTTCACACCAGGCCTTTTAAGCAATAGGTGCTTCACAAATACATATTTAAGCCTCAAAGTAATCCTCCGAGGTGAGTCTTAATCCCCCATTATACAAATGAGAACCAGAGTCTCAGAGAGATTAAGTAGCTCTTACGACTGGGATTCAGATAAAGGTCTGCCATACTTACAGCTCCTACACTCCCCACAACGCCAAGGTGGGGAACCTCCCAGAGCAACGTCTGGCAAGTGCCAAACTGCAGAATCGGAGATGCGTGTCTGTCCAGGGTGTCATCCTTTTTAGCAAAAGCATCAGCACCAGCGACAACAGCTAATGCCCCCTGAAGTTGTGCCATATGCCAATCATTATTCCTTTTTAGAATTTATTTGTTTAAATTCACGTTAGTTAACACACAGCGTAGTCTTGGTTTCAGGAGTAGAACCCAGCGACGGGTTCTACATGACATGGGTCCCAACAGGTGCCCTCCTTAATATCCATCGTCCATTTAGCCCACCCCCCACCCACCGCCCTCCAGCAACCCTGCTTGTTCTCTGTATTCAAGAATCTCTTATGGTTTGCCTCGCTCTCCGTTTTTATCTTATTTTCCTTCCCTTCCCCTAGGTTCATCTGTTTTGTTTCTTAAATTCCATACATGAGTGAAATCATAGGATACCTGTCTTTCTCCGACTTACTTTGTTTGGCATAAAGTCAATCATTATTTTAAGCACCTAACATGGATTTCGGTCTTTTAATTCCCACAACCACATGGCCCCCACTTCACAGACGAGGGAACTAAGGCAGTCGAGAAGCTTCACAATGTGCCATCTTGCCCAGGGTCACGCAGCTATGGAGCGGCACGGCCACCTGTGCCAGAATCAGGGAAAGAGTCAGGCCAGACACAGTCCCGGACCCACCTGCTGCTCCCGTGAGCACCTCACCATGCTTTGATGCTCTGGGCATCAACCCCAGCTCCTCCTTGCCTCTTCCCTCAGTGCCTTCCAGCGCTCCACCCTAATCACGCCCCAGCCTCCGGCTCTGCCTCCCGGCTCCCCGATGCATCTTTTTCTTCTGGCGGGAGGGCCCTGTGGACAGGAATCCGTCCTACAACCTCCCATCTCTGCAACACGCCCCCATACGGTCTTCCCAGGTGATCCACGCTGGGAGCCAGGGCCTGGCACCAAGAAGGCCCTGAGAGACTGGCATTGGCACAGGGGCACCTGAGACCCAGAGGAACTCTGACTTGCCTACTAAGAGCGCACACAGTCATAAACCTGGACCGGGACGCAGGCCTGGGAATCCCGTCCCATCAGAGTCCTTTACGTCATTTACCAGCCAGCCAGAGCGCTACATAAAAGTGCCAAGGGACAGCCCAAGGGTTCCTGCTCTACCTTCAGTGGGCTTATCATTTGTGTTCACGCGTACTTTCTTCACTCACCTGTTGCTTCACCCAAGACATCTTCGGTTCCGGTAACAAAGTAATCAAAAAGACAATCACTTCTAATGGAGATGAGATTTATTTTGTAAATCAATTGCTTTATTTCCTCCAGGTTGGTCAGATATAATATCGCATTAGTTTAAGGTATACAACATAATGACTTGATATGTGCATACGTTCTGAAATAACGACCACAATCATTTTAGTTAACATTCACCCCCACCCGTTAACTTAATAAATGATAACAGAAATATGCTTATAATAACAAACAGAGGTGGGGCGCCTGGGTGGCTCAGTCGGTTAAGTGTCCGACTTCTGCTCAGGTCATGATCTCGTAGCTCGTGAGTTCGAGCCCCGCATCGGGCTCTGTGCTGACAGCTCAGAGCCTGGAGCCTGCTTTGGGTTCTGTGTCTCCCTCTCTCTGCTCCTCCCCCGCTCATGCTCTCTCTCTCTCTCTCTCTCTCTCTCTCTCTTTCTCAGAAATAAACATTGAAAAAAAATTTAAGAAAAATAAATAGCAGTAAGCACTTAAAAAATAAAGAACTATCCAGGGTTCTGTGACAGCGTACAATTTGTGAGGGAAGCAAGAACGAATGTGACTTGGCCTGGGAATCAAAGAAAACTGCCTGGAGGAAGTGGCATTTGAAATGAGATACAAAGAACAGTAAGAGTACATAAGGCAAGAAGGGGCTTGAGAGGGAGAGCACGCGCAGAGGAAGGCCCTGCAGCAGAAAGACTATAACGCCGTCAAGATTATCAGATAACCATAATATAGAATAGAATGTATACACATAAAGTACAAGGCTCTCTCCGAGGAAAGCAACAAACACTTACTGAGTGATTCCCAGATGTCAGCCGCTTCATCGCACCCATTTCACAGCTGGAGTAACTGAGACTTGGGAGGATTAAGACGTTTGCCAAACAAGTGCGCAGACCCTGTTGATGTTCCACGCCGATCGCGCGCATTCCTGTTCCTCGTGCCTGTGTGCCTCTTTCCTCCAGCTGTTGTGGTGGTTTTCTCACTTCTAATGACCTGCCCCTGCTACTCCCTTTGGAGGCCTGTCCTGGGGCCACTGTGTCCATTTGTCGCCGCTCCCGGAGAACTGTAAGGTGCCTGGGAGTTAAATGCCCCTGGAGTGTCCCTTCAACGGTGATGGCCGGGAGCATGAGGCCCCGCAGCACTGCCTAGAGCGGGGACATGCTGGAGTCCCCTGGCGGAGTCAGTCTCAGCCAGGCCCTGGCCCCAAATTGTTCCCTTGCCTCACATCTCCTGCTTCTCTGGCCTGCCTTCCCCATCTCCTCATTGGATTCTCCTGGGATCCCTTCTTTTTTTTTTTTTTTTAAATTTTTTTTTTCAATGTTTATTTATTTTTGGGACAGAGAGAGACAGAGCATGAACGGGGGAGGGGCAGAGAGAGAGGGAGACACAGAATCGGAAACAGGCTCCAGGCTCCGAGCCATCAGCCCGGAGCCTGACGCGGGGCTCGAACTCACGGACCGCGAGATCGTGACCTGGCTGAAGTCGGACGCCTAACCGACTGCGCCACCCAGGCGCCCCTGGGATCCCTTCTTAATAAATCACTCAGACAGGAAGTCTCACCTCAGAGACCGCTCCTGGGGAACCCGACCTAAAACACAATCCGCGTCTGTTTGAATCTGAAGCCCTTTCTCTTGCTAGGAAGACAAGATGATTCAACAGAGCGAGGGGAAAATTAGTTAGTAATGTTAATAGGGAGGAAGAGGAAAGCCCCAGAGAGTTAAGGGAATGGTTAAGCATCCAAGGATGCATAGCTTCTAACCCAGTGGAGAAGGCAGGCCTCCAGGGTGCGGAGGGTGACGTTACGGAACAATGACAAGGGTGACAGAGGTCCCTCCAGGACACAGGGAACCGTGCCATCTGGGTGGAGTCGTGGCATGCAGCCCTGTAAGGGAAGGCAGGGCCAGGCCAGGAAGGGGTTCCTCAGGATCAGGCCAAGGAGAAGTCCGAGGTGGAAAGAATGTGCTTTCTCAGCAGCCACGCCTAGGCTCCAAGGCTGCACCCACCACTTCCGGGCACCAGGGCACCTGAAACAGGGAACTCAGCTTACTGGGCAGTGAAATGACGTGACCTACTTCAGATGTTTGTTTTGAGGGTGAAATAAGAACAGCACCATGAAAACCCCCGGCCCATTACTAGAGATTCACACTGCGTTTTTTTGTGTGTTTGTTTTTCCCTTTCTCTCTCTCTCATTACAAGAGCTCGGGCTCATTTCTGTGAGAGGACTCACTGCAAAGACTTCAATCCACAGAGTAAAATTTTCAAAATCACATTTTAGAGAAACTCAGATTTCAGTGGAACGTGTGACAAGCTAGAGACCTGGAGACCGATGAGATGGTTGCAGGAGACCTCTGGGTTTGGTCATGAACCTGACCTAGGAAAGTGGCAGCGGGCACAGGACGACATCTACAGAGACGCTGGCAAGGGCAGCGAGTGAGCAACTGGCTTGAGGGAATGAAGGACAGCCAGGGACCCAATGGGATTTGAGGCTTTGAGCTGGTGTCTGAAAGAACAGGGATGAGAGAGAGAAGACATACCTGCTTGAGGGTGAAGGTAGGGAGTTGGATTTGATGTATGTTGAGCTTAAAGTAACATCCAGACAGGGGCGCCAGGGTGGCTCAGTCGGTTAAGCATCTGACTCTTGGTTTTGGCTCAGGTCATGATCTCACAGTTCGTGAGTTCGAGCCCCACGTCGGGTTCTGTGCTGACAGCACGGAACCTACTTGGGATCCTCTCTCTCTCTCTCTCTTTTTTTTTTTAATTTTTTTAATGTTTATTTATTTTTGAGAGAGAGAGAGAGACAGAGTGTGAGCAGGGGAGGGGCAGAGAGAGGGAGACACAGAATCGGAAGCAGGCTCCAGGCTCTGAGCTTCCAGCACAGAGCCCGACGCGGGGCTCGAACTCACAGACTGCGAGATCATGACCTGAGGCGAAGTCGGACGCTTATCCGACGGAGCCACCCAGGCGCCCCGGGAATCTCTCTCTCTCTTTCTCTCTCTGCCCCTACCCCGCGCACACGTGCTCACATCTCTCTCTCAAAATAAACAAACACACTTAAAAAATTAATAAAGTTACATCTGGAAATCCAGAGAAGCAACAGCATTTGGCCAAAAGAGCCAGACAGACCTGTGTTCAAATCCCCAGCCCTGCCGCTCACTAGCTGTGAGACTAGCTAAGTATCAGGACCTCTTTGAGCCTCTACTTCCTCATCTGCAAAAAAGACAAGACAAATACAGGTTGCTTTAAGGACGGAGGCAGGCAACATCGTCTGGCAACTCATAAACTGTTAGGTCTACAATACTGTTTTTTTTTTTTTAACGTTGATCAAGCAAATGGAAAGGAGTTGTGAGGTCAACCTCAGAACTAATATTGTAGATTCCAAAAGCACTGAACTGAAGTGGAAGGCTGAGGCATGAGCATAAGGTGAGATCAATTACCTTTTGGAAGAAAATGTCCTGTCAAAGACCGACAGGCACCAAAGATAAATTTTCAGCTAGTCAGCTACTTCTGTTTTCCCATAAGGAGAACAACTCCATTCAGTTGTACAAACATTTATGAGCCAGACGCAGTGGAAATGGGGACCCTGAGATGAATAAGGCGCGGTTCCTGCCTTGGGAGGACTCACGGTGTCTTGGAGGGGACAGACATGTACAAAACCAAACAAAGGGCGATGTGAGAAGAGTTACATCAGAGGCCTGAGCCACGAGGACTGAGGGTACACCGAGGAGGGAGTGATTGATTTCGCCGAGAGGATTTTATGCGGAAATAGCCAGAACACTAAGATCTCTCCCAAAGCATTAAACACGCATAATCATTTTTCAAATAAATTAACCGTGAATAATAGTATTCACTTAATTATTAATTCAAAAATGATGGTTCAAAGACAAGGAACAAAACCAAAAACCCTAACCCCAAATTTCTAGGTCATCATGGTAAAATGAGGAGGGAGATACAAGAATCCAGGTCTGCAAGTGTAGGGTCCCCTAGATTCCAACTCGAACAGCCTCTAAGCCACACGGGTCCTCTGTGATGCGGTTGACCAGGGCTGGCCGCTAAAACAAAAACATCCACCTGTGCTTTATGAGTTCATGGATATGAGGCTGGGTGTCAACATAGAGGAAAAATATCGTGTCCCTATTAAATGAATCTCAAGCAGCCGCTGCAAAGACCAGAATGATGGACCTGGAAGGAGCCTTATAGGTTCAGCTAATTCAAACCCCTCTTTCTGCTTTCCTGATAAGGAAAAGGCACCGAGAGGGGAAGTGATTCACGCAAGGTCACCTAGGTGTGGAGAGCCAGGACAGAGTCCAGAGTTCCTGATTCCTCACTGAATGCTGTAAGACACCATCTGCCTCTCGAATGAATCAATGACTCCAGATCCTATAGGGTCCGTAACGCCATCAGCACATGCACACATGCGCAAGTGCACGCACACACACACACACACACACACACTCCTAAGGTGACCCTCAGTGGGCCACCACATCCTTTGCATGGAATAAGGGTCTGCCATGCCCTTGGCAAGAGCCCACAAGTGTGGCGCTCAGAACCAGCCCATGGAGTCCAGCCTCCGGGGGATGACAGTCCAGCAGGGAAGGATTCTTTAGTTCACGGACTGCTGGTTTCCCCAATGTTCCCAAAAACAGCCTCACCTGACATTCCCTGCCAACCAAGGCAGGAAGTTCTGCTAATTTCCTTAATAACTTAACAAGATTATCAACCACCACCCTGTGGGCGCAGATTTGGTCTTTCCTTTTGGTTATGGGAACGCATCCATTTTTCACACAATTATAGCCTGAGAGGATCATCACTGGGGCTGCCAATCGTGGGCTTATTAGGAGCAATTTAGACATGAGATTGGATTTCCTTTCTGCACAGAACTTTTTGTTCGAAGCGAATGAACTGGTGTTCCTTTAATATATTAATAAAATGTTGTCCAAGAGGTGTTTGCTCTTTAAGACCGGCCCGGTGGCGGAAGAGTGAGAACACAGGTGGGGGTCCTGGCTACCTGTTGCCCCTCTGTACCATCCAGCCCTCCATTTGGGTCTCCGGGCCTGTTTCTCATTGCCTACGGTGATAGAGTTGGGCGGGGTCGGTTGTTCAGAACCGAGGGCCCACAATGCAACAGAATGATGCATATTACCGATCTAATGCCTCACGGACTAACTAAATTGTGACTTCTCTCCTCTTGGGCAGAACCGATGTCTTCTGAGTGTGAAACGCCAGTTAGCTCAGCCTGGTCTGATGCTCTGTCAATGACATCATGGGGATTTAGAGAAAAACAAAGGGAGGGGGGCAACTGAGGAAATTGATTTCTAAGGTCTGTCTCTGGTCGACTGTTTATTCATTGAAACTCAGCTTTCCTGACCCTGCCAGGCTGAATTTGCTTCCACCCCTCCAGCACTGCTTATTTGGGATTTCTGCTGTGTACACATAGTGCCTTCTCCCCACTGGGCCATGCCTACCTTAAGGATGTGGGGTGTATGCTGGTTATGGCTCTACCCAGGAACGTGCGAGAACCGGCTCACACTGGTTCGCTAGAGCCAATTACGTGCATTTCTTCCAAGTTCAATGACTTATTGAAACCAGTCATGATGGGAATATTTACAACGGGGAAATTGAAAAACATTACAAAGCAGGACTTGGTTTCTTCCCAGAAAGTAACTTGTTAAATATTTACTAGCACATCACTGACTATATTCTCACTGTTTAGGTTTTGGGGTATAATAACTGCATAGTTGAATTTTGATGAATAAATGAATGATCAGAGTCAGAAAACCTGGGAGCTGATAGGTTTCAGGAAGGCCAAGCTACGTGTACAAGTGAGACCGAAAGCTGCCTGGGTAACTCGCAGGAGGGGTATAAATGAGAGCAGAGGTTTTAAACCTCGGCCGTGTACTAAAATCTGCATCTCAGTCCTGAACCCCTGGGGTGAATCCCTTGAACATCGGTATTTTCTAAATATCCCCACGTGATTCCATAACATGGCCAAGTTTGAAACCTACTGGCTTAGAGAAAATTCCTGGACTAATCTTAGCCCCTCAAGACACCCATCTCCCAGCACCCCAGGTGTTCCCTGGTCCCTACCATTTGAATACGGGGAGCTTGAGAGTCAAGTCGAGGGATGAAATTTCTCGGGTAGGTTGGCGGCCATCCCTCTTATAACAGCCTGGGTCACAAGGAGGTTCTCCATGTATGGTTTCGACTTTTTGGCTCATGTCTAGGATGACGATTTAGTTAGGTGGCCATTTAAAAAAAAGCGCCTCAACTCCGCGGAAAAGAGTTCAAAAGCCACAGCCCAAAGACAGTTTCCCTGCAAGTGGCTAGTGCATGCCCATTGTCCCCACCTCCCCACACTTGAATGTCACTGCCAGTCCCTTTGCTCCACGCTACATGTCGGCTGTTTTTCTCTCTTTAAAGGGCCATTACAAGCACCACCTTCTCTTTGAGGGTCTCCTTGATCTCCAGAGCCATCAGCAAGACACGGAGGCAGAAGCATGGGCTCTGGAGTTCAACAGACTCTGAGTTCAAGCTTCAGTTCTGCTTGATAGCTGTGAAGATTCAGCAAGTCACTTAGCCTCCCCGAACCACATGTCCTGCCTGTATAAAATGTGGTTGGCAAAACTTAAGAGAAATTGACAGAACACATCTGGATGTGTCTGGTATCATGGAAACGGGAGAGGACAGAACCATGCTGTTTCAGTCTCATCAGTCTTAACCTCACTTGCCATTTATTCTGGCCACGTCATACCCCTCTCTGACCCTCGGTCTCCTCCTCTGGAAGTGATGGAGTCCGACTGATGCTCTGCATGGGCCTTTTCAGTTCTAGAGGGACTTCGTGTCTCTGCCTCTCACCCGGCATGTATCTGCCTTCTGTGGTGATTGATCTTTTTCTATATATGACCTGTCTCTCCAACCAGATTAGGGGACCCCAGAGAGCAGTGAATGTGCCTTATTAGTCTCTGTATCTCTAGAGCCCAGAAGAGTGCCCTAAACTTAGGGCGTTTATCACATTAGACTTAGCTCTCTCCTGCTTTGTGGGCGCCTCATCCAATGAAGGGGCCAGCCTGAGCTATTACAATGCTGTCTGATGCTCCAGCCCCAGGGGTCTGTGCCCCCGCAGGCCTGAAACTACTGTAACTGCTTGTAAATGGCTCAGGATGTGTCAACTGCCGGCAGGGACCTGTGGATACATTTCCCAAATGGTAAGAAGAGCCACGTAGTAAATTACCAATGGATCAGCCACGGGACTGGATAAATGTTCTTTCAGATGTCACCCACCTGGAATGATGCGTGTCCTTTCGGACACTGTGTGGTGTCACCTGGATGGGGCCAAAGTAAACCACTGGAAGTCACGCCATGCTGTGGGGCCAAAGCCCCATCCCATCCTTGGACCCCTAAGTCACGAGTTACACTCAGCAGTCTCTCCTCAGTAATTGCCTCTTTCCCTAAGTGATGCCAGAGCCGATGCGTTTGTTATTTCCCCTTAAATGAGGATTTGCTAGCGGGCCTGTATTTTTTTCTCGCCTAATAACAACTGACAGCAAAGTGTGAAATTAGCTATAACAAGCACCAAAGAGTGAATTTTGCCAACTCCCAAACAAGCTGAGGAATCAGTAGCTGGCCCTCAAGACTCAGTGGCCTCAAGATGTAGTGGTCTTCCTGACCCTGAGCCCACCAGAAGGGGGTAGGGCAGTCTCCTGGCTCCAGACTCCCACTGGATTTGGGGGTTGGGAAACTGGTGACCCTACAGCTACTGGGAAAGTTCACTGATGCCAACACCGGCCCGTTTGATGCAAGCATCCCAGAAGATTGAAGCAATGCGAAGGAAATGGGGCTCGTCGACATGAGGTTTCAAACAGTGCTCCCTGGAAGGGCTGGTCTGTATGTGTGATTTCAACTTTTTAGGTACAGAATCTCAAAAAGCGCTGGAGAAACAAAGGAGATCTGGGATGTGCCAGAGGACTCCACACTCCTCATAACTACCTTGCCCGCTAGCTGTGTGGCCTCAGAGCAGGACTGCTAGCGAGGGCCATGCTGGCCAACCCCCCCTGTCACAAGGCCACTCTGTTCCCAGAGGTGACAATACCAAGGGCTCCCGCTGGGGTGGTGCAACCCTGGCAAGGAAATTTTCTCTCTCTGAGTGTTAACTTCCTCATTTGTAAAATGGAGACAATATTGCCATATTCACGGGACAATTGGGAAAATAAAATTGGGCAAGTGTATGATTTAGGTCATTTTCCCATCCTCGCTGCAAAGCCCAGTCCTCATGTCCTAACTAACCCTTGAGGCTTGACACCCAGAGCATGACAGAGGGACACTCTCCTCTGTCTACTCCTTGTCCATGTCTCCTGCCTCACCCTGCCCCCGCCCCCCACTCTTCAGCATGTTCCCCGGCTCCTGCCATTTTCTCTTTCTCTGACTCAGTCCCACTCACAGCCTTCTGAAAGGGATGTCACACGTCAGGGAGCCTCCTCCTCTAGCCCCTTCAAGATTCTGGGTCTCTATTCTTGTCTACAACTGGCTCTCGGCTTCAAACCTGCCCATCTATACTCTGCCTTCTGTTGGCCCCTGACGACCTGATTCTTGCCGTGCTCGCTGGACTTCCATTAAGCCTGGAGGGAGCTATGCAAGGAGGAAGAGGAAGAAGCAATTGCACATGCCAGCTCACTTCCTGTAGGCGTCCTGTCCACTTCCTGTAGGCGTCCTGTCCACTTCCTCTTCCTGCCGGCCTCACCCGGTCTCACGCTTCACCCCTACAGCAGTAGTCTGGTCCACTGACATCAGTCCGATCCAGGTTTCAGTTCTTTCCAACAACTTGACAGCACTTTTCATTGTACTCTCTCTTTCAGCTCTGCTGGGTCCCCTCTCCAAGCTTCTAAGCTTTAATTATCCCACATCTTCCTGTTCCCCCAGTTCCTAGGGGTGGTGGCCTCCTGTAGTTGTTACATCTGGGATAACTTCTAGTTCTCTCTCTCTCTCTGTCTCTCCTTTAAGCTACCTGGGTAGCAATTCATTATTTTTAGGTAATATTTCTCTTCCTTTCATTCTCTTTTGTGCAAACACTCTTGCGGTGTTTTTCTCCTTGCTGGACACTAACTGGTACATCTACATACAACCCATGACTTGCGACTTTCAAAGTGCATATCAGACAAATGTACTGCTGTCATCTATCATTCATCTCGCTAGTCTTTCTTCTTTCTAGCCTTAGGGCCCAAAGTAGTGTCTGGCTCAGTAAATATTGGTGAATTTGCGACTCACAGGGTAAAAGAAGGAATGCATGATGCCCATGGGGGTCAACACAGTTCAAGGCACAATCACTGGGGCGCTTCCGCCCAGGCTCCCTCACTGGGATGGCAGTGGGGCAGATTTCGGCCAGGAACGTTCCAGTACAAAAGTCATTGAAGATCTCTGCAATCATGCCCCAGTGAGTTCACCAGACACTCAATCCATGAAAGAATGAGGCCTGGAGTCCTGGGATGGAATCCTAGTTCTGCAACTTAATCACTGTGAGACTTTGAACGAGGGATTCAATCTCTTTGACCTCGGTTTTCTCATTCACAGGAGAAGGAATGTAAGTCGCTTCTTCTGCCTTATCTCCTGACATTTGCCCCAAGAGCTCCTGCGTACACATCCCAGGAAGACACTCCCCTTCCTCCAAATGCCTCATTCTCGCTCGCTTGCAACACTCCTGGGCCTCACTCCTACTGATCCCCCTGCCTGGAAAGCCTTGACCCAGTAAAGCCCCACTTAGTCTTCAAGACGTTACTAAGATATCACCTCCCCTGGAAAGACTTCCTAGACTACAGCACAGTGTCCCATGCCCGCACAGTTAGCAGCTGTGTCTTCTGATGCTGGGGCATGACATATTGCACCTGCCAGAGAAAAGATCAGTCTCGATTGTGATCATCTCTTTGTGTGTCCCTTCGTGATTGGATCACAAGCTCTTCGAAAGAAAGGACTTTCTTCTGAGTCATCTCTACATCCCCGGGGCCCTCCAAGCACGCCTGCTCTCCACGTACGCATGCACTGTGTTAACCACCAGGCACATCTAGGTGAATCAACAGTCATGGCTCCACCCCCCTGGAGCTTACAGGCAGGTGGGGAAAACAGACCAAACCAAGAAAAAAATTAATGAGCCAGCAACGAAATACGAATTTTGAATCCTGAAATGTGTTGTGAAGATGCAAATGGTACCCTGGTAAAGACTAACTGGTGGAAGGGGATTACTTGGGAGTCTCCTAAGAGGGCTCTCCAAAGAGATGGCATTTTAGCTGAAATCTTCAGGCTGTGAAGGAGCCATCCAGCTGAAGGGCTGGGGAGAGCTTTCCAGGAGGAGGACTCAGCACGTGCAGGTTCACAGGATGTGATGCTCTGGCAGGGGCCGAGGAAGCTCAAGTGCAGGGCCACGTACATGGAGAGACGGCGAGAGAGGGGACGCAGTGTGTGGATTCATGGGAGGTGCAGTGGGAAGGTGCTGATGTAACTGAATCTGATTTTAAAGGATTACTCGGACTCTAGGCTCCTCCCTTGAAAATGGGGCTAATAACACCTACCTTTCAGGGTTTTCATAGATGTGAGCCCTTCTTAAGATATTGGCCTCTACGCCAAGACTTCAAAGATGGAAGAAGACAGCCTTGCGAAGACTGAGGTCAAGCTCGCGGTACTTGGCAGATAATAGGAACTCCATCAGCAGGGTTTCGTTTGGTTGTTTCTCTTTAGTTGTTTTTATTTGTTCGTTCGTTCAGCAAATGAATGTATGAATCACTTGATATTTACTCAAGGTCTGTTTTATCAGGGGTGGTCTCTGTTTCTTGCTGGCAGCTAAAAGAGCCTGACCATTCAGTGCTGATTTTTTACAGAGGTAAACAGGTCACCTATGGAAGTGGCCACCAGCCAATCCTCACACCCTAGTTTGACTTTGCTTTGCCGAAGGAGGGGATGATGTGGGAGACCACCATGCTAAGGGCCCTCTGAAATAGCCAGAGAAGCAGCATTGGCCCATGGAAGGCAAGCTGAAGGCCAGCGAGGGAAGGTCAGAGTGGCCAGCACCAAAAGTGGTCCTTGAGTTACAGTGTCCTAACTGAAGTCTCAAGTTCATTCCCCTACACCAGCCTGATGAGGGCAACTCCAAGGTTGAAGGAAGAGTGCCATGGGGGAGCCTTTGAACGTACCGTGGGCCAAACTCAAGCTTCAGCATCTTCACTATTGCTAAATTACCTGTTAGGGGGAGGTGAATGTGTTCAGCAAGTGGATGGAAATTCACTCCTCTGGACCGCGAGCCTAGCACACAGCCCGTTCCCTCTGGCAGAATAAGCAGGTAGCTGTGTTCCAGGCTGCAAAGGGCCAGATGGGCGCTTTAAGGGCTTACACTTAAACTCAGGTAGTTCTCAAAGGGCCAGAAGACATCATCTGGCATCCAATTTCAAGCCTACCAGAGAAAAACCTCCTGGCCTAGAGAGGGGAAGTGACTAGCCGCTGCCCAAAGCACCCCCAAAACAGTTTGCTGATTCTGGAAACAAACACACTACAATTGCCTGGTGGTAATTCCTAGATAAATGACCAATTGAAAGGTATTTGGTGTCTCTCACATTGGAAGAACCCCCAACGTGTGTGTGTGTGTGTGCACGCACACACACACACACACACACACACACACACACACACTTGAAATGAGTTGGTAAACTCAAAGGCAAGAGAAGAAAGGTAAGACTGGTCTAAGACCTAAATTCTTACCCCACCTCTGCATTACTCTGCCCCAGGATCTTGGTTCAGTCTCCAACTACCCTGTTCCTCTGAATGCAAGTTTCTAAATAGCCAATCCATTAATTCCTCCCTCTAGCATGGACAGGGCTAGGGAAGCTCTGTGTGTGTGTGTGTGTGTGTGTGTGTGTGTGTGTGTGTGTGGTTTCCTCGTTTGGCTCTCAGAACAATCAACTAAGGCAGATGTTACTATTCACTGTGTTTTATAGATGCAAATGTTAAATCAATCTCCAAATATTTAGGTCCCTGCTATGTGCTAGACACTGCCAAGCGGGACTCCTATTCTCATGGAGCTGACACAGTATCAGAATAGAGAAACGGAGGAGCATAAAGTAGAAATTCATTAGTAAGCCAAGCCTTGAACTGGACTCTATTCCAGGTCTCTTCTTCTTTCTATAGCACTGAGTCTTATCTTGTTAAGAGTAAAGATTAAAGTGGGGACAAGATGATCCCCAGGGAAGTGACCCACTCATCTTCTTTGTCCTGAATCTTAGAGTGATTCTAAGTGATTCTAAGACAAGAGGGTCATCTCTCCCTGCAAATGACTGGGGTGCAGCAAGTGTCTGTAAACCATGCCTTGATTAGGCAGAAAGGAGATCAACAAGCTTAACCCGTGTGTGTGTGTGTGTGTGTGTGTGTGTGTGTGTGTGAGCACGCACACACGCACGCACACGCACGCACATGCAGAGGAGTCACAACTACCTAGCAATTTGTTACAGGGAGGACCTTCCCTCCCTGCACATACACACTTAAGTCCCCATGCTGGAGGCTCCCAGAAGCCCCAGAATGCTCTGAGTGCAGCACTGCATAGACCTGGCCTCAGCGTCAACCCCAAATCAAATCCCCAGCACCCCTGGTGCTTTCTTGCCAAGTGTAAGGACCCCAGCTCTCTCACCCATCTCACGCATGTGTACTACACTTTTCAGTTTGCAAAGAACATTCGTGTTTGTTTTTTAAATATGAAGAGTCTACCGTAACGGCCTGTGGAGAGGGGGGACAGGAGGAACATTTGGCCAGGGTGTCACATTCAGATTTACCTCAAATTTAGACTTTTGATTTCCACGTAAGGGTCCACAAACAGATGTTGCTATTTAGGGTGTTTGAAACACTGACTCTCTGAATGCAAATATTTAACACAGGCTATCATTTTGTAATTCTGTTTTACCATTTCTCAGAATAAGAGCTCTAGAAACGGGAACGCTTAAGGCATATGATTTTGACAGACCCTAAAAACACCTCTGGGAAGTCTAAAGAACGGGGAGTATCACCCTCACTCCACATATGGGGAAACTGAGGTCCAGAGCCCCCAGCTCAGAACCATCTAGAACAACCTCGTTCCACGTGGCCAGGAGCACCAGAAAGATTCCCTGAGGAATTGAGTAGGGTTGTCAATGTAAAATCCACATTGGATTTCTTTTTTTTTAATGTTTATTCATTTTTGACAGACAGAGACAGAGCGCACAAGCAGGGGAGGGGCAGAGAGAGAGGGAGATACAGAATCCAAAGCAGGCTCCAGGCTCTGAGCTGCCAGCACAGAGCCTGACATGGGGCTCGAACTCACGAACTGTGAGATCACGACCTAAACTGAAGTTGGACGCCTAACCGACCGAGCCACCCAGGCGCCCCAGATCCACATTGGATTTCTAAGAGTACAAAAAAGAAGGTTAAATATCTCATTAATAATTACATTTATGACATGTTGATAAGATTTTGGACATATTTACAAAATACATTAAGACTTGTTCTACCTCCTCCTTTTCACCTTCTTAAATGCGGTTATTAGAAAATTTGAAATTACATATGAATCTCACGTTATATTTCTATTGGCTGATGTTGCTCTGAGGGCAGGAGGTACCATCGAACTGCTGATGCCAAGTACATGCTGGCGTCTATAGCAGCAGGGGGCATTCCGGCTAACCGTTTAGAAACAGCCTTGGGGAGTTTAGACCAGCTCTTGCCCACGTCAGTGGAAAGGACTGGAATCCGGGCACTGGGGTGAGCCAGGGCCTTTGGATCCGCCAGCCGTTATTTCCGAAACCACGGACATTCATCGAGTGAGGTCAGTGCAGTCGCGTGGGGGCTGGATGAAGGGGCTAACATTTTGGATGAGAACGTCACACTAAATGCAGGCTTGCTCCCTATAAATCACCTTGATTTGCCGCAAATGAGATGGCAAAATGAAATACGCAGGCGGAAATGAAATGTTAGTGGTAATGGCGGCATCGTCGCGCTCCAGCTCGCTGCGGAGAGAGGGCTCCCCTCACACAAGCTTCGAGCAGGAGCGCTGCAGGGGAGGCTCCAGGTACCCGGCTGCTTCGGGACCTTGTGGGCAACAGGGAGCCAGCCCTCAGCTGCCAGGGTGGTGGTCAGGGGGCTGGGCTTGGGGGGCCCCAGTTAGAATGGGCGTCTCCCAGGGCCCAGGCCAAATAGGAACGAGCCCCCGGGTAACTTGGGACCCGCTGGGCCTGAGCCTCCAAGTTCAGACTGGGAGACAACGTGTTTGTGTAACCCAAGTGAGTTCTGAGAGAGAAGAATGCCAGGCTCCATGGTGCCAGCAAGCCACAAGGCCTCTGCTGGCCTCCCCCTCTGAAGAGATCTCAGCCAACCCTCTCCTGGGAGCTTTAGATGTACAAGTTCACGGGGAGACCGTGTCTTGTGTTCTTGTGACCTTGAGTAGTGCCTCCCTGTCTCTGGGGCTGGTCCCTTCTCTTGTACAACTGGGATAATGTTGGCCTAGATATCTCAGGGCCCTTTTAACTCTGACACATGCCATACGGTCTCATTCCAGCACACACAAATACACACACACACACGGAGCCAGACCCATACACACGTACACACAGAGAAACACACGCACAAGTACACACACAAATGCACACACAAAACTGTACACATGGAGTCACACTCACACAGACACAGGAGACACACGGATATCTACAGACACACAGATACAGACACACCCACACGGACATGTACAAATACACACGTACACAGGCCCATACACAAATGCATATATAGACGTCTACACACAGACACACAAACATATAGGCACATGCACCTCTTCAGACACGTATAAACATGCACAGACCTAAGCAGACATATAGAGACATATAAACACACACCCACAGACCCCAGCATAAACACACACACACACACACACACACACACGCACACGCACACGCACACACACACACAACCATTGCCCCTTCTGTTTTCATACCCATTGCCTCCTCCATCCTACAGACCAGACTTTGGCTCCAGACCACTCCCAAAGGCAAGGACTATGCTCTCGACCTGGCATGTGACTCCACAGCCACATATCTGGGTCACCGGCCACTTCTCCACCTCCACCCGCAGCCCTGTGTCTTCAACCCCCTTCTCCAATGGCCTCTTCTCCATCACGCACAAACGCGTGGGAGCTCCCCACAGACGAGAAATCCCCACACCCTGCCCTCCTCCCTGACACATGTCTCCTTCCCTTGAGCGAGAAGTTCACCTGCATGCCTCTGTCTCTCCCCGCCTGGTGCTCTGGAGCCCTCTGCCCCTGGCTTCTGCCTCCGCCCCTCCACGGAAACCTCTCGGGCAGAGTGACCCAGGGGCTCTCTAATTGCCAAATCCAAGGCACTCTTTACAGTCCTCACGTGACCAGGCCCCATAGCATCTGCCCTCGTGTCTCACTCCCTCCTGGCTCCCGTGACACCGCTCGCACAGCCACCCCCTCCTCTGAGGGCTCCTTCTCAGCCTTCATGTCTACCCTCGACATGCTCTGGGGCCCACCGTCCTGCCTCAGCCCGCACACACCTGAGCCCAAGTGGACAGCCCTCTGCTAGGCATCTCCCCCCACGCGTGCAGCAGGCATCCTCCAGAGGTTCCACTTCTGCTCTGCGGTCACCACCTCCCCACCTCCCTCTGTCCCCTATTTCAGTTGTTTGGACCACGAACCCCGCCTGGCCCTGAGCCAGGAGTCTGGAAGTCAGCCCAGATTTCCTTCTCATTCCCTTCAACCCATTGTATTCCAGTGGTCCCCAAACCCTGCCCGCTTCACCCATGATACCCTCCAGGCCCCACCCATCCACCGTGGCCCTTGTCCAAGGTCATTAGAATAACATGCCATTCTCACACTTCGATTCCCACAGCACCTTCTCCTCTGAAGGACCCAGTGCCCATGTTTCAGACATCCTATAATCTGACCTCTGGTTATCTGCCCAGTCTTCTCTCTTGCCCCTCCTTCACACAAAGCCAAGACCGCAGAGACGCCTATTTCTACGCCCAAATTTCCATGTACCTTCTCCCGCAATGGGACTGAGTAGTTCCAGAGGCAGAACCTTCCCTACTTATCGCTACCAGTGTCCCCCACCCATTAGGGAGCGTCCCCTGATGAGCCCTCTCAGCCTTTAGGCGGGGTTAAGTGCCCCTGCCCTGCTCTCATAGTGCCGTGTGTACATGTTCAATACAGCCTTTATGCAGTCCAATATCACCCTATATTTGCATTTTTCCTCCCCCACTATACTGAGCTCCTTGAGGGCAGAGACTGATTTATTTCTGAATTCTCAGAGACTTGCCACAGTCCCTGTACACAGAAGGTGATAGACAAATATTGACTGAATGAATGAATGCATGCATGAGTGAATGAATAAATGAAGACTAACTCAGCTCAGGGCAAGAGTTCAGGTCCTGCTCAGAGCCCTGCCTGTTTACTGGGAAGGTCAACTTCCAATGTGGGTTCCTGGTGACACCTAGCAACAGTTGCCATGACAACTGAAAGCACCATTTTCCCAGGGCAATCCTCCCCCCATCCCTGGACTCTCCCCACCTGGCTAAGCAGAGGAAGGAGGCAGCCTTCCTGCTTCAGAAGGCAGGGAACGGGGTAGGCTTCCTGAAACAGTTGATCATATGGCCTGGGGTGGAGGTCCTGATGGAGACGGAGAAAGCTAGATTCGTGTTGTCAGATGTGCTTGGGAGCTCTAGGAAAAAGGAGGGACAGGCTGGGCCAACTTGTAGTGGGATCCCAGGGACAGTCAGAGGGAAAGCTTAGCACAGGGTCTCTATATCCTCAGGAAGCTAGGAGGAGAGGCTGTCCCTGGGGGGTGGGTGGTGGGGAGGGTGGGAGACAGCTGGCCTGTGGGCTCCATCCACAGCACAGACTGTGCAGTGGGATGTTCTGCCTCCCAGGCCCACCCTCTCAAGGTGCTCCCCAAGGACCCACGCCAGGCCCAGGCTCCCTTCCTGGGGCAGCTCCTGGACACACGTTCGCCCCTCCAGTTCCTAACAGACCCCTTGATAAATCACCACGCTTGTGTTTATAGTTCAATGTCAGTAAGACCCCAGAGAGGAGAAGCTGTGCCTGTTTGAATCATTACTGCATCCTCAGTGCCTCGCATGGTGCCGGCACGTAGATGCACAACGGGGTGTATCCATGAATCGAAAGCTGTTCTGAGACAAGAAGAAAGCACTCCTGAGACGGGGAGGCCGGGAAGAGAAGCCACCAAGGGCCTCTTCTGTGCCCATCACGGCATAAATGGACATCTTTATGGGAGAAGAGGAACCCAGGGCTCCCAGAGGGCAAGTGGCTTGCAAGGTCATACGGATAAAGCGGTAGACTCAGGATTTGAAGAGGCCTCTGGCCCCAAGGCTGTATGTGTTGCTCTCCCCGTACCAGAGCCACTGGAGCAGAGATGATGCCTCCACGCCTCCCTGCCCTGGCTTCCTCGTCCCATTCCAGCCCCCACGCACTCTCCAGGCAGGGAATACCTGAGCCTGTGGCTCACTCCCATGTATCAGAAAACCTCCAGGTGAGAGGGGCTCTTTCTGCCTCTACCCTGTCACCCAGGCACCCTGCCAGTGCCTGGCCCTGACGGATAAGAGGTACTGAGTACATTACTGCCAGAGACACCCCAGGCAGGTTCAAAGCAGAGGAAACGTCGGTCCCTCCAGCTACAAGACCTTGGCACAGCCACCACCCCAGAGAGGGGAGTCAACTTCGTAAAGGTATTCTGTCTCTCTCTTTCTCCTCCCCTAGAGCTGGTCTTGGTTCATTCCTGGCACCCTACAGCAGCTTGACGGAATCGTGAAAGTAATTCCCATGATGCCATTTTGCCTACCTCATCAGGCAGAAAGTTTCTGGACTTTGGATTCAATTTTAGCCTCCACTGCTCAGAGCCGGAGCCCCTGGATATGCTAGGTAACTTCCCTAAGCAGAATGCAGGGCAGTGGGTACAGCAAAGAAGAACGCCTTATAAATATGGGCTTCGTTTTGCAGGCTTCATCTGGCTTCCTGTCTCAGCCTAAAAGCACCCAGTTGCTGGCTCAGTCCTGCTGTGCTCCAAGCACGAAATGTGGCTCAAGGGGCAGGGGTTAAATGGCATCCAGCACAGAGTTCCAGAAAACCTGCTATGGACTGAATGTGTCCCCCCCCCAAAATTTATATCTGATGGTATTTGGAGCGAGAGGAAGTAACCAGATAATGGGGGCAGAGCCTTCATATGGGACCAGTGCCCTTATAAGAAGAGACCCTCTCTCTCTAGCCATGTGAGGACACAGCAAGAAAGTGGCCATCAAGAAGGCAGGAAGCAGGTCCTCCCCAGACAGTGAATCTGCAGACACCTTGGTCTTGGACTTCCCACCCTCCGGGACTTTGAGAAATCAATGTTTGTTGTTTAAGCCACCCCAGTCTCTGGTATTTGTTAGCGCGGCCCGAGCTGACGACAACCCCCCCCTCCGCCCCCTGCCGATCTGGTCCACACCTTGAGGCCCAATTCTGAAAACAAGGCCTTTGAGCCTCAGCGTCCTTATCTCTGAAATGGGATAATAACAGCTCTTCCTGCTTGATGCAAAACTTCAAGGGGGCATGCCACGGACAATCCTTGGCACAGAGTAGGTACTGGCCGTTACCAGTGCCCTTATTGCCATGTCTTTCCACCCGAATCCCCCTGGAAATAATGCTGCTGTCCACCCGGTTAAATCTGGGGCTGGACTGAGGTGACAGAAAGGCTCTGCCCTCCTAAAACGCCAGGGCAGAGGCTCCAGTTTAGACCTTCATCACAGTCCAGTCCCCTGCAGGGGTCCTAGGCTGCCCTGCCAAGGCCTGAGCTCACAGACGCATCGCTCAAAGGGAACATCTCCTAGATCTTCAGGCTGGAGTCCCGGCCAAGGAACACTGTGCGACCCATCAGGGGTGCCATGTGGCCAGCCCTGCACGGCTCACTCTGCTTCAAGGGGCCTCGGGGAGAGCTCCCCTATGAAGCATCCTCTGCCTGCCTCTCAGAGCCGCTCCCGCCCGCCTGCGATGAACACATCTTCCTAATTTCCGAAGCTCAAGTTCTGGAGACAGCAGCTATCCCTTCATGACCACAAAGGAGTCCACAGATCAGACAGTGATAACTCTGCACTCCTTCTGTAAGGAGATTTTCTTCGTAGGTCTTCGATTGGGGTTTTGCCAGCCTCTTAGATCCCTGTGGAAGGTTAATGCTTTTAAGTTTAAAAAAATAAAAAAGCTAAAAGGAAACAAAAGCTTTTCCTAGTTGTGTGACCTTGGGCGGGCGCTCAACCTAATCTCTAAGATTCAGTTTCTCCTTGTGAAAACCGGAAAGATGACCAACTCGCATGCTGTTCTGGGGGCTCAGAGGGAATCACGCATTTGTAAGCGCACAGGGGGAGATATTGTTAGGAATGGGCCCCAAACCTCTTTCAGACGGGAGCTCCAAAATAAATGTATCTGTCAAAATGTTAAATGAACGCACCCTTTGATCCAGAATATGTAAGCAATCTCCATACGCAAAAGTTGACCGAGGTGTGTTTGCGTGTATATTCAAAACCGGAAACACCACTGCCTTTCACACATCCATCTTCCCAGGGAGACACTATGAAATCGGTCCCAGATGATGGAAAGGAGTTTGATATAAATCATTAGTATGGAAAAAAAAATGCACCCAAGTGCAAATATAGTTGCTGCAAATAAAAAGGAGATAGTCATAGATGTTGCCATCGCTATTGGTATGCAAGTGTTCATATAATCTACTTTTACTGGAAAGATCCAGAAGAAACTGCTGACAGTGTCTACCACTGAAGAAATGGTTAGGGGATCCAGGCATGGAAGACAACTGTGGCTTTTGTTTTCTATCTCCCTGAGTGTTTTGAATACGTGTGGCATGTCTGTATGTACCTGATGCTTATCAGGTAGTTGAACATATTAGTTTATTAGAATAAAAGGAGGGGCGCCTGGATGGCTCAGAGGGTTATGCTTCTGACTTCAGCTTGGGTCATGATCTCACGGTTCCTGAGTTCAAGCCCCACATCGGGCTCTGTGCTGACAGCTCTGAGACCGCCTTGGATCCTCTCTCCCCCTCTCTCTCTGCCCCTCCCCTGTTCAAGGTCTCTCTCTCTCTCAAACATGAATAAATCTTTAAAACAAAGGAATAAAAGGAAAATCTCAAATATACCTCATGTGTTGCAGTGTTAAAAAAACCACCTCAAAACACAGCAGCTTAAGACCACCATGGTTTGCTATTTGCCACAAGTCTGTGGGCGGGCTGGACGGTGCTAACCCGGGCGAGCCCGGGCAGGTGCATTCAGCTGAGGGTTGCCAGGGACCTGGGCTCAGCTGGGCCTGCTGAAGGCTAAACCTCCCTGTGTTCACGGTCTCTCATCTCAGACTTCTTCATGGTATGGACTCCAGGTTCTACGAGGGCCAGAGAGAACATTCAAGGGCTCTTTGAGGCCTGGACTCCAGAACATGTCACTCCTAGAACATGTTTGGGCTGAAGCAGGTCACAAAGCCAGCCCAGACCTAATAGATGGGGGAAAAGACCTCACCTCTCATGGAGAATTGGCAAGGAATGTGTATTTGATATATTTGACCTACTGCATTAATGTTAGCGTAATTGCAGTTTGCATGCCCAAAGACATTATTTTTATCAGTGCATTTTGCCGTCCTCCAGGATCCAGGAGTCACTGGGCCATCGGACAGGGAAGACCTCACTTAATGAATATATATTGGATGAATAAATGAGCAAATGAATGCCTTCAGTCCCCTGGCAGCCTCTTAATTCTAACTGCCTTGACATTCTGGACCTTCAGGTATATCCGCTCCAAATCAGCCTGCCCCAGGAGGGCCACTGCCCTGGGTGCCCGTTCAGGAGTGTGGCTGAGCTGGGCTCTGTGATGGGCGAGGTAGGTCATGGGGGCATAGCTTCTACAGAACTCATCACCGCCTGCCCTTGCCCACTGGGATTGCCCAGAACCCTACACATGCTCAGGGGCCATGGGCTTAGTCTGTGGAGCATCCCTTGAGAAATCCCCAAGTCTATGAGTCCTTAACATTGCCACCTCATTTGCCTCCTCTCCTCCCCAGGCTCCTCCAGGTTCAAACACTCACTGTGCTCCCCACCTATCACGGAAGTCACCAGGCTCCAGGGAAAGAGCCACACACCAGGAGTCGGGAGACAAGCCTCCTGGTCCAGGCTCAATCTTTGTCTGACCGTATGACTTTTGGAACCCCACCTGCCACCTCTGGGTCTCAGTCTCCTCAGTAATAGCATGAGGGCCAATCAGACCCCGAAGCCACAGTGGGGGAGGGTGGGCAATCCAGGACTGCTTTGCTCCAATCAGAACAGCTCCGATTCCAGCCTCTCCTGTGTTGGCATCTTTTAATTTTTATCTATTTTTACTTTTTTAAGTTTCTTTATTTATTTTGAGAGAGAGAGGAGCAGAGGGAGAGGAAGAGAGAGAACCCCAAGCAGGCTACACAGTGTCGTCACAGAGCCCGATGCAGGGCTCGATCCTGCCAACCATGAGATCGTGACCTGAGCTGAAACCGAGAGGCAAACGTGTAACTGACTGAACCTCCCAGGCACCCAGCATCTGTTTATTTTTTAACAACTTCACTGAGCTACAACTATCTCCACAATGGACTATTTTTAACAAAGGCTCTAGCCTTAAAATATAATAATTTTAAATAAATTTAAAAACACTACCCAAAAAAGACACTTTTAACGTATCTTTTAGCTGTGCCTTGTTGAGGGTCTGCGCGTTCTCTGGAGGCGACGGTAGGGGGACGGGGAGTGCGTCAGACAGGGGAGGTGGCTGTGACCTGCAGGCAGGGGAGGGATGCCAGAGCCTGCGAGAGTAATCAGGTGTTTGTCATGCCCCCCGGTGATGAGAGGCGCCCAGTCCTCGGAGTGGCAGCTGTAGCGATGCCAGCTTCCAGAGAGGCAGGGTCTCCTACACACACAGAACCTTCTGCAGGAATAACAGTGACTGATTAAGCCTCCCTCCCATCTCTCTCAGTACTCACAGCCAAACACGATGTTTGTTTCCTGTATTAAATCTGGAGGAAATCTACCTGAAACAGGTCGAAACAAATAAAGGTGCTTCCAGGCCTGGTTCCGGAGGAACAGAGCTCTCTCGTAGCCCGCCGCCCCCCTTTCACGCAATCTCAGAGCCCCAGATCAGCACCAGGAAAAGCCGTGAGGTCGGGGAGCACTCTGGGCCCCCCCCGTTCCCTATCAGTCACTTGGTGACTGGGCTCTACTGAGCACCTACAGTGGAAGCCAGCGCCCTGCCGTGGAACAACAAAACAGGCTGGCTTTGTCCCTTAGCTTTGCAGCTTGCTAGTCATGTACACTTTAGCAAGTAACGTAATCGACCAGCACCTCCGTTTCCTCCTCTGTAAAGTAGGCACCACGATGCACCCCTCAGTTCGCCAATAAATACAGAAATGGCTGGCACCGGAGCGCCTGGGTGGCTCAGTTGGTTAAGCATCTGACTTCAGCTCAGGTCATGATCTCACCATTCATGAACTCGAGCTCCATATCAGGCTTGTGGCTGTCAGCGCAGAGCCCGCTTCAGATTCTCTGCCCCCCGCCCCTCCCCCACCAGTAAGCGATCTCTCTCTCTCAAAAATGAATAAACACTTTTAAAAACTGGCTGGCACATAGTAGCATTCAACAACTACCACTTCCCCATCCTCTTCTCTCTACTAAGAGCAAGCTCAGAGCTCAAAGGACAGACTGAGAGCAACTCTGTCCTCAGGAGCTTATACAATAGTTTAGGGGAAAGGAGGACAGATGTGTAACAAACACACTCGGTCGTCAAGGTGAAGGACAAGAGGATTGGCCAAGGTCACAAGTATGGCCGCCTCCTTCATCCCTTTCTGCACAGCTTCCCTGTCCCCAGCAGCCCAGCCCTCTAGCCAGGCGTATCTTCCAGTGCTGTGCCACCCGGAGCTCCATCATGCCCAGCCTCTGAGCCGATGAGAACCTGATCTGGCAGTGGGGTAGGGACATCTTCTTCAGATGTCAGAGGGCTTCCTGCACCACCATCGCCACCACGATCATCGCTGCAGAACACTCCCCCCAAAGACGCCCATGCCCACATCCCTGGAACCCATAATATGTTACATGGCAAAAAGGATCTTGCTGATGTAATGAGGGCCGTAGACCTCAAAATGGGGAGGAGTATCCTGGACTATCCGATTAGCACATATCTAATCCCATGTGCACTTAAAAGCAGAGGACTCTCTCCAACTGGAGAAGCAAACAGAAAAGTCAGAGAGAGGTGAAGCATGAGAGGAACTAAACCTACCAGTGCTCAAGGGGATGGCATGGAAATCACGAGAAGGGGTGCTTGACGCCTCTAGGAGCAAAGAGCAGTCCTGGCTGCCAGCCAACAGGAAATGGGATCACAGGCCTACAACCTTGAGGAACTGAATTCGGCCAACAAGCTAAAGGAACATGGACACGGATTCTCTCCCAGAGCCCCCAGTAAGAAATGCAACCCTGCCGGCACCTTGGCCTCAGCATTTCCAGACACTTAGCAGAGGCCATAATGGGACCCACCCCCTCCCCCAGACTCATGACCCACAGCAACTGAGGTGGGTATTATGTTAAGTTGCTAAGCATGCAGTAATTAGTTAATAGCAATAGAAATTAAAACAGGTACAAACACTCTACTACCAATACCGTCACCATCAAATTACTACTGCTCAGTATGCCCATCACCCAGATGGTGATCATGCCGTTTTCACCATCACTCCCGCCCATCACTGTCTACACTCCACTGATATCGACACCACCTCCAGCACTTCCTATCACATTCCACCATGTTTCATCAACCCACTACCATCATTATCCCCATCATTGCAATCAGTATCACCCCATCTCCTCCCCCAACATCTTTACCCCCATCACCTCCACCCGCCATCTTCACCCATCACCTCCACGCCACCACCTTTACCCCCATTGCCTCCACTCCATCAACTTCACCCCTTCATCCACCATATCAACTCCACCCTATCAGCCCCACAGCATCACCTCCACCCCATTACCCCAACCTCTATCACCTCCACCCCATCACCTCCACCCCATCACCCTACCACCTCTACCCACCACCTCCACCCACCCACCACCCTCACCCCCATCACCTTCATCTCCACCCACCACCTTCACCTTTCCACCTCTATCCTCACCACCTTCATGCCCATCATCATTGTCCTGGGCCCTACACTCTTATATAAGTACTAGGCTTCAACCTCTCCAGAAAATGTCTACCTGGTTTGTGACTAGCCTGTCACTCTTCTAGAAGACTTCTGCTCTAGATTCGCATCTAGCACCATCTGGCCTAGACACAGAAACGAGGTCCTGCCCCCTAATCCAATTGTTGCCAGGTGCTTTCTCTTGAGTTGAATCTTGCCAGTAACTGGGCAGGTCTTTCCGAAGCAGTGAACACGATATCCACTCGAGAGAGGAAACTTGCTGCCATAAAGCCCCTGCTATTCCTGCATGTGTCTCTCGCTTCTTATAAACCTAGATCAGAACCCTGGGATGTCAGCAGATGGGATCCGAGTTGAGTCTGCAACACCTTAGTGCAGAGATTCACAACATCAGGTTACCAGAGGAGATATTTTAAAAATACTGATACCTAGGTCCGGTCTCAGAAACTCTAACCCTAAGGTGATCTGGGATGTGGTTAACATTTTAAAGCACCCCAAGTGCTTCTAATATGCAACCAGGATCAAGAACCACTCCCCTAAGGCTTTGTAACAAAGACTTACCTCTACTCCTGTTTGGGGTCTGTTGTGCCTGACCCAAACTTGATTTTGGCTGTGCCTTTCTCACTTAAAATTTCCTGTATTGTTTGGGGTGCCTGGGTGTCTCAGTCAAACATCTGACCTCAGCTCCGGTCATGATCTCATGGTTCGTGAGTTCGAGCCCCGCATCCAACTCTCTGTTGATAGCACAGAGTCTGCTTTGGGTCCTCTGCCTCCCTCCCTCTCTGCCCCTCCTCTTTAAAATGAAAAAACTTAAAAAATATACATATGTATAAATAAATGAATAAACTTTATGTATATATGTGTGTATATACATATACATATATATATATATATATATATAGGGAATATATATATAAAGGAAATGTGTATATGTATGTGTGTGTGTGTGTGTGTGTGTGTGTGTGTGTGTATATACACACATATATTCCCCATGTTCTTTTCAATTTTGGCCAAGACATTAATGACAACAGACCTGTTCCCTGTCACTGCCCCTCCAGCATTGGTCATGCCCATGGCAGGGTCTTGGACACAAATCCCCCATATTTAGGGATCTCTCCATGCCCCCACACACACAACCTACTCAGAGCCAAGAGCATTCCCTAAATGAAATATTACTAGGAAGTAAAGCAGTTGGTTGCTGTGATATGCATCATCCACCCTTGAAATGCTTTATATCTTTTAATAACTACATTTTACCCAGCATCTCCTATGTTCCAAGCACTATGCTAGACACTTCAACCGTGTAACCCAAATAGAACCTGGAGCCCCACATAGTCTGGTCTGGTCCCCGCGAAAGAAAACCCAGCCTCGCAGGCAGCGGAATTGAAATGCAATTACAACCCTTACTGATTTCTTGATTTGAAATGAAGAAGTGGTTCATTAATAACCCGCAACTCTTGTTAAATACCTCTTTCTACCTTCCGCTTACCCCCACGGGTCACACCGCAGCCTCTCTGTTCATGCCTCATGTCAGCTCCCCAACCCAAAGTCAACCTATCCCCAACTGGCACCCTTCTGTTCCATGCTTGCCCCCTTTCCCTTCTGCTTCTAGTTTTCGCTTTCCTGTGCCATTCTTGGCTCTTTGGGATGTGAATTCCCATACTTTCCACAGCATGTGTATTCTCTCTCTCTCACTCACACACACAGAGCTCAGATTCTGATTCTCAACTGCTGCAAAAGCTCATGATATGAGCTGGTAGATCCCAAAGACTATCTCTTTAGTCAGTAGATATGGGCAGGTGGGGCCAGGGCGGATAAAAGACCTCGAACACGTCGTTCAATGTAACTTATTTTCTCCCTAGATCATACAGGTATTATCTCCCTGAACTCTCAGTAAAGCCTATGAGGCAGGTGCTACTCTCCCCATTCCACAGATAGGGAAACTAAGGCAGAGGGTAACTGATTAACTTAGTGCAGGCGGGATTTGAACCCAAGCCCGCCTTCCTCACAAGCTGTAAACCAGCCAGACCCTCCAAAGGCTTTGGAAAGGGCCTCCAGAAACCTGGTCGTGGTATGTAAGGAGCTGGAAATCCAGCAGGACTGGGCTGCCCAGCACCCGCCAGCTGTTTACTGCAACTTCACTAATGGCCGGACTCCCCTTCCAGAAACAGCCTCAAACCCCTCCTGTTCCCAGCGACTGTGGAGATGTCAGCCTCAGCACCAGTTAGCAACTAATGAGGCAGAAAGGGTTAATTCTGGATCCCCCAATTCTTGCACAAATGGGTTATCCAGAATTCCCTGCTTACAGTTAATAGGACCTTGCTTTTTCTCTTCCTTCCGTCCTTTGTAGGCAGACGGTGGGCAGGACGGCGGCCCCAGGGGAAGGGGCACCTGCAGCGTGCTTCCTGTCCATAGCGTTAGCAACTCTGGGCTGTTTTCTTTCCGTCTGCTTTCCCTCCTGGCACTAAAAGCTCATTAAGGCTCAGACAGAAGAGAAATGGCTGGAGTGGGGAGAGCAGCTCTTTGTTTCCCAGAAGTACTGTTCTGGGCTTTCACTGCCTGTTTCCTAGCAGTCTGGGCCTGCGGTGACCCTCAGAGACAGCTGGAAACCTGGCCAGGGTGGGAGACGCAGGCCGCGCAGGCCTCGGGCCCACCTGGACCCAGAGGGGCGCCCTCTCCACAGAGCGCAAGCTTGGTTTCAGACCCCAGTATTTGCCGGTTTGCAGACATTCACATCTGGATAGGGCTGCCTTTACCTGCGTACTATCTGAGAAGCCACAGTCTGCTGAGCAAATGAATAGTGTAAACGAGGCTGGGGAGTGGGGGAGTGTTTAACCTACTTAAGAGAATCTCTTTTCTCAAGCACTTTAGCACCCTTCCCTTTGCACAGAGGAGAGTGACGTGATGAATGCAAGCTGGCCGGCATGGGGCCTGTGGGGCCGGCCAGCGCACAGCACCCTGTTCTCCCTGCATTCGGCCCTGGGAGTCGACGCTACTCATGGGCAGGCCCCCGCAGACACTGACACCTGGCTCCCAGACCTGCCCTGCCCCAAGAGCACCCAAGGCTAGCACCTCACTCCCTCTGGGCCTCTGGGTCTGCATCTGGAGGGGAAGAAGGCAAAACAGATGATTTCTGAGACCCAGCGCTGCCCTCGCACGCACTCATAGATAGTCATAACATCACAGAACGCCGTAAGAATCTGATTAATTCCACCAGCATGTAGTGGGCATCTGCCGTGTAGCCGGGACTGTGCTGGATGCACGAGAAAGTCTCAAACCCTCCCGTCCTCGATTGTACTGCCTGGTGCACAGGCTTGTCACCGAGTGAGGCACTTACGCACACGTGCACCCAAGTTGGCAGAAATGTTCGGGGAGACCTCGGTTCCACTGAGTCCCTCCTCACACCTCAGATGACCTACCCCTCCTTCACATTACCCGTGAGGTTCTCTCCAGCCCTAACCACGTATGCTAAAGGAAAATGCTTTATTATTATTAAACACTCTTTATTTCCCACTGTTAATTGTAAGTGAGGCCATCTGAAGCCAGTGTGGCAGGAGGCGAGGAGTTAGACTTGAGTTTTAGACCTGAATGCCAATCATTTGGCCACTGGCCTTGGGCACTTAGCCTCCTGTGGCCTCGCTTTCCTCACCAAAAAAATGGGGATATAAATGCTGTCCTCGTGCATGTCGGCAAAATGACATAGGGGCCAAGTGAGCCTGTGTACATTAAAGGGCTTCGGAGAGCACACAAACCTACCTGTGCAAACAGAAAATGCGGACGCTCTCTTTCCCGGGATCCTGTCCAGTATACCAGCTGTGTGACTTTGTCTAAGAGGCTTCCCGACTCCCACAGATGGTTTTCTCATCTGTGAAATGGGCTGGTGGGTTTGATCTCACAGAATCCTGAGGGTGCATGAGAGCTCCGTGCACAGAAAGGGCTTAGCAAACGGTGCCTGGCCGGGGCCATCATTGGGCACGTCCTGGATGCGGAGTGTCGCAATAGCAGTTTTGGAGTATTCGCTGCAGAGACTGGGGACGGCGGACTCCTGTCCCGGCCACCTTCACCCCTGCACTCCAAGTCAAGATGTGTATTCCCACCAGTGGCGTGCCTGCCCCGAAGTCTTAATGAGAAGCAGGAGCCCTGCGGCAGCCAGAAGGGGCAGCCGCTAGCCAAGCATAAAGTTAATTTCGCTTCTGTAAATGTCTGGCGGTTTGGGGAGCAGGGAGCCGGGCTGGGCCCGTGGAAGATCCTCCGTGGCCTGCCTTGGAAACGATGGGGGGAAACAGCCCTCCAAACCAAGGCGTCTCATTCCCGCAGCCACCGCGCTACAAGAAGCAGAGGTGCATTGTTAGCTGGGGTTTGTTTTCATCTTCAGTTGGAGAGGTTTCCGAAAACACTCATTTCGTTGTTTTTCTGCTCCCTGCTAACTCGGTGAAAGTGGTTCTTTTAATTAATTTGGTTGTTCCTCCATGTGCTGTCTTCGAACTCAATAAAAATGGTCTTTTTAGGCTCTCCGTGGCTCCTGCGGTCCCCAGCCAAGTTTTTTCTTCCCCCCCCCCCCACCCCCGACCCCCTCAGGATCCGTCAAGTCCCCACATGCCAGAGGTGGACAGGCCACGTGGGCCAACCCACCACATTTCACAGATGAGTAAACTGAGGCTGACTCTGGGGTGGTGATGTGTGCGAGGTCACACGCTGAGCTGGTGGCTGCGTTGGGATCGAAAACCAGGCAGGAAAGGCTCAGGGGTCCGGTCAACATGGGACGGCTTCCATTCGGATGGCGCCAGACCGTGGTCACCAAGACCTGCAGTTGTTAAGAAGCGGCTTGACACTGTTCCCTTTAAACAGATACACGTTTACAGATATAAACGCCCGAGCGGTGATTGTTTTTACAGCTGCAGCCATTCTCCTATTTAAAAATGAATAGCGGAGTTTCTCGATATTTTGCTCTAAAGCAGATCTAAAGCAACCCCCTTCTCCTACTGATGCTCCTCATGAAATCAAAGCAGTGGACTGTTGTAAAAAAGAAAATTGGCCTCTGGATTTAATAAAATTACCCAGGAATGTGGCAATCCACTCTGAATACATGTTTAAGGGGAAGACGAAAGTGCTCCAATGAAATATTAATAAGAACCTTGAAAATATTAACAATACCTGGTACTGAAATGATGAAGCAAAAACAAGAAAGGTGATCATGTAGTGCAACACCAGAAAGCGTGGCACTTTTACATCCCGCCTCCGCCAGCTTCCTACGCTCCTCCCGCCCACGAAGAAGCACTCGGTGGAGAACCAGGGCTCAGCCAAGTCTGCCCCCGGCCCCAAATGTCCCAATGCCCCCGAGTTTCCAGCCGAAGGAATGCTTTGAAACATTCTCCACGTTCCCAATCACTGAAATTCACGGGTGTCTTTCCAGACATCCTTGCCTGGTTCCATGGCCATGGGACTTATGCCATCGCTGCCCAGGCTTTTAGGGATGGATACTCCTTGACCTCTGTCTCTTTCAAGAAACCTTCCCAGACGCCTACAGTCAGACGTTATCTCCCCCTCCCTGGACCGACCCGCACACATTCTCTGCAATTCTCCAGGGGCCCTGAGGACTAGCTATACCTATTTCAGTTCAGAGGCTACCTCTTTTGCATACTCCAAGCTCCTTCAGGGTTGTGTCCATGCCTGATTTCCAGGTAGGGGGCAGTGGAGTCATGAGTTTGAGCCTCTAGCTGTCATTTACATACCCACCATTATCTCCTGGATGCGTTTATGTCCTTCATTATCTTCTCTGTCTCTGTCTCTCTTATTGCAAGGCACGAGTCTCCTCTCCTTTACACACTGCTGTTTCTTTAGAACAGCACCCAACCCACAGCAAGCCCACGGCAGGCTTATTGATTAGATTCCTAAAAGCAGGTGGAGATTTCTGCACGTGACACTGCATCTCCTAATGTCACATTTTCACCTTTAAAGTGGGAATGGGGGGGCGCCTGGGTGGCGCAGTCGGTTAAGCGTCCGACTTCAGCCAGGTCACGATCTCGCGGTCCGTGAGTTCGAGCCCTGCGTCAGGCTCTGGGCTGATGGCTCGGAGCCTGGAGCCTGCTTCCGATTCTGTGTCTCCCTCTCTCTCTGCCCCTCCCCCGTTCATGCTCTGTCTCTCTCTGTCCCAAAAAAAAAAAATAAATAAAAACGTTGAAAGAAAAAAAAATTTTAAAAAATAAAGTGGGAATGGGGCACCTGGGTGGCTCAGTCGGTTAAGCGTCCGACTCCTGATTTCGGCTCAGGTCATGATCTCGGAGTTGTGGGATCGAGCCCCACGTCAGGCTCTGCACTAACAGCACAGAGCCTGCTTGGGATTCTGTGTCTCTCTCCCTCTCTCTCTCTCTGCCCTTCCCCATCTCGTGTACTCACTCTCGCTCTCTTGCTCTCAAAATAAATAATTAAACGTTAAAAAATATAAAGTGGAAATAATAATAACTACTCTTCTGTACATTCGTTATTTGACATCCACGGACCATTCGACCTTACAAACAGCCCAGGAAGGCAAGTATTATTATCACACTCCACTCTACAGGTGAGGGAATGGAGCTTAGAGGTAAACGAGTTTACACACCCCAGAAGTAATGAAGCAGAGTCACCGATGCTGAATTGGGTGTGCCTGTGGATGATACCTTTCCAAATGGAAGAAAGACATCCAAAGGAAGAAAAAGCCCCACCGGGAGAATCCATTACCCTCTGGCATTAGAAGCGAAGATATTTTCAGGGGTGCCTGGGTGGCTCAGTCGGTTGGGCGTCCGACTTCGGCTCAGGTCGTGATCTTGTGGTTTGCGAGTTCGAGCCCCGCATCGGGCTCTGTGCCGACAGCTCAGAGCCCGGAGCCTGCTTCGTATTCTGTGTCTCCCTCTCTCTCTGCCCCTCCCCGGCTTGTGCTCTGTCTCTCAAAAATGAATAAATGTAAAAAAGAAAGAAAGAAAGAAAATTTATTAAGAAGCAGAGGTATTTTCACCCGAGGGAGCTCCGTGAGGCACAGGTACACGCGGCCCACCTGCCTCCACAGGGGCCGATGGTGGACCCAGCCCCCTCAAGCTAGCGGGACTTGGTACCTCTCCTCTCCTTTCTTTGCCCTCCCAACATATGTCTCTCAGAGAGATTTTCTTTTTCGGCAAATATATTTTCAGACCCTCTACTGTTCCGGGAGCTATGTTAGTAACTGAGGCTTTTTGAGAAGTGTCTCAGACATGAGTCCTGCACTCAAGGAGCGTTTAGTCCTATTGGCGTGTGAAGGCGTTAATGTTGAATTAACCTTGCTTCACACACATCTGCTTCTGGCTATGGATTTACTCTTTTAATAATGCATGGATGCGCTCTCATTTACATACTCTACTAGGAACATTTCTTTTCCACCAGCAGCCATTAACCATAGCTTCACAGGAGGAGATGTCTGGAGTAACAAAAATATTGGAAGAAGTTTTGGAGCAGATGAGAGCTGGCTCCCACAGGTGTTCCTGGAGATGAGCACAGATCTTCAGTGAATAAATAAAATCTTCCCCCTGTTCCTCTGAAACGCTTCCCGCTCCTCTGGCTGCGGCCGTCCTGCCCGCATCACACACACTGGGGGAGTCCTCTTCTTGGACTGGATATGTCTGGCTCTCTTCCCACTCTTTCCATCTCTCACTAAGCTCTGGATACTCAGGTCTCATTGCAGGTTTTTAAACACACCCAGTACTCTCCTACCTCAGAGCCTTTGCACAGGCTCTTCTGGCTTCCTGGAAAATTGTTTTCCCAGAAAGCCACATAGCTCACTCTCCTCCTCCTCAAGTCTTAAAGCCTTTGTTAGATTAAGTCTTCCCTGAGCACCCCCGAACTTAAAATCCAAACTATTTCTCACTATTCTCAACCCTTCTTCCTTGCTTTACTTTCCTCCCTGCCACTTTCCCTGTCTGATAAATTATACATTCTACTCGCCTGTTTTCTATTGTCTGCATTCTAGAAGGTAGTCTCCGTGAAGGTAAAGATTTTTGTCTCTTTTCTCTATTGCTGCCACCCCAGTGTCTAGAACGGTGCCTGGTACAAAGCAGAACATCAATAAACCTCTGTTGAATGAATGAATGCATACCCCAAGGAATGTCTTACAATGCTAAGACTTTTTTTAAAAAATGATCCCTACTACCATCCAAGTGGTATAGCTCTTTATAATTCAGGAAGCATATTTGCATCAGTGATCTCATGTATTCCCTGTGCAGTAAACTGAGTTGTGTCCCCTCCAAAATTTATATGCTCAAGCCCTAACCCAAATGTAACTAACTACATCTGGAGATAGGAGGTAATTAAGGTGAAATAAGGTCATGAGGGTGGGGCCCTAATACGGTAGGACTGTGGCCTTTTAAGAAGAGGGAGAGAGCCACAGAGACAGCCACAGAGAGAGATCTCTACCATGTGAGGACTCAGCAAGAAGGCAGCCATCAGCAAGTCAGGAAGAAAGCTCTCACCAGAAACCAAATCAGTCCTGACCTTGGACTTCCAGCCTTCAGAACTGTGAGAAATAAGTCTCTGTTGTGTAAGCCACCCAGCATATGGTATTTTGTTTTGACATCCTGAGAAGACTACGATACCCCACAAAATATACCCTGCCAGGCAGATTTGATCTTCCCGTTTTCAAGATGCAACAGCTGAGGCCCAGAGAAACGGAACGCTTTCCCCAAGTTCACAGAAGTAGTGGTAAGCCTGCCCCTATTCCATGGTGCCAGGCTTCCTGGCCCAGAAATGGTCTGTCCCCATGCCTCAGGCCCACACACTTAGCTCCTCCCCTCATGACTACATCCCACCACCAGTGTCTACCTGCAAAGGGTCTGGAAAAGGAGATAACAGCACTTTTCAAACACATCCCCCATCGCATGAAAATTGCGAGGGCTTCTCATGAGCATGTTGTGTGGAGGACCGAGAAAGAGCTCGCATTTTAATTGGATAAAAAAGAATTCATGCACTTTTGCTTTGCTCCTCAAAATCTATACCCTTCCAGTGTTACTTCCAGCCATCTGTACTCATCCATCCATCTATCCACCCCCTCTTCCTTCTTTCTTTCCTTCTTTCCTTCCTTCCTTCCTTCCTTCGTTTCTTCCTTCCTTCCAACCTCCCTTCCATCCATCTGTCTAGCCATCCATCCACCCCACCCATCCATCCATATATCGTCCATCCATTCAATATTTTGGGGTGTCTACTGTATGAGTTAACACCATCCATGCAAATTTAATTTTACTAAAGGGAACCAGCAAGGAGAGGCAGCCCAAAGCATTTATCAAGGGCTCCCTTTGGGGCAGATGTATGTTGCTACCTTGAATTTGTGCCCTCACTCAATCATCAAGCAGTCCATCTCCCCACTGCAGGGGGCGGACTTAGAGACTCAGAGTCAGGTGACACGCCCGAGGGCATGGTGCCACCAGGTGCCAGAGCCATCATCGTTGTGCTTCACCGCCTGAGCTTCCTCCATCACACGGCACTGCAGGTGAGAACCGTGAACCTAAAACTGCTTCAGGGGTCATGTCCATTTTCCTCACCTCCTGCCTCCCCAGCCACACTTCTCACCCTTCTAAGATTAGCCGGTTCTTGTCACATTGTACACTCAAGATATGGGCATTTATTGGCAATTTATACCAGTTGTAACTCAGCAAATCTGTTTTTCAAGACAGGTACGAAAACTTTACAGCCGCTTCATTCAGAATAGCCTCCAACTGGCTGTAACAGCAGAAATGTCCATCAACAGTGGGATAAATAAATGGAGGGACGCTCCCATAACGCCATATGGTAATGACAGTGGACAAGTTCGGCTACACGCAACACCATGGACCATTCCCACAAACGAAGACGAACAAAATAAGTGAGACACAGAAGAATACACAGCACACTATTCTACATAGAGAAAGATTAAAAATATATCTGAAAATAAACTCGTGTTAGAAATGGGGGGGTGGCAACTTTGAGGGAGAAGGGACGGAAAGGATGGGAGGAGCCGTGATGGGCAGTCACCCAGGTGGCTGGATGATTCTGGATTCCTTGATCCATTTACAGTTGCATCCTCTTGTGATAATGCATTAAGCTGTAAGACTTAAGATTTTTCCTTTTTTCTATATGCACGTTAGGCATTCGTAAGTTTATTTTAAAGGGCTGTTACAATGGTGTGCGATAAAGGCCAGTGTTGAGGGGGCTCAAAATGCTGCCAGGGAGAGAGGAGATAAAAGGAACTGGGGATGGGGAAGAAGGGTGGAGACAGAGGACGGAGCTATAACGTGATCCACAGCAAGTACAGAGGGGGTTTGAGGCTGTGTAGCCAGAGGCGTATTTCTGGGCACCCTTGGCTCAGCAGGAATTTTCCCCATTCCTGCACATGCAAAATGAATTCAAATGTATACGTTTTGCAACTTGCCTTTGTTTGGGGCTTTGTAATTTACAGTTTGCAAGGTCATGATCCCTGCAAAGATAAGAACTGTTAATCCAGGCATAAAGTGGGCCTTCAGCAAATGTTTGCTTGAATGAACACAAAACACTCTGACCTTCATTAACACCATGATTTCTCACAGGCAGTCTGCAGATAAGCAGGGTAAGTGTTACTAGTTTCCTTACACAGGGGGAAACCAAGGCTCCCGGGAGTTAAGAGGCTTCTTACAAACGGGCCAAAGCCTGGAAGCAGGTTGAATCCTGGCTTGCTGCCTTTGAGGCCTGTGCACGTGGACAGTGCTAGAAGCAAGAGCCAATGCCCTCCTTCCAAGCAAGGCTCCCTCCCTAGTCTAGTTGTGAAAGCTAACATGAGTCAAGCCCATGTTAAGTCCCGCACAGGGCGGCGTAGTGCAAAGTCTTGCCTTCACCTGCAGCTGCATTTTCTCTTTGGTTATTGGTGACCTTTCACTACTCGAAAAGCATGCATACTCTCCCTGCTGAGGACATAGAAGAGATGCAATAAATTATCACAACAGCTCATACAAAATGAAAGTGGGCCATACCCTTGAATCTCTCTCTCTCCCTCTCTCCTTCTCTCCCTCTCTCTCTCTCTCTCTCTCTCTCTCTCTCTCACACACACACACACACACACACACACACACACACACCAAGAAGCAGGAGGCCTGAAGGGATAGCAGCCAGTCCCCTCGCAAGGACTGAGGGATTTGCTGCCAGAGGATGCCCAGGTAGAAGCTAAATTGTGCTGTCCCTTGTGAGTGTCGCTTAGCATAATTATATCCCCAGAGAATCCAGGCTTCCAGATGGGCCTTAGAGCATCGTTTACATACAGTATTTTAGGCCAATAACATGGTTCTAATGAAGCAGGAAGGAAGAACAAGAATAATAAAATTAAAAAGTCAAATTTCCGTCCTTAATCTCCAGGGCTGCAAATAGGACGTGGCTGCGGCTCAGAGGCGGTGAGGGGAGTGGGGGTGGGGGTGGGGGGGGGCAGAAAGAAGACTGTTTCTTACAGAGTCCGTGACAGGGGTGAGCCTCAATCCCAATGCCTCTGATCTGCATCTCCTTGGAGTGGGAGAAGGTGCAGGGAGCCTAAAAAGACTCAGGGAGGGAGATCCTGAGCTTGTCTGCCTGCTTCCACATCCCTCTCCAACTTGGGGAGTCCCCAGAGAATGTGGCCTTTAGCAGATCCATTTATTTCAGGTTGAAGGAGTGGTGTCCGGGGACGTGTCCAGAAGTGCTTGGAGAGACCTCCAAGCAGATGGGTCCTGCTCAACCACGTGTCCTGCCAACTGAGACCTGCCTTTCCTCTCGGGCTGCCGCTCAGTTTTCGGCCCTCCCCCAGTTCAAATGCCTCTGGGAGACCATTTCTCGCATGTGTGCTCATTTGTTTATTCAATGTCTGCTCTGAGATGCACACTAAGGGTCCAAAGAGGGACACAACTGCCACCCCTGCCCTCAGGGGGCTCACAGGCGCGCGCAGGCAGTTAAGAGCAGAGGAAGGTTCTCAGTGTGTGTGAGGTGCTTTGACAGAAAGCAGTTGTTAATGAGATGGGGGTGTTTGTGTGTGCACGTGCTGGTGGAGCACAATTAACACTTTCTTCCAGGTCCAGAGACCTCTGTGGGCCAGCCACAGCCACCGCCACAGCCTGAAGTCCCACCTAGCCCCCGGGAAGGCACTGCTATGCTCATCCATTGGCCCCTCTTCTCAACCAGACTCCCCGCCCAGCTAGGTTCCTGAAGTATATCCTTCCTCCCCACCCCAGCACAGAGCGAACTGAACGCACCCATGACCTTGCTCAACTATGCCAAGGCACCAGACAAGTCCTACAGCAGTGGCCTGAGGTGCACTAACACTCATAACAGAAGACCAGGGCTTAGTCTTTTTTTTTTAAGTTTACTTTTCTTATTTTGAGAGACAGAGAAGCACGCATGCAAGCAGGGGAGGGGCACAGAGAGAGGGAGAGAGAGAGAGAGTCCCAAGTAGGATCCGCACTGTCAGCGCAGAGCCTGATGCAGGGCTCGAACTCATGAACCATGAGATCATGACCTCAGCCAAAATCAAGAGTCAGATGCTTCACTGACTGACCCACCCAGGTGCCCCAAGATCTAGTGTTATTTGAGACCTGAGCACCCCCCCCAATCTTTTTTTTCTACTTCCAAAGATTGTTTCTAAAATCCCAGCGTGGATTCACTGATTTTCAGTCTTTCCCAAGAAGATGACAGCAACCCTGTATACCCACTGAGTGTGGAGTTGGGAGGTGAGGGTTCCAGCCTCACCACGTCTGTCTGTCTGCATACCTCTGGGCAACCTCCTTCCTCTTGTATGTGATCTGCTGCAAAGCAGGTGACTGAGGGCAGGAAGGGGGAGGAGTGGGGTGGTTCCTATGCCAGCAAGGTCATTGGCAATTCTTTATATCCCTGTGTCCACACAACAGTCTGCCTACCCTTCAAGAGATGGAATCCATGTCTCCTTCCCTTGAGTCTGGGCCACCTTGTGAGTCACTTTGGCCAATAGGAGGGAGTATCGCCATGCTAGCTTGAGGTCTAGGCTCTGGGAGACCAAAAAATTCCCACTTCAGCTCTCCTGAAGCCTGACCCACCATTTCCAAAGGCCTGACCACCCTGCTGGGGAGACCGAACGGAGAGACAGGGGTGCCTTGCTAACCCCTAGATGTTCTAGCCATCTCAGCTGCAGGGACAAACATGTGAAGGACCACTTTGGATTTCTAGGCCCAGCTGAGCCTCCAAATGTCTGCACGACATTTGCCGTGAGTAGGAAAGATGAGCTGAAGAACTACCCAGCTGAGTCCTGCCTCGTAAACTAATTTATGGGTAAATAAATGGTTGCCAAGCCACATCATTGGGGGCAGATAACTGAAACAGGTGCCAGAGGTCAATGCTACAGGCATATAACCTTATAAACACCGGTGCCTGCCACTCAAGGCTCGGATTCCGGTTAGGAGTTCTGGCTTGAACACTGAATAGTACCTGAGAAAAATAGATCATTGAAAATCTATTGTCACAAAGACATTTCACTGTCATGGGATGTGTTGTCACAGGAATTAGCCAATGCTGGTTGGCTGAGTCCCTGCAGATGTCCCTCCAACAGGGGCTCGGAGCCAGCTTGGTTCCAAACATGGAGGGAGTAAAATTTCACTCATTTCACTCATAAATGTCCAATTACTTTCCATGCTTCCCTCCTCTCCCCTCTATCCCCACCCCTCCCTCAAAGTACCAGAGATGGAAAACCATGGAAACAAATGGCTTTGTGTCCTACTGAATGGGAAACATAGCATCTGGGGCTTAGAAAAGCAAAAGCTGTTGTGTTGTTAATAACATTTTTATGGGTGATTTTGCTGTCTTTGTTGCAAAAAAAGTAGCACAGGCTCAGGTCTGTTCTTCCAGGCGTGAGGGGTCAGTGTCCCTTATAGAGCTCTATATCTGTTGGGATTTGCTCTCAGCTGACCCACTTACACGCTTCAAATCCACCCCCCTCCCAATATTAATAGCTACTAACTTTCAAGAACTCTCCATAGTAGCCATGGGGTTGCACGGTTTACTTATGCTGGGTCCCTATAATGAACATTTCAGGTCACACTTCTTAACCCCATTCTTTCAGATTGGAAAACTGAAGGCCAGAGATATTAAACAATATCTTATACCTAATAGGTAGAGCTGATATTTAAGCTGAGGTCTGCAAGGCCCCGAAGCCCATACTCTAAGCTGAATAGAGCTCCCTGTCCTGACCATTACCAGGATCACTCATTCATGCATATATACATCCATGGATTCAGCACACGTGTTCATTTATCATTCAACATGTTTAATGATCACCTACTCTGTATAGGAACAGAGTATACATTAATGAAGCAAACAGACCCAGTATCTCCTGTCATGGACCTTATGGTCTCTAGGCCATAGATACCCACCATGACCTTCACCATAAACCCTCACTTTACAACATCCTTGAGCCCCTTTCTGCAATTTTAATTCAACAACCTCCCCACCCCCCCCCCCCACTGCAATCATCCTGACCATGACTCAGCATTCCACAGCCCAGCCCTGACTTTGATCTCTGCTGTATTCTTCACACATTCTAAACCTTTCTCTCCACAATTCCTGACACAGTATCCCGAGTTGTCTTCCCACCCATTCAGCTCTGGGAACTTTGCAGGTGAAGGGAAAAAGGGAACAGAGATAAGAAAAAGAGAGATCCAAGAAATGGTCCAGAATCAAAGTGGGTAACAGGAAGTCAAGGGCAGTGTTGCTCAACTTCAGATGAAGAACTGACCAGTGAGAAATCAGAATGGACTATCTTCTGTTCACCTCCTCCCCTACCCTCATCCTCACCCTGTGTCTTGAATATTTTCTCTGATGTCCCTTTTCTCTCACACTCCTATCAGTAAGGCTTCAGCCCTGGCCCTCAAAACCCCTAAACAACCTACTTTTGGAGGGTCAAGACCAGGCTAGTCACATGGGTGAGCATCTGAGAAGACCTCCATAGCTTCTCTTAAAGGAAGACTTGCATCGCTAGATTACAAAAATGGCCCCAACTTCCCGCCTCTGCCTATATCCGTGCCTTTTGCAATATGACTTTGTCACTCTTTCCACCAAGAGGAAGTCTGTTGTCCCACTCTCTCTGAATCTAGTCTGGCCTGCTGGCCTGCTGCAGCCACTAGGATGTGGCAGAAGTGATGATGTGCCTGTTCTGAGCCTCTGTGCATACTTCCGCACTCTCTCTTGTATCTCTGCCTCCACTCTGGGTCTACGGCTCTTATGTGCCAGGCAGTATTTTAGAAACTAAAGATAAAGATGTGAAAGAAACAAAGCATGGCCCCCACTTGGAGTGAGTTTATATTCTAGTGAGTCAATGAATGATGGATGAGAATCTGAAATTTTCCAGGTTAGAAAGAACCACTCTTCAGTCTCAAATAATACTTAAATCTTACACAGTATCTCTACAAAGACTTTGAACTCTTCCAAAGCCAGGGAGCTCCCTGTGTGCCAATGTAATGGCTCCAGTTTTAGATGGCTCTCGCTCCTAGAAAGACTTTCCTTATAACGAACTGAAGTCCATCCATCAGGAGTGCCCACACTTTGATTTACGGATCTTCCTCAGGGCCACATACAGCATGCCGAGTGACATATCTATCCTGAGCTCTCTCGCCTCCCAGATAAATCTTCCCTGTTCCCTTAGCTGTCCCCCAATGTCATGATTTTGAGGTCTCTTGCCATCCTCTGCCTTGAGCTTGCTACGTGATTTTTCTGCACCCTTCTACAGTTTGGTTCACAGAAAGAAACTCAAAACCTACCAACTTGTACGACCTCAGCACATTTTATCACCTCTTTGGGCTTAAGATTCCTCAGTGTTAAAATGAGGAAACGGGACTCAGTAGCTTCCAAGAAGAGACAGCGGTATGCAATAGAACACATCCTAGACACTCAACAAATATTCTGTTCTTTCTCTGATTTATTTCTATCACTCTCTCCCCCCTATCATCTCATAACCCCTTTTTTTAACCTGTAAAATTCTACCTTTTGGTACAGGGATAGGAAATCAGAAGATTTGGGTCTGAGTCCCAGCTCTAACACTTAATAGCTAAGTGACTTTGGACATATTACTTAACTTCTCTATCTCAATGTCTTCCCCCATAAATCGGGACCAGGGCTCCTTTTCCTCCCAGCTCATTCGTGAGAATTCTTACGGAGGCTGTGGGTGACGGTGGGGCTGCTATATGTGAAAGCACACTTCCTTCAGGACGCTCTGCAGTTAAGAGACGGCATGTTGGTACCGTCTTGAAGTGTGGATGCTAGGCCAGCAGTAGAGTGAACACCATTCCATTTTGTAGACACGCTTATGGAGCCCACTTCCAATGAACTTGGCAGCTCCGTTTGCACATGAAAATTCAATACCATTTCCGTAACTCTAGGCAGTGTGGCCATAATTGTCCCTCCTAATGGGCACATCATGTTCTGTGATATTCTGAGAGAAGAAAACTATTTAAGAAAATGCCATGGTAAGTAAATATTTTCCTAGGCAATAGGCCTGGCACACGGAAATTTCAGAATGGTAGCAGAGCCTTCCTTGGATGGACCGACGATCTAAATGGCCCAAGGTTTTGGCCACAGGGGCAGGCGTCTGCTGCATACCTCATGGTTCTCCAGGGTACCCTCCACCCTGCCCTCACACAGTCCATCTCTGCTTCCCACCTCTGGTTGGCCCCCAACTACTGCACGATCCAGCCCTTTCCCCCAACAGGGCTCACAAGCACCTTGGTGACGCGGTCTTTCCACCTCCCATGCAGACCCAGCAGTCACATAATTCTAACCTGTCCTCCATCCAGCCCACTGCCATATTTCATAGCCAAATGCCAATAAACATGCAATTCCTTCCAACCAGAAGCCCCGCTCCCTGCCTTTATTCATCTGATCTATTCTACTCATCCTTCAAAACTCAATAGAGAAGCTGCCTCCTGCAGGAATCCCATGCTGATAACCTCCAGAAAACCAGCTCCATGGAGGTCATTACTTCCTCTTCTGTGTTCATCTTGGACCTTAAGTAGCACATGTTTCCATTCATTCAGATTTCCTGTTTATCTGCCTGTCTCCTTCTGGACTGGTGAGATGGCAGAATCAAGGCCCCAGCTATCTGCGGCTCCAGCACGTAAAGTCCTCAGCATATGGGAAATGTCTGCGGCAGACTAGAATAGGGTAGAAGTATCGCAACTATGCAAAGATATTGAAGTAATGACCGTACTCTGGACCCCCATCCCCAAACTGAGCACTCTAACCTTTCCATATGCCTGACCCCTGAAAGGCAAAGAGCAGACCCAGACAGAAAAAAGGAGAGACTGTAACCTGGCTTCTTTGCCCTCATGAGACAAGAGTGTATGATGGCCAGGAAATGTGTAAAGGCATCTATGTGGTACGGATTACTTGTCACCGAGGCTGGAAAGGGCAGAGCTGAGCTATTTTTTCACAATAGCAAATGCATGCACAAGTTGGGGCTGCTGTAGTGGAAATGCCGGGTCTTTTATACTGATGAGGTGGCAAAAAGGCCAGCTTCCCTGGGTGTGGGGGCTGATGTGGTTACTCACAAGGCTGCTTGGCTGTACAGGATCCTTCAGGAACCTCTGCTTCATCTGAATACAAGCACCATAAAACTCAGAGATCAGGGACACAAGGACTGGTCCCGGGTTGGGGAATTTCTGCCCATTTATAGATTTGAATCCTACTGAAACTGATCTCTATTTTTAGTGCCTATTCCATGAAATACAAAAGACGTTCTCCCTCCTAAATGTTTATTTACTTTGAGAGAGAGAGAGAGAGAAAGAGAGAGAGAGAGAGAGGCAGAGAGAGAGGAAGAGAGGGAATCCCAAGCAGGCTCCATGCTGGCAGTGCACAGCACTATGCGGGGCTCGATTCCATGAACCATGAGATAGATCATGACCTGAGCTGAAATCAAGAGTCAGGAGCTTAACTGACTGAGCCACCCAGCTGCCCCCACAAAAGAGCTTTTTTTGAGCACTTATTCTCTGCTTGGTCAAGAAGGAGAAAAGAAGTAAGTGTAAGTCTATCTCCCCAATCTCAAGGCACTCACAGACTAGGTGGGAGCATTCGTAAATTGCATTCACAATCTTTCACACACACACAAGAGCTCACTCAGCTCCTGCTGTTTCCAGGGCCGGGCTGCCTGCAGATGTCTGGATGACTGGTTGAGATGGGATGGACTGGGGCTTGCAGGTGGGTGTTTTATTCCCATAAATCAAATCTGCTCTCCCTGCTGCTGATTGGGGGAAACACTGCCCAGATTGGGCTTCCCTACCGTGCGATTGCTTTCCTGCAATTCTTGGGTGTAGGTAGGTTTATCCAGAAAAGTCTAATTCCTGAGAAGAGCAGAGGAGAGAGAAATTTGCTTCATACTAGCAACATCACGACTAATCCCTTTCTCAGAGGAGCTTCATGGCATCAAGCAAACTGGAGACGTGTGACTTCTCTCTAATCCCCTTAGCTCATCTCCCTCTAGTGAATCCAAATGTTGCACCAGTGCCAGAGCTTGGCAGCCTGGAGCAGTCGTGGAGCAGTGGGAAACGTGCAGGATCTGTTATCCGAACACTTACATGGGTCCTGCCTCTGCCACTTAAGAGCTGTGCCTCTTTGGGTTAATTACAACCCCCCTCTGCCTGCCTCAATTTCCTCACTGGCAAAACAGAATTGACGATGTAAGTATCGGAGGAGATAATGTGTGTGAAATCACACTGTGATTTTCAGATTGTACAGCTCTGCTCTCCTTAACAAGCTGGGTGCCTACTGGGTGGGAAAGTTCATACCTCCTTAATTTTTGGATTTTTTCTGAACCTGACCCAAAGCCTGGCACTTAATGAGCACCTCAGTGAATACTTGTTAAATAAATAAATTGGGAAAATGGAAGATAATTCCTTCAGTGTTAAGGCATCCCTCCAAGCCAAAAAGTAAGAGAAAGGAAATTTAATCTATAGCAAGTTTGGGATCCTCAAGATAAATTTTTAAAAACTTAGTATTTTCTGAACAGAATGTGTGTACACGGGGGGCACCTGGGTGGCTCAGTCAGTTGAGCATCTGACTTCGGCTCAGGTCATGATCTCAGGTTTATGAGTTCAAGACCCACGTCAGGCTGCTCCTCCCCCCCAAAAAATAAATAAACATTAAAAAAAAAGAATGCGTGTACATGTGTGTGTGTGTGCGAGCATGTGTGTGCTGATTATTCCTTCTGTGGCTGGATGTCTACATTATCTTTAAATAACATGTACTCTGAAAACTTTTTGGCTTCAAGTTATATGAATATACTTTGCTCAGCATTAAGAGAATAGAGATGGTTGACAGGCTATGTCTTGGTTCCCATCCTTCATTCATTCATTCTTTCCTTTGTTCACTCATTCATTCCTTCTTTTTTTTTTTTTTTTTCAACGTTTTTTATTTATTTTTTGGGACAGAGAGAGACAGAGCATGAACGGGGGAGGGGCAGAGAGAGAGGGAGACACAGAATCGGAAACAGGCTCCAGGCTCCGAGCCATCAGCCCAGAGCCCGACGCGGGGCTCGAACTCACGGACCGCGAGATCGTGACCTGGCTGAAGTCGGACGCTTAACCGACTGCGCCACCCAGGCGCCCCATTCATTCCTTCTTGGAAGCAAATGACTCTGTGCAAAAGCCAAGCCTCATTACGAGGGGAAAAATGTCTGACCCAGCCTTTCGGCTGACAAACTCCCACTGATCCTTCCAGATAGTATTGCCACTGGGCAGTGGAACATTTGAAATCCTCCTATTGTCTCTATATGCAGCATTTACCATCATCCCTTATCTTCAGTTTTATAATTTTAGAGATATCCTATAGATATCATTCCTGTAACCAGGATTTACCGTCACCAGGATCCTTCAAAAATCCCACTTATGAAAAGACTGTCCGTGACAAGTCTAAGTCTACTCAGAGAATAGCAGTGATTTCTGTGGTCCTAAATCCAAACTTTGGACTGTAGATCATGCAAACAGGACCACACAGACAAGGTGCCTATCATCTCCTCATCATCACTGTACCCAACACAACTGTTCTGTCATCCCCACACTGAGGTATAACCCTGCCTATAATCTCACTTTTCTATCCCTCCTCTCTCCTCCCTTCTCTTCCCCTCCACTTTCCTCTCCCTTGTCTATTCCTCATGTATACCTGGTTCTCATGCACCAGGCCCAGACTGTGATGCATGAAACTTCTGCAGTGTTTGCTGTTCCCAACTGCTCACCACACCCCCGGCCCTTTATTCCCTACCCCTTCCTGTCTCAACCACCACTCATCCCCCTGTGAAACAGCATTCCCTTCCCATGCTTTATGCTTCCAAATTTTGTTCTCCTGGGTTGCTGCCTCTGTCTCAGGCTAGCAGCTCCATTGTTATTATGATCATATATTAAGTTTAATGTGTCCACAAGGCATTTTACACACTCATAAAAATCAGGCCCTCTAAGAGCTCCCTGTGCTGAAGACAATGGAAATACCATCCCATGACTTAGCTGGTGTCTCATGCCATTATGTGGCCTCTAAATGTGCAAAGCTGGGTGGTGGTTGTTTATTGTTGTTTGTGTTACACTTGATGATATAAATACAGCATTTTGAAGAGGACTAAGTGATTTCCCAGCTTATAAGCAGAGCTGAAGTCTTGATTACCGCCATTTGGGCGACATCCCACACTATCAGTGATATCAATAACAGGTGACATTTATTGGGTGCATACTGTATGCCAGATTGTGCCCTGAACATTTTACATGCATTTTGCCACATCATCTGCCCGACAACCCTGTGTGACAGGTCGTATTTAATTTAGAAATATTAAACAAAAGAAGGAAATTGAGATATAGAGAAGTTAAGTAATGAGTTCAAGGTTGAGCAGCACAGAGGTGGGAAAATTGGAATTATCCAAACCCAGATTGTCTGGTTGCAGAGCCTTCCTGCTGAAGCACACACAGATGAAGTCTGCTTCAAGGTCTAGGGACTCAAATGACTTAAAGACAAGTTTGACAGATTAAGTGGATGATGATGTGCTCTTCTCTTTACAAAACTCTGCCCAAAGCCCTCTTTGACCAGTCTCTGACAAGGACTCAGTCCCCACAGAACCTCCATCCCCCACAGGGTTTAGCTTTATTTTTCCAAACCCAGGAGACAACAGACAATAATAGTCAAGGACTCAGAGCAACCTCCTTGTACACTGGGAGTTGTACGTGCTGTGGGCCTGCACACGAGTAAAAGAATAGTAAATCAGATGCTCCTTCCACAGAATACCAGCTCTGTAAAGAATGCTGGGTTCTCTCTGGTCCAGTTTGCCAGCAGTGGATAACGGATCAAGTGATCTCCAAGTGGTCTCCATTGCTTCTGTACCCTCTTGCTTCATCAACACTTTGCACTTCCCTCATCTCCTTCCCTCTTTGCTCCCCATTTTTCTCATTCAAGGCATCTATGACCCACAGTATGATTTTGTTTGTTTGGGAAACATTGGTATCAATGAAGTACCCCTTTTAAGTATGAAGAAACCAAAGCTCAAAGAGGTTGTTACTTGCCCAGAGACGTGAAGCCTGTTTAGTACAGAGTTTGGACAAGATTTGAACTTCCTGGCTCACAGGACAGTGTGCTTTCCAAGCAATGGGTGGGGAAATGGGGATACCCCCACCTTCTCAGATTATGTCCATTACAAGGATGGGCTGCTAAGCCCACACCAGCAACACCCCATTCAGGCACTCACCTTCCTGAGATCTCCCACTTACATTTCACATGCACATATTTACTTTTAGACTCCAAAACATGCCAAAATGCTTATAATGTCCTACCTGACATTTGCTCCTACTCCACATCCTCGGTCCCACAGCCTACAAGCTTGCCGCTGGCCATGGTGCTGATCAGAGCAAAGCGAAAGAACCCTGGGGCTCCAAGAGATGCACGGCACATGAAGACTCACAAAACAGGAAATAAGGCACTGTTCTAGGGATTCAGTATAAAATGACAACTGAGGAAGGCCTTATGCCCGTCTTCAGAGTCTGTCTTCTAGAGAAGAGACACACAAGTAACCAAAATGTGTCAACTGGGAGGACTTCCCCAAGAATTGAGGATGAGAAAGGAACAATCATGTGAAAACTGGGAGGAGAGAAGTTCATGAGAAGTAAGGATTCATCCCAAAGACCTGCATTTGGAAAAGTGTTGGCATGCTTTAGTATCTCTCAGGTAGTCCAGAGAGACTAGAGAACAGTACAGGAGGAAAGAGGAAGAAGAGACCAAGTGGCCAGCAGCTAGATGGGAGAGGACCATATGAATCATGGAATCCCGCTTAGGTTTTTGTTTTTGTTTTCTATGTGCAAAAGAAAGTCATTAAAGGGCTTTAAACCACAAAGAGATACGGTTCAATTTATACTTTAAAATAATATTTTATTATAGAAAATTTCAAGCATACACAAAGTAATCAAAATAGTATAATAAACCCCCATGAACCCACCACCCAGATTCAACAATTTTCAACATTTTGCCATTCTTGTATCATCTATGCTTCCGCCCACTCTCTGCTCTCCCACTCGTTTATTGTTAATTTTACATTTTTATCCTTCTTTTTTAAGGTAAAATTTATTTACAATGAATTAAGCTGTATTATTTTGACACATGAAACCCACATTCTTATCACAGAACACTTGCAGCTTCCAGAAAGTTCCTTCATGTCCCCTTCCCAAACCCCACCAATTCCCCACCCCAAGAGGCAATGATGGTTTTTAACATTCTATCTTAGATTTGGGGGGGGGGGCTTGTTCTAAAAGATTATATTCATAGATTCATACAGTATTGTTTTCTTGTGTCTGGCTTCTTTTACTCAGCATGTTTTTGAGATTCATCCATTTGTGCGTATCAGTAGTTTGTCTCTTTTTTTGGCTGATTAGTATTCTATTGTATAAATATACAATATGTTTGTCAATTAACTGGTTGATAGACATTTGGACTGTTTCCAATTTTGGGCCATTGTGAATAAATCTGCTATGAATGCGGTACAATTCTTTCCATGGACATATGCTTTTGCTACTCTTGGATAAATACCTAAGAGAGGAATTAATTTAGATTTTTTTTAAGTATTAGGACTAGAGTGAGAGGGCAGGTATGGTGGCAAGAAAACCAATTATGAGGCAATTACAATACTTAGGGAGATTATGACGGTTTACCTTGGGAAGGGATTATCGTAAGACTGGATGGGAGCAGATTTGAAATATGTATTGATGAATACAATCAATTGTTGTGGGTGAAATAAAGGTGGAGGTGAGAGAAATGGAAGCATCAAAGATGACCAATAGGTCTCTAACTTGACTAAACTGGTTGCATATTAAGATCTTTTACTGAAATTGAGGTGGGCAAAGAAGAATAATTCAGAGGACAATCCAAGGGTTTCGTTTTGCAATGCACGAGACACCCCAGAGTAGACATTATGCAGGCACTTAGAGGCCAGAGCTCAGGAAAAAGTCAGACTTGTTGCTACCCTTGCATGCAGCTTCCACCTTGCCCAGATCTAGACTTCTCCCTAAAAATGCCTCAAGATCTGGTAGAGAGATGGAAAGTGGATTTTATTTCATGGTAATTTATTTACTCTGGTAAATGGGTAACAGCTACCTGGGACACTGCAAAGAAAGACTCCAAGACCACACTCATGGTTGGCAGAAGGAAGGAGTGATGTGGTTGGTAAGTAATGTGTTCCATGGGCATGGAATCATGGCACGAGGAAAACCAATTCAGATACTGTCTATTCTTGATCAAGTAGAAATCTATGGGTACAAATTCTAAAAAGTGAAGATGCTGCTCTGGAATCATCAACTGGATCAATAGTACAAGTCAAGAGCCCATATTATGCAAACAGTTAATAGACTGACTCTGTTATAAAAGAAAGAGACCCAAAATGGAGTCACTTGTGCTAAGCCACATGTCAGCAACCCAAGACTTAATACTTAACCTCACTGCAGTTTCAGATTCCTCAGGAATGTAACTTAAACAGTCAATCTGGACTCACCTGTTCAGCACTAGTGAGGTCATCTGCCTGATAGATCCCCACCTTCCCCCAAGGGAAGGTGACCCTGCCTGAAACAAACCACTTTTTCTTAGAAACTTCTTTTTTTCTTCACCCTTCAGCCCATAAAACCTTTCCATTTTGTACAGCTCGTCAGAGTGCCCCTCTGTTTGCTAGATGGGATGCTGCCAGGCATGAACCACTGAGTCATAAAAAGTGATAAAAAGTCAATCAAATCTTCAAACTTGCCAATTCCATTTTATTATACACACTTCCGTATCCGATATGGAGCTATCTTTTTTTTTTTTTACTTTTCTTTCAGTTCCTCTACCAAAGTGCCACTGATTCAGTATCCTACAAGTCCTCAGTGAACGTCTTTGACCTTTGCTCCTCACACTGTAAAAATCCCAGAATACACTGAGTCTCTCAACCTCAGCTGGGATCCCCTGGCATCTTGAGGTTAAACAACCCATTCTTGTGAAAACCCACTGTAAAGGATTTCAAATTTTGGAATACACTAATGAATAATTTAAATATCTTGGGACAACCCATTCTTGTGAAAAACCCACTCCAAAGGATTTTAAACTTTTGAATTCAGTGATGAATCATTTATCTACCCTAGGGGAAAATGTCAAAGAGAAGATTAGACAGGTAATCAATGTGTAATAGTTGGCTCCTTTTTCCTTCTCGATAGAAGGCATGGGTGAGTGAGTGTTCTTGCTATGAATAAAACTACATGTGTATTTATTAATTACTTCATTGAACCACCAAGCTTTTATTGAGCACTTAGTTCTTGCCAGGCCCTATGCTTGCACCTGAGTACAGAGACAGGTAAGTCATGGGCATTGCCTTCATAAAGGCTCACCTAGACATGTGAATCAATCCTGGGAGAGTTGGCTATACTACTTTGTTAATCAAGTCAGAGAAGACTTCTCAGAGGATGGGAAGTCTAAACGCAGTCTTGAACGAAAATTAATTTAAAAATTTCCCCAGAGATGTTTAGAAAGGGTATTCCAAGCAAAGGAACCAGTGTGGAAGATATCTGGACATGGAATGGGGCAAAGTGGGCTGCTGCTGATGCCCAACGAAGCAGTAGATGTAGGCAAGGCCTGTCTGATGACTGGACTTGCTCTTCTGGCCGCAGTACAAGCCATCTCTGGAGTTTGAGCAGAAGGACATGATCAGATATGTATTTTAGAGAGACGTAGTGGTGATGCAGAGACTGTGAGAGGGGAAGGGATACAAGAGAAACAAACCTGCAGGCAGGAAGCAACCAGAGGTGGGGAAGCAAGGCTTCAAACCAAGGGGGTGATGGGTTCTGGCTGTGTTAGGATTAGCCTTCGTGCTTGACAATAGGAAAGGAAGGGAGAGGAAAGTAAAGTTTCAGGAGATATTTGGAAATGAGAATTGACAAGATGCAACAATTAAATGGCTGCTAAGAGTGTGAATGTGAGAGTGTGGGGTGGCTGGAAATGGGAGCCTCACAATGTACTGGGCAAGGTCATTCGAAAATGCCTGATAGAACCAATGTTGGCCTGATTCCAAACCCAACATTCTTTCCACGGCCCCACATGCCCAGGTAGCTTGACTCCCACACCACCTCCTCCAGGAGCCATGACAGACCTTTCTAGCAAAGTCCATAGTCCTACAGACGAACACACACACACACACACACACACACACACACACACACTCTCTCTCTACCCATCTGTGTGTGGCCAAATCCCTGCTCTTCTCCAAAGCCTAATTCAACTGTCTTCTAGTCTAGGAATACTCAGATTCCCTCACTTGAAAATTACATCTTTCTGAACTCTAAATTCTATATTTACCTTACATCTTTAAAAAAATTTTTTTATGGGTGGCTCAATCAGTTAAGCTTCCATCTTCGGCTCAGGTCATGATCTCACAGTTCGTGAGTTTGAGCCCTGCAATGGGCTCTGTGCTGACGACTCAGAGCCTGGAGCCTGCTTCAGAGTCTGTGTCTCCCTCTCTCTCTGCCCCTCCCCAGCTCACGCTCTGTGTCTCTCTCAAACAAAAAAAAAACTTAGAGAAAAGTTATAAAAATATTTTACCATGAATGTGAGTCAGTTCTATACATGCCATCTTCTAGCTAGACTATGAGCTTCTAGAAGCTGCCTATGTGAGATTTATCTCCAAGTCTTCTTCAGGGGGCTAATCATGGCCCTGGCTGCTCAATTCAAAGATGGGCTGTAGGCCTTGGGATCCTGTCCTTAAAACTCCCTTCTCCTCTTTCTCCTCCCAGACCAATGGACTCTGTGGATCCCATGGTAATAATGGGTTAACCATTCCTCCCACATATTTAGGGAATAAAGATGCCCTTACCTCCTTTGTGGGAATGTAGGTAGATGAGACAGGAGGGGAGGAGAGCAGACCCAGTTGGTTCTCTGTGGGCTCCATGTGGTGGCCTCATGCTCACTGAGCACTTACCATGTGCCAAGTACTACACTAGGCACATCCTATGAATTCTTCTGCAGTCACCTGCTAGGTAGGTGTTACCGCCCATATTTCACAGAAGGGGAAAGTGGGACTCCGTAACACCGAGGACCCTGCCCACCAGTAAATGGCTGAACAAAGATTCAAGCCCTTTTCCATCTGTTTCCAAAGCCCATACATGTCCCCTATACTGCTTCCCAAGCAAAAAAGACCTCCAGGGTATCGTTCTTACAGGCTGCTTGCTGTGCAGGGCAACCCTTCACAACCAGGCCACTGGAATGAGGGAAGGTTCTGCCTACAACCCTGTCACTGCTTTCTGAGGAAGAGGAGGAAGGCAACTGAGAGGCAGACAACGGAGAGGGGGAGAGAAGAAAAGCTGAGATGAAGAGCAAGAAAAGAGCAATCGAGATTGAGAATTCTAGAGAACTTTTTGGTTGAAGTCTAAAAGTTCCTTCTCCCAAGTGGTGAGAATGATGTTTCCTGAGGGCTCACCACGGCCAGCCACTTTGCCTGTAAGAAACTTTGCCTCCAAGAGACTCCTAAGCACTTTGCCTACAAGAAATGTATTGAATCCACCAGTACCCTTGAGATGGTATGAGCGTTATCTGGGACTTCAGGTGAGGAAAATGAGGCATGCAAAGGTTAAGTATTTCTCCCAACGTCCTATAGATGCCAGATCACAGAACTGGTGTTTGAGCTCAGGGAATCCGAGCCTACAGTACAGTCTCAGGCACACAACGATGGTGACTACAGCAGGCCTGGCTGGAGAGATGAAAATCTCAAGTCTGAAGTCACGATCGCTACCCTTGAAGGATTTAAGGCGATGACAGACCGTGGAGCCAAAATTGTGACCAACACAGGCAACAATCCTGAACCACCAGGTAATTAAGTCATTCGTCTCCACAAAGATCCCCCCTAGTGATCTACACAGGCCAGCGGTTCCCAGCCCTGGCCGCACATTAGAACCGCCTGGGGAGTTCTTACAACACACTGTTGCCTGGGACTCATGCCAGACCGACTGAATCAGAACCTCTTGGAGTGGAGACTCAGCATCCGTATTTTTTTAAAGCTCCCCCGGTAATTCTAACGCGTGGCCTGGGCTGGGAACCACTGATGCAGGTAAATGTGGAGAGGCCATCATGAAGTGGAGAGCCAACTTTGCTCAGCAGCTGAAATGCTTCCTCGTAAGCTGCCAAGGCATTTTCAGAAAGACTCTTTAGTCTGCCAGTGTCTCAAGGACAGGTATTGCATCTACCACAATTATGCTGGTATCACCCATGACATTTCTCAAAGTGAATCGTTGAGTCACAGAATCAGAGAACTGTCTGGGACTTCAGTGATCACTATGTCCAATATTTTCTGCAGTATCCTTCCGAGCTCTGGGAGGCTGTGGGAATGGCCAAAGGGGATTGCCTCGGGGTGGAGATAGAGACGCAAATCACTGTTTTGGCATAGTTTCCAAGGAACTTGAAACCAGATAAAGTTAGCAAAACCACCAAAAAAACCCAGCATATGATGTCTTTAATTCTTTGGTTATAGGTAAGATTATTTATTATCAAGCCCGAGCTCTGAAGCAAGCCTATATGTCAAACCTCAATGCCAAGAGAATTAAAGCAACAGCAGCACCAGTATTCCAATCCAGAAGCTGAAGACAGGCCACTGCTGTTCTCAGGCCATGGTGACAGCTGGCCATGTCCTCTGTTCACTGGGGTTAGGTACGCATGTGTCTCTCTCAGTATAGACTTTCAGTACCTTCCAAAATAGGAACTTAGCACAATATTTCTAACACTGTGTGCACCCACGCCTAGTACATAGTAGAAAACCAATAAATATTTCTCAGGTAGAATAAATACTAGAGCAGAAATCACTTATTCTCTGACCTTCTTTGTAATGTTAACTGGATACACAGAGTCCTGGACATACGCAAGTATACACTTCAGAGAAAAGAAATTGAGGAAATACAAATATTCAATGGACAGGTGAAAAGATTTTTTTACACTGAAATTTAAGAAAAAGTAGATTTAAAAAAAACACTTCAGGGGCACCTGGGTGGCTCAGTTGATAAGTGTCTGACTTTGACTCAGGTCATGATCTCACGGTTCATGGGTTCGAGCTCCGCTTTAGGCTCTGTGCTGACAACTCAGAGCCTGGAGCCTGCTTTGGATTCTGTGTCCTGTTTTGGATTCTGCCCCTCCCCCACTCATACTCTATCTCTCTCCTTCCAAAAAAAAAAATAATAATAAACATTTAAAAAGGCATTATCCGGGGCGCCTGGGTGGCGCAGTCGGTTAAGCGTCCGACTTCAGCCAGGTCACGATCTCGCGGTCCGTGAGTTCGAGCCCCGCGTCGGGCTCTGGGCTGATGGCTCAGAGCCTGGAGCCTGTTTCCGATTCTGTGTCTCCCTCTCTCTCTGCCCCTCCCCCATTCATGCTCTGTCTCTCTCTGTCCCAAAAATGAAAATAAACATTGAAAAAAAAAATTTTTTAAAGGCATTATCCTTAAAAATTTATTTTCTTTTTTTCCTTTCTTTTCCTTCCTTCCCTTCCTTTCCCTTCTCTTTTCTTTTCTTTTCCTCATCAGATCTGCAAATGATTTAGATCAGTAATACCCAAGCCTAACCGGGAAATATGGGGAAGTAACAGTCTCAGAGGCCATTAGTGGGAACACACATTGGAATAGCCTTTTTAGAGGGCATACTGTTTGACAATTTTAAATATGAATGCATTTTGACCCAATAATTGATTTCTAAAACATTACTCAAAGGAGATCATTGGACAAATGTACAAAATGCTACTTATAATTGCTTAGAATGGAAATCACCTAAATTCCCTTAAGAATAGAATTGATTGAATAAATTAGGGTACGTGCACACAACAGAACAGTATGCTGCCATTATGAAGGAGGAGATAATCCCTAAATGACTACTGTAAAAGTTGTTCACGGTATGTTGTTAAATGAAAATCCAGACTACAAAGTAATATAATTAAGATAGTCACATTTTTACTAGAATATGCACATTTATTTCATTTATTTTTTTATTTTTTTAGAGAGAGAGAGAGTGTGTGTGAGCAGAGAAAGAGGCAGAGACAGAACGAGAAAGAATCTTAAACAGGCTCCACACTCAGCTCAGGGCCTGATGCAGGGCTTGATTCCATGGCTCTGGGATCATGACCTGAGCTGGAATCACGAGTCAGACACTCAACCAGCTGAGCCATCCAGGCGTCCCTGAATGTGCATATTTAATATGCAATAGTATATAGGAATATCTAGATAAATAGATATAAAGATAGATGTAGATAGATACATAGATAGATGGATGGATAGATAGATAGATAGACAGACAATAGACAAACAGAGAGATGAGATTATCTTTGAGGGTAAATGCCCACTTGTTAGTCTAGGCGGTAGGTTTATCTGAGGACAATCCACTTTCTCTATTACATATTTTTCTATTGCTTAACTTGTTTAAAACTCTACATAGACGTTTTGCTTTCACAATCTAATAAATCTGTTTCTGTGTTTAAAATAAGACAAGAAGTGGACGCACATTCTTCTTTCACTAATGCGTCCACTTCTAGAGGTTACAGGCACACTCCCGCCCAGGTGAGCAGGACAGAGATTCCGCCCTGAGTGTGGACTCCTCTATCCTGTTCTCCAGGTTTTCCAATTAGTCCCTTCTTTGACTCCAAGATCTCTGTGGACAGGTGCCAAATGAACGTGTGATAGAAGGAAGAAAGGGGAATGGAAGAGAACAGGAAGAGAGGCAGGGAGGGGAAAAGGGACCAACTGAGTTTGCCTGGATGGAAGGGTTTCCTGAGATATAGGAGGACGTTCAGCGCTAACACCAGGAAAGTCCCAGGAAAGCCAGGCTGAGTTGGTCGCCTCAACAGGACAAGAGATGCCCGTCTCTCCCTTGTTTGAAAACCTACAGTAGCTGCCAATGACTCTTCTGCAGCAATAGTACAGGCTGGTAGACGTCACAAAGGATGGATTCCAATCCCAGCTCTGCCACTAAATAGTTTTGTGACCTTAAGCAAGCCACTAACCCTCTATGTGGTTTAGCTTTTTTCTGTAAGATGAGGGGGTGGGACCATTTTTGAAAGTCCTTAAAGCATTCTGACTCAGTACTGAGACCTCTGTCTGGGCTCTGGCATTATTCTCATGGTGTTTCAACATGAGAATGTTTATATCTACTTTTTGACCACGAACCTGTAGCTTTTCAAGGGTAAAAGCTGTGTCTCTCTGTATATATGTGCCCACACTCCCAGGCCTGGTGTCATGTTGGAAATGTGTGGGTTGGCTCTATGCCTGGTGGGTCTCAGGTGGTTGCTGTCTTCCACAATCCAGATGTGGGAAGTCCGGCCCGGCAGGAAGAGCTTTATTACTTTATAGCAAGCAGGTGAAATGTTTTAAGGGAAGGAAACAAAAACAATAAACAACAAATCCATCAGCTCAGCTCCAGTGGTACCACCCGGAGCCAAACGAAAGGGAAACTGATGTACTGAGGCTGTGTCCCTAATGGTTTAGGGGAGCTGATTATGTTCCTATCTGCCCAACTCAGCTTTCAGGGGCATCACCTCGCTAGCTAGAGATCAGCCATAATAGGCACATTTGCATCACAGAAATTGGCAAATGCTAAAAAACCTAGGTTCTTATTTTTTTTTTTTAATTGGGAACTGACTGGTTAGCTCAGGAAAGGAAAAAGTAGCTCCCAGCCTACAGCTTCTTCGTGAGGATGTAGGGACATCCAGCTGGAGCACTGAGCCAGCCCTTTCCTGAGTAAAGCCAAGGTTACTATCTTGGTTAGCAGAAGTACTGGAAGTCAAGTGAGAGGAGAAGGGAGGAAAGGAACGAGAAAGAGGGAAGACTAACCGCTTGTTAATGGGCCTAAACAAAACACTGATCTCAGCCAGTCATTCACAGGCCTCCTGGGGAGGTAGGGACTTGCCAGACATAGTAGGTCTTCAAGCAGAAGCTGGGAAACCATTTTGCAGAATGATGTGAGGACAGAGGAAGAACCCAAAAGTAGAAAAAGCAGGGCTTTGAAGTTAAGACTGGCCTAAGCCTGAAGCCCAACACTACTAAACCATCTGTTTGACCTCAGGTAAAATTACTGAATCTCTCTGGGACTCAACCTCCAAATTTTTCCAATGGCAATAATAAAATCCAATGAACAGGATTAAGTGCCATTTAGGTACATGCTGGTCCCATAGTAGGTATACTGACTGAGCAGGATGTATTGGCTGAGTTACAGAGAAAGATATCTGAAACGTGACATCTGTGGACCTTGGACACAGTTTTGAATAAAGTGTTTAAGCTGGGGACAGTTTGCAAAGCGATTTCCGACTCTGGTCGGCATCACATTCTCAATGCCTGTTCATAATCTCCATCTAAGCTAAGCTGGTGGGCCAACTATCGTGACCACAGAGAAAAAGTGACGACCCCTTGGGAGGTGCTCTCATAGACACTAGCAGTCTGTGTTCAGGCTTAATGGGTACCTAAGGAAGTAGAACCCGAAAGCTTCTGCAGAGAGGAGATTATCAAGGTGTGGAAAAGATTCAAGGCAGATTCTGCTTGACAACTTGCAGACCTCCATCATTCAAGTATGTGATTCTCCCTCCCTCTTGAGCCATAGGGTAGCACCCCATGACATCTTCTAAAAATACAGAGGTTAACCCTCATGGTCCAGGAAGAGAGGTTTAAGTCAGAAGTCAGAGCTAGGACTTGGCCTCTCTATAACTATGTCAAGAGGGAGCTTCTAAATCTCTACCAAGGAGAAAGAGCTAGAGGAGAATTCCATAGGCCTGCAGAGTCCTGCACGGCATAGAGGGATCAGGGTGAGGATACTTGTTCCCACAAGGGATTGCTGACCACCTCCCCCCACCTCTGCTGACGACCAGAGTCGGAAATCACTTTGCAAACTGTCCCCAGCTTAAGCACTTTATTCAAAAGAAGAAGGAGCTCAACACCACTGGTCATCATGGAATCACAAGCAGTTCACAAGCCAAAACAGTTTGTGCTCAGCAAATGCTGGTCTACACTTATGCTAGTTCGTTGAATAATCCATGATGCCTACCTTGCTCTACAGGCATTCAACTTGGGCTGGGGACTGTGACTCCCTACGAAGCTTGGGGACAGCACCACAGAGGCTGAGTCTGCCCTGCCACACCTATGGATCTGATAATTAGTGACTTTTATCCGCACTGCTCCCGGACCCAAACAAGCCTTTCCAATTCTGTGGCCCAGTCCTCAACGGGTTCCCCAAAACTCTTAAGTTCTGAAGCCAAAGGCAGGTGTGGTACACTTCTCAGAAATCCAGAAGTCATTTGGTATCCTCTTGGCTTTTCATTTGCGCATAAATTATTCGATGCACCATCTGGGGTGGTAGCCTGGGATTAGGCCAACATCTCTACATCCCTGGAGAGCACAGAGCGTAGGGAGGCGGGTGGTAGACAAGTGATATATCCAGGTATTGGGATACACCCAGGAACTATAAGAAAATGGACCTACACTCCGCGATCCATCACTTGATTGACGCATGACCTTAGTGCACGTCACAGCTCCTGTATGGGCCTCATCTTCCCCATATACTACTCCCACGGGCACCACTCTTTCTATCCCAACCCATCCACGTCTCTCCATATGGTCTGGCACCTCCCAAGACCAGTTTACCAGCCTCTACACTGATCTCCTTCATCTACTCTTGCCTCCCCTAACTAAACCTTGATAATCAGGGAGAAAATAACAATAAGGATGTAAGTAAACATACAAATGAAGAGGAGGAGGAAGAGAAGGAAGGCAGGAGTCGAAAATCATTGCTTATAGTCTCAAGCAAAGACATTTTTTTCAGCAAGTCCAGGAGAGAGAAAGAAGCAGAAAGATTCTGGCTAAGAAGAAATAAAAAATACACTCCCGTGGAAGGATAAAGGTGTGACTTTAAAGAAAAAGAAGACAGCAGGCACAGACCGAAGAGAGACGGTGAGAAAACAGGACAGGGCGGGTGGTGTGGAAGGGCAGGCATCAGACCACATGGCTGGAACCGCTAGCTCAGGGTGAAAATGAAACAGAAGAGCCGCTGTGCACTGGGCCAAAAGCAGCTGGGGGCTTCGGGGGCGAGGCACCTTTCAGGCTAGTCACCCTGGTGCAGGGCTGTGCTGCACCTGAACTTGAAGCTGGCTTCAGCACCACCCCGCTGCATCACAGCTCTGCTTTGATCTCAAGATGCCAACTCCGTTGCTGGGCGCCCTAAGACACCCCCCATTCACCACCAAGGCCCACCTGCTACAGCAGCCTGCGGAGGAGCAGGACATCGTGCAAATTGCTGGGTTATTTCAAAATTCAGTTAAACAGCCCTGCGAAGAAAGCCGTGTGTCCCCATATTTTACAGATCAGGAAACTGAGGCTAGAGGAATTTTTAAGGCTGCAGTGTTAGAATTTGGTGAGAAGCCAGGATAGAGCCAGCTGCCAGTGTTTTAATAACTTGTACTTTTCCCTCCGGTTCTGAGCAATATATCCCTAATATGAAAAATATATAAACTAATAAAATAACAAAATGAAAGTCACCCATAACCTTCTACCCAGAGAGGAATAAAAATTTTGTGTATTTCCTTCTAGTCTTCTTAATTAGTCTACGTATTTATTTATTTATTTACTTACTTACAAAGTAGGATTGTATTGTATATACTGTTGAATCTTTTGTAGAAATTTTAGTTCGTGTGATGGACAATTTCTCTCTGGCCATTATATGTCCTTGAGAAACTTATTTTATTGCTACACAGGAATACATCATATGGTTACGCCATAGTTCATTTGACCCTTTTTCTACTCTTGGACGTGTAAAGTGCTCCATACTTTGGAGACTCTATGAGTGCCTTTAAGGAATCTCTTTTAATAAAACTTTGTGGGCCCTGGCACTAACTTTTGGCATCTCATAGAGATTGCAGTGTAGACATACGGATTCAACAAGAAAAAAAAAAATACACGGAAAACCCTTGTGACAAGAAGTATGATCACAGAGCAAAGTTGGTGGCATCCAGTCAGGTTTCACTGAGAAAACGACATTGCATTTGGACAGGGCTCAACAACCTCTTTCTGTAAAGAGCCAGGCAGCACGTAGTTTAGACTTTGCATACCCAGGAGTCTCTGTTGTAACTACTCAGCGGTGTCACTGCAGCACAAAACCGACGTAGAAGGTACAGAAATGAATGGGTGTGCCTCTGTTCCAATAAAACTTTATTTACAAAAACAGACAAAGGGCTGCGTTTGGCCCGCAGGCTGTAGTTTGCCAATGCCTGATTTAGACAGATGGATTTTGTGAGGGCCTTCTCAGAAGGAGGACAATTTGGCTGGAAGGAATCAAGAGAGCAAAAATATAGAAAGAAAATTCGGGGAGTAGGGAGAGCTAGGTATTTAATGGTTGGCTGGGACAAGTAGGGGTCCAAGCCATACAAGGTCTGAATGCCCTGCTGAAGTCTCTAGATTTTGTTGAGGAGCAGAGAGAGAATCCCTTCATTTTCATGGAATCATTTTAAAGTATTTGGGCACCCATGATGCTCCCACAAATGACAGCTGTCTCTGGAAGGGTTCCAAACCTAGAAACGCTGATTTTGGCTTCATCTCTATTTGTTTTTCTGTCTTCTTGCTTACCTCCTTTAACATTTCTGAATTCACTCCATTTCAGTACATCCAGAGGCCAGGAGGTACCCAGTTGGAAGAGTGGGACAGAAGGAGAGGAAGTTCTCGGCTGGCTGCTTCCTCACGGGACTGTGGATCTCAGTGCATGTGATGGAGCTCGAGGGAGAACAGCTGGCCACCCAGGTGTGGAAGTCAGCGGACCCGCGTCCTGGAGCGCACCTCCTCCTGGGTCTGCACCTCTCCATCTGGACTGTCTGCACGTCAAGCCTATAAATGGACTCCAGGTCCTTCTCTTCCCACAACAACCAACTCGTCTAAGACACTGGCACTGGAGCGTGATCTCACCCCGGGCAGCACCGCATCACCTGGGAACTTGTTAGAAATGCAATGTCTCAGGCTCTGTCCTTGGACCCACTGAACCAGAAATTCTAGGGAGGAGGGGGGCGGGAACAAGCAATCCGGGTTTTCACAAGCCCCCCAGGTGACTGTGATACACAAGGCGGAGAATCACAAGGCCTAGGATCTCTGTACCCCCAGGAGGGCCCCATCTCAGAGGTCTAAGCATGTGCTACTGAACATTGGATGAAATGCAATCCGTCTAAATAATACCAAGATATCATTATTGTTGTCATTTGAAAGATGCAAACGCTGAGGCTCTGATATGTTAAGGAACTTTATTTGAGCCTGGGTCTTCCGTATTTCAAAGTTCGTGCTATTGACCACTTTGTTCTAGTGTCCTCTTGTTACAGAGGGGGCTAGGAGGTCCATGGAAGAGTACTTCTCTAAAGGCTGTCATGATTTATTTACTTAATAAACATTCGTTGACCACCTCTTCTGTGCCAGGCCATATCCTAGAGTATTTTATATATATATATATATATATATATATATATATATATATATATAATTAAACGCCATCCCAGCCTAAGCCTTATGAGTAGGCAACTTGCCTCAGCACTTTCAGAGCCGGAAACACTGGCTTAGGAAGGCCACGTGACTTGTTTCAGAGCCACTGTAAAGGTTCACAGAGGAGGCATTGCTGGCTCCAGTAAGCAGGGGTTGGCTTTATAAAGGAGGTAGAAGCTGCACCAGGAAGGACCGAGTGTATGTGTGACAGGGCAAAGTCGAACAGGCCGAGTGAGCTGTGTGGTGTGGGCATCTGGGGATCCAGTGGCCTTAGCCCCACGGAGACTGTGTGCCTGAGGCCCCGGGCACCTCTCGAGCCCTCCCAGAGCTCAGACACGGATAACAGAAATAATAGAAAGTGCCTTCTCCAGGTGCCCTACTGCTGAGTTCCATTTCTTCTGCGGAATTGGCTGTGTGGCCTTGAGCAAGTCACTTGCCTTCTCTGAGGCCCCGTTTCCCCACTGGTATAAGACTTCAGCAGTTGATTTCAAATGCTTTGGCAAATGTCTTTTTTTTAATGTTTATTTTTTACTTTTGAGAGAGAGAGAGAAGGAGAGAGAAGATCCCAAGCAGGCTCCACACCGTCAGCACAGAGGCCAACACGGGGCTCAAACTCACGAACCTGCGAGACCATGACCTGAGCCGAAATCAAGAGTTGGATGCTTAACCCACGGAGCCAGCCAGGCGCCCTGCAAATGTCTTTATTTAAATAACATCCTACACTGAACTCCAATACATAGGATACTTAAAAAAAAAAAAAAAAAAAAAGCAAAACAAAACTAGTTGTTCTAGTTGATTGGCGAGGGAGGGGGGGACAGTGGAGAGTGGACCACCAGGAGCCCCTCCCGAGCCCTGACAGTACTCCAGGCAGGATGCAGAGAAGTCACAGGAGTCCACCCACTCCAGCCTCTGTTACCGTGTGACACCTCCTGCTACTCTCCCCCATGCTCCTCTCGGCCACATGGGCCTTCTTGCCATTCCTCGAACATGCCAGCCTCACACCCTCCTCAGAGCCTTTGCGCTGGCTGTTCCCTTTGCCCAGCATTCTCTTCTTCCAGACATCCTTCCCTCTCTCAAATCTTTGCTCACATACTGCCTTCCCCTGAGGTTGACCAGGCCCCCGATTTGAAATCACCTCTCATTCTACATGCTCCCCTTTCAGCCTCCCAGCGCCCCTGGTTCCCCTTGCCCCCCATCATTTCTAACTTCGTGTGGACCCTTCATGGCGAGCACTGCTTATGGCCAGTCTCTCTCGGGAGCAGGGAAACCCCTGGAGAGCAGAGATCCTTGTCTGTCCATTGCCTGTGCCTGGAGCAGCGCTTCCGACCACGGCGGGCCCTGGAGGGGTGTTGGTGGTAGTGGAGACGAGCACTGGGGGCACCGACTTTATAAGCTGTCTTCCTGTGTCGTGTGTGCTTTGTCTGGAGCAGGGCCAGCACCCAAAGGGCACCAAGGCCAGCCAGCTCTTCCTTAGAACTTCCAGAGTGCCAGAACGAGGCACTTGCCCCTTCCCCATACTTTCGCCATCGTGGCCCACAGAGCCAGAGAGGGAGGGAGGAGGAGCAGGGAGGGCACAAGAGGAGGGCTGGAGAAGGAGACGTTGGACAGAGCAGCGGCTCTGTTGCAGGTGGTGGGGGCCTGGGATCTAGAATGGGCACTGCGTGTATCTCCCATGTACCCCACTGTACCCCAAGCAGGAAAGGGACTAGGCGCATGAGCTCAGCACCTACCAGGAGCCAGTTCTGCAGGCGGGCATTTTCCATGGGCTGACTCATCTATCCTCCTGATGACACCTGGGATGCATAAGGAGCCGACCCCCGGAGACATGCTGGAAGCTGCCCGGGGTCACACAGCTAGTAAGGGAGTGCCTGGGACTCCAGTCCAGGCCCTCTGGCTCCAGAGCCTGGCTCGTCTCCACCCGTGTTATCTGAGGCACGCGCACTAGATGCATAGCGGGGTGCTTCTCGGGGGGGCACAGGGCAGAAGCCCAGGAGTCCCCTGTTTGTCGCTTTGCTTTCCCTCTCTCTTTGCTCTCCTGCAGCCGCAGGCCCTGAAGGCACAGTTCAGGCACCCGGGTCCCTGGCACCGGCCCCACGATCCAGCCCGGGGAGGGAGGCAGCTTTTTGCTCACCCTCCCTGCGCTCAAGTCACCAGCATTACCGGGGGGACGCTTGCCCACGTCATACCCTCTCCCTGAGGCGCCCGCAGAGGCTGTGAAGCCAGCAACCGAGACGTTTTGTCTGGCTAAGCTTTCGGACTGATTGAAAGTCTGCCGAACCCGCGCTCCTCCTGGCACAGCTCTTCCTGGAGACGGTTGCCATGGACCACACAGCAATGCAGCCTTCACTGTCAGAACTAATGAAAGTCGGGTAGCTATTAGGGGAAGGGTTTTTTTTTTTTTTCTCCCTCCCCCTTGCACATAATTCCACTCCTCCAGTGAGGTGTTTGCATTTCTGCTCCGTTGGTGAGATGTTAATTGTGTCCTCATTGTAATTCCTTGCCCGCTGCCATCACCCCCTTCTGAGCACCGGCCCCGGAAACATGCCTCTTTGAGATAATGAAGCCAAGTGACCGGAGGGAGGGCGCCCCAGCCTCTTTCTGGAGTGATCTTCCTAAGCATCTGACCAGGCCATGGGGCTGCAGAAAAGCCTTCCGTGGCTGCCAGAGACCCCAGCACACTGCGCTCAGAGCCAGGGCCCAGCTGAACTTTGGGACCCAAATCCCTCCTTCCTCCAGGAAGTCCTGAGTCAGGGGCCCAGGGGGGCCAGCTCTACTCCCTGCCACATCCGTAAGTCTGTTTCCACTGCCCCACACCCTGTGTCTAGAATGCCTCCTGGCCCTCTCCACCCCACCAATTCTTTCAGGGCTCAGCTACACCGGCCACCTCCTCCGTGAAGCCCTCCATTCCTATTGCAGGCAGACCTATGGCTCCTCCCTGTTCCCACGGGAACTGCTTGTTGAGACCTAGCTTCTCCTCTTGACAGGAAGTTCCTTGAAAGCAAAACCAGGCTCTGATTCATCCCCAAATTCCCAGAGCCTAGCACTGTGCCTGGGCATCTGTGAGGCTGCTGTCTACCTCTGCCCACTCTGTCATGCAGCTCACAGCAGGGAAGGGGCGGCGGGGGGGGGGGGAGGCCAGCACAGCTGAGCTGAGCAGTGAGAAGGTGAACAGACACATGGGTGCACTGCTGTGTAGACGCCACCTACTCACTACTGCCCAGCCCACCACAGAGACACCGAGAAACAGAAGCCAGGTCTGGGGCCCTAGGAGCTCATCCTGGCTGGTATTTATAGTAAGGTAATTAGCTCCCTTCCTTAGCACCCCTGGAGGTGCTGGGAGATGATCTGAGAAGCAGGAATAAGGAAAGCAAAGTGATGGGATTGCCATAGAAACGTGGGGAAGGGGCTCTGGAACCAGCAGGAAGGGGGCCAGCTCCCCAGCACTTAAGATGCCCCTCACCTGTACAGGCAGGAGCTCAGGGCTAGGAGAAGGGTTTCCCGGGGCAACCTCTGACATCTCGCTCCTGTGGGCAAAGCACCCTCCTCCACCTCAATCCAGGCTGAAAGGAGCTGTCTGCTTCCAGCTCAGGGGACCCCAGTTCTGCGAGAGGCTCCGGGCCACGGGGCAGAAGTGCCCCAGAGGTCAGGACCCCAGACTCCTGGAGAAGCTCAGGCTACCCCCACCACCACCACCCGCTGTCCATCAGGGGAGGGCGGGAGGCAATCTCCCTGCCCAGGGGCAAGGTAAGGGGGTTAAGATGGCCCATCAGGGCTCCTTTCCACCTCAGGACTCTCTGCATCCCTCACCTGAACTCTACGATTGCCTCCTGGCTGCTCTCAGTCCTTGTTCTCACCTCCCTTTAGTCGACTCTCCACGTTTCCACCAGAGTGTGATATTTCTAAAATGCAATTCTGATCATGTCACTTTCCTGCTCAAAATTCTTCATCAGGTCCCCACGGCTTTCAGGATAGAAATTCTTACCACTCTGCATGGAATACAGGCTGAGTCTTGCATTGGCTCTCTGGCCACTTCCCCTCCCTGCCCGCCGCCCCCCACCCCCAGCACCCAGCCCCTGTAATTTTCATCTCAGTCATACTAAGCAATGTGTGGTTTTGCAAACCCTCAGCTGTCCCTTGTCTCCTGGTCTTTGTCTGTGCTATTCTCATTGCCTGGAATATCCCTCCATCCCTCTCTCCCTCCCCCCTCTCCTCCTTCAAACTCTTCTTTAGCTTTTAAGTCTCAGCTGCAGGGCCCTCGTCTCGGGGAAGGCTTACCTGTCTCCCCAGGTAGATCAGGTGCCTCTCGTGTTGCCCCCCCCGGACTTTCCATGTCCCCACCAAAGCCATCTCATGGCCAACCGAATCACTGGGTTTCCTGTTGGCCTCTCCAACTATCTATCAAGTTCTTTTAGGTAGGACCGTGCCTTACTGATGTTTGTACCCCAAAACCTAACACAGAGCTGACACCCAAACACGTGACTGAAATATCACAGGGCAGGGGCCTAGGTCAGGTGGGTGAGCAACAGGGGTGCAGGATGTAAGGAGACACCTCCAGAGTTGTGTGGGACAGGCTGATCACACACTGACACAAGGGGTTTTCTGCCCTGGCTTTCTGTTTGTCAGGTCTGGGTAGGAGAAAGGGGGTCATCCACTTGGGGAAGGGAATGGAGAGGCTGCATTTTCTGAAAGGCCTTGATCTCTGGCTCCACGCAGAACTGAGCAGTATCTTCCCCTTCATTCAAACCTCCAAGGAAATTCCCAGCGTCTTGTATGGAAGGCAAGATAGGGAAGGCCCAGCATCTGACTCCCTCCCCATAACCCTCTACCACTCAGCTCCAGGGGGCGCCATTCACAAAGACTCCAGAGTCCACGGTGCCCTCACAGTTATCCGGTGTGGCAGCCGTGTGAACCAAGACTCCTCGGCCACCTGCAACAGCAGCCGGGCTTTCCCGGCACGAAAATCAAAACACACCGAAAACATCCTCACCAACATTTGAGGTCCCAAAGGTGGAGAAAGGAGAACTAACTCAGTGCCGGCAAGCTGGCTCCAGAGACCACAAATGGCCAGCTTCTCGAACTTTCCAACAGGATGACCTTGGCCAAATCTGTTCCCCTCCTCTGTGAAAGCGAGGCCCCCACTAGGTCATCAATGGGCACCAGCCTGAGAGATACACAGAGAGGGAAGGATATAGGCAGTATAAGGAAACAGCGAGGGTTAACAAATGCCTCAGAAAACCCAGCACCTCAGTGTTCACAACAACAACCCCTTCGTTTCTCAGACACAAGAACATGTCCTGTCTAATATCATGGAGTGTGTGAGCAACAAGGCCGGCCTTTTGTGGGGAGGCCAGGGCTCATCAGCCACACAGCTGTCTTCTCTTGCAGTGACAGGGTGGGTCTGACAGCTTTCATAGGTCTTTATTCAGAATCCACTGGAACAACGACATTATCTTCCCTACCTGTTCATCAAAGATCCTCCTGTCCCCAAGGTGAAGCCCCAGCCCCTCCCAAAAAGAGCCCAAGAATATTGTCTCAGTTCCCTGAACCCAGGGAAAGCTTTGCCTAGCACCCTCTGGTGGCATCGGCCTGAATTACTGGCATAAAACCCAGGAAGAGACGCATTACCTTCTGGAGCAAAGCTTCTTTAAGTGTGGTCCAGGGACCAACTGCACTAGAGCCCCCTCAGGTACTCGTTAAAAATCTAGTTTTCCTTGAGGTATCCCAGACCCACTAAATGAGAACCTAGGAGTGGCGGATATTTTTTGACATAAAATAGACTTTGAGAAACTTAATACCCAGCTATCACAGTAGGAAGATGGGATCTATTGGGTACCAAGTGTTTATTCAGGCACTGTTTCTGGGCACTGTATATATATATATATATGTATAAATATAATATAAATACACATTATATATAATATAAACATATGTCATTATATAATATAAGTACAATTTAAAATAAATATATAATATAAATATTTATATTTTATAAATATGTAATATAAACATATTTATAAAATATAAATAAATAATATATATATTATTATATATATATAATATATATATTTCCTAGAAATAACAGAAGAGATATAATCAAGGCCTTAGCTCTCCACCACAAAGGGACCATTGAGGTCCCGGAGGATAGGATCTAGAAGCCACAGCACCCAAGTTCGTCCCAAAGGGAAAGAACACAACCTCTAACTCCAACTTGGCTTCCCACCCTCAGCCCTCAAGCCCTCACACTTCACTCATCGGGATCGGCTGTATTTCTTTCCCCTAAATTCAACTCCCGGTTCTCAAAGCGTCTTGAAGCTGCACGCTCCTGTCTGCCACTTACTAGTTATACGGCCCCAGATGCCTTGTTTAATCTCTATAAGCCTCCACATTCTTCTCTATAATTAGGAGGCATAGTTCCAGGGTTAGGGCAAGTATTAGAAATAATCGTAGGAGCTCAATAAATTAGCGACTTCCCGACTTAACCGCATTTTCAGAATGGCACGCCCGTGCTTAAGAGACCCCAGTGGCTTTCTGGCTCTCGTCTGCTTCTCCATGACTCAAACTCTCCATTTCAACCCTTCAGAAGCACAGCTGGCTCATGTCTGCCCCCCTGGGTCTTTGTTCCAGGTGCTCTCCACCTAGAAGACCCACGCACTTTCGTCCGCCAGCACGAACCCTCCCACATTTAAAGGCCGCGTCCAAGTCCTGCTTGCTGCCTTAGGGGGGCTTCTCGAGGTCCAGGCCTACACAGACCTCTCTCCCCTCTGTTCCTCCCCGACACGCTCTCTCCACTCTACCTCCCAGAGATGACAGCAAGGTTGGTGGTCTGCAGGCACTGGGGGTCCAGGTCCAGAATTTTCTTTTAACGGAGGACTAGCACTAGGCCACAAACTTTTTCTGCGTGTGTGTGCCAGGCGAGGATGCATTTTTAAAGGCTGCCTTCTAATCTCATCATCATATCACAAAACCACATTTTTCTACCAAAGGAGAGTGATAAGGAAGAAAATCACATATAAAAGGACTGTCCTTTAAATGGAAGAAACTCAGTTTTATGAAAAGCTTACTGCAATGTCCACCTTTGGCTCGTCTTGCCGTGGATTTATGAAAATGCCGTCAAAGGCCAGCCCCTGGACAAATGCGGGGGAATTCTCTGATCCAGCACAGCCACCTGTCCCATGCAGGAATATGGCCCTGGCAACTTACTGACCATGTTCTCCACATGTCCCCTTACTGAGCACTCGGTGTATCCCAGACCCTGTGCCCAGCCCCTCATGCATTTTCCACCATCGCTGCGGCTGCCCACTTTTCAGAGGAGGCTTCGAAAAGTTCAGCAGTCCGCCCAGATCCAGGTAAAGTGGTCGAGCTGGCCTTACAGCCAAGGACAGCCTGCCTCCAAGCCTGGGCTCCTTCCTCTACTCCATGCTTTGCTTCTATAACAGGAAGAATGTGGAGAAGGCAGGGATGTGCCTCTCTTTCTCCCTACAGCCCATCCTCAGTATGCAGACACCAGTCATTTATTCAACCAATAATTCCGAAAGCCCACCGGTGCTGAAATACGGTGCCAGTAAGGCCAGACGCCGCGCCTGCCCTCATGGAGGGTTCACTACGGCATGTACGAATATGCCAAATAGTCAGCAATAATGCCCTGCCTTGCTACTAGCTCCCTCACTCAATTCCAAGGGCTTTGTAGAGACCACGGTGATAGCGGGTGAGTTAGATGGGTAAAAGTGCCCTGGACCGCTCAGGGCTCAGTAATTATCGGATCCCTTGAACGGTCTGCCTTTGCTATGGAAATTGATGAGCCAAAGGCGCTTTTCAGACCACAAGCCCCTACACCCCAGCTCCACTTGATTTATTAGAGAAAGGAACTGAATCTAAAAGGGACAGATGCAGTATTGATTCTACACCTTAAAATATGCCTCCCTTGACTCCCTGCTCTGCCCCAGGCCCCCAGCCCCCATTTGCTGCACAACAGATCACAGCAAATTGCTCTTTTCAAGGACTTGTTTTATCCCCTTAGCCCTCTGATCTTACAGCTCTTCAGACCTTCTCTCCCCTTCCTCAGCTTCCCTGGGGCATCCACTTGCTTTCACCTCACAGCTCCAGGGTGGTCCATCCAGATCACTCTCAAATGCTTCAGACTGACACAGCCCAGAAGTCATGGCTTCTGTACCAGGCTCTTCAGCCCTTAACCCAGGATGGCTGCCGGGTCAGCCTATTCCAGGCTCTCTTAGTTCCCCCAAGTCAATGTCCCGAGCTCACTAACCTCACAACCCAGGCCTCCAACCAGAGCTCTATCATATCACTGGTGTATATGCCCTGTCACAGTCTGACAGCCAGCTTCACAAGGTCATGTCTAATAGACAGGATCATAGCTGGGGGGGGGGGGTCTCTGCAGAGTCTACCTCTCACTGAGGACACCACTGGCATTTTAGGGGGGACAACTCAGCTTTGCATGGGGCTCTCTTGCATGGCAAGGAGACAATCCCTGCCCTTCTCCTCTCGAAACAAATCTCACCACGACAACCAAACATGTCTGCACGCATTTCCAGATGCCTCCTAGGAGGAGAGAGCTTGTTGAGAAGCAAAGTGCCCGTTCTACTTCCAAGTGAAGTGACTCGTCCAAGGTCATTCAGTAAGTCAGCGGCAGGTCTGGTGCTCTGTTGGGTGAGGGGCTATCAGGTATAATAAAAGGCACTCTGGAATCAGAATCTGGCCTTCTGACAATTGTATCAGTGCGATGTCGGCGCAAGGAGATACTCAAGAGGGTAGACTTGCAGCCCAAGTATCCAGCCTTCCTTCCATCAAGAAAACCTCCTTCCACAACCCGGTCCACCTCACGCCTTTGAGGAATCTGCATTTTTTTTCTTTATTGGGTGACCCCAATAAGGAGGGGAAATGAGTGGTTAAAGCAGCTCTGGCTTTAAACTCTGGCCACATCCTACAGGCTTTGAGCGATGCCCTCTTCCCCACATACCCATGCCCCCTATTCTGGCGATACCCCAGGAGTCTCAGCCTGAGAAAGCATGGGCTCTCCAAACAGGTGGAGGGCTTGGCCATCTGACCCCAGCCTCCCCTGCTACCTTCTTCTGATGCATGCCCACCTCTGGCTGTAGAACTGGGGAGGCTCCAGGCAAAAGCCTTCAGACTCAGCTGGAAGGCATTGGCGGTCTCGCCATCCCCTCCCCATCCCTCTCACGCGCGGAAGGATACCAGCTATATTTTCTTCGAGAAAAAATGGCAGATGGGTGATACATAAACACTGGACTAGGAGCCAGGAGCTTGAGTTGCTGCACTGGCCTTGCCTGGCACTTCCTAACTGGATCCTCAGTTCTCTCCCCACTCAGGGCAGACCAGAGACACCTACGGGTGCCTCCCCACTAGAGTGTCCCGTCCAAGAACACTCTACAGTGACATCCAACTCCGGCAGTGACCCACCTAGCCTTCCAATCCTAAAACGGACCCGACATATATATAGTCTTAACCACTTCATACCTGAGTTTGTCTCTTCACATGACTCGTGGGTCTGTAACTTCTTAGAGACCTGATGAAAACTTGACAGCCCACACCCAGGAGGAGTAGCTTCTATGAAGAGAGCGGGCCTGAGTGGGTCAGACCCAAATGGCCTCAGGCAGTTCCCCTTGGTCCGCGGCAGGTGAGAACCAAGACTGGTGCCCGTACGAGGCAGTCCCAAGGTTGGGGCCGGGCCTGCAGAATGGAGTGGTGATTAGGGATTGGTCTTGGCATTTTCCCATAACACAGCTGGAAATGGGAGAGGGATGATGGCTGCGTGGGTGTCCCATCCCACCACGCTCTGAGACGTACCACTGGAAGGGCGTGAGGCGATTGACTCTGAGATTCCTCCACCATCTCTCTTTCTCAGGTGAAAAGAAGCCAATCTAGGAAGGAGCTCAACAGAGCAGGCTTAAGAATGTTCACTGGAGCCAGTCCATGGCACTGAATCAAAGTGGAAAACGTTAAAGCCCACTGGGAGCTGTCCAATCAACATCCAAGAGGCAATGAATACAAAGGAAAGGGCATGTGTGAGCTCTGGGGTCAGAGGAACATAGACTGGAATCCCAGCTCTGCCCCTGATGAGCTGTGTGACCCGGAGCAAGGCATTCATTTGGGCCTCAGTTTCCTTGTCTGTAGAGAACGTAGTAGCAGCACACCTCTCGTCTAAATGAAGAGGGAACACATCTGGACCCTCTTCCCTACTTCCATGGGGCAGGAGGTTGAGAACAGCTCCACGGTACCCTGTGGTTGTGGTGACGGTAGAGGGAGAAAGAGGCAGAAAGGGGCAAGTCAGCAAGGAAGCTGTAGGCAGGACATTCCAGGGATGGTAGTGGATCCTGGGCACCAGGACTCTAAAAATGAAGGCATGCCCTGCGCAGTAAGCAAAGGTATTAAACCTTCTAGCCCTGGGGCCAGTGTCCAGACCAAGAAGCAACACAATGGAGAAGGGCTCAGGCAAAGGATGGGGAGGCGCAGTGTCATCAGTGGAGAGCCAGAGAGGAGCACCCCTGGGTAGTAATGGGGTTCCAGCTCCTTGGGCCACTAGACAGCTTTTGTCTATAGGGGGAGAGTTGGGGGACTTCAGAGGAGCTTAAGAGTACCCAGGAATGCTTAAGTGTTACCCTAGTCTTCCACTCCCCAAGTCACTGCCTTGAACCAGGGGAGAGCTGAGCGGGGTGGAGAGGGAGCTGATAGGGCCCACGGTTGCTCTGTAAGAGCCATCTTGTTTCTGTCTGAGAAAGGCTTTGAAAGACACCCAAGTCTGATGCCTAACCGACTAAAGGCAGGGGTAGAAAGCAGACCCTCCTTTTCTAATGCACATCATTTGCCTCACTCCAAATTTTAAAATAAGCTTTAATTACATAATATCTGAGGCATATATACACATATGTGTATATATATGTATGTGTACATATATACGAGGCATATATATATGGCATATATACATACATACACACATATGTGTGTATATATATACATACGTGTGTGTATATATATACGTATGTGTGTATATATACATACGTATGTGTATATATATACATATATACGTGTATATATATACATATATATATATATATATATGTATATATATATTGGAGAGAGATAATGTGAGCTGGGGAGGGACAGAGAGAAAGGGAGAGAGAGAACCCCAAGCAAGCCCTGCACTGTCAGTGCAGAGCCCCACGCGGGGCTCGATCTCATAACGAGATCATGACCCTAGCCAAAATCAAGAGTTGCCGCTCAACCGACTGAGCCACCCGGGCGCCCCTTGAGGCATATTTTTATTTTTTTATTTTTATTTTTTTATTAATTTTTTTTTTCAACGTTTATTTATTTTTGGGACAGAGAGAGACAGAGCATGAACGGGGGAGGGGCAGAGAGAGAGGGAGACACAGAATCGGAAACAGCTTCCAGGCTCTGAGCCATCAGCCCAGAGCCTGACGCGGGGCTCGAACTCACCGACCGCGAGATCGTGACCTGGCTGAAGTCGGACGCTCAACCGACTGCGCCACCCAGGCGCCCCGAGGCATATTTTTAAAAAGCACAAGCAACAATACAATGAGCTGCCATGCATCGTGGAAATAAGGAAATAAGGCACTCTGAGTTCAGCTGAAGCCCTCCCCACAAGGCACTCTTCCTGACCACACCCTTCCCCCCACCTCCCGCAGAAGTCATTGTAATCTGGAACTTCAGACTTTATATTTGTATCACATGTTTCTTTATCCCCGAACAATATCTAGAATCAGTTTCCATGTTTTCAACCTGTATATAGATGGTACCATAAAGTAAGTGTATTTTTTCTGCAGCTTGCTGCTTTTCACCCACCGTTACGTTTGTGTGACTCATCTGTGCTGACATGCGCAGCTGTGGTCTATTACTTTTCTCTGGTGAAACTTTTATTATTTGAGAACGCCACAATTTATTTCCTCATTCCTGTTAATCGAGGCTTTTTCCATAGTTTTGCTCTTAGAAAATGCTGCTGTGAACGTATCCTAGCCTGACTCCACGCACAAATGTGGACATGTTGCCTTCCATCCGCGTCACTTTGTTTTCTAGGGCACCCCTTCACCCGGCCCCACACCCAAGCCACCCTGCTCGGGCTCTGGTTAGGTTCCTGTTATGAGACCAACGCTTGCCTGCTTCCTTGAGCTGGTCTGGGACGTGGCGCTCTGACTTTGCCCTTGGGAGTTCTTAGCCCTGCCCTCCATCTTCAGAAAGGAAGTGCTGGGTTAGTGACCTGCCACCAGCCCCACGAAGTCCTGTAGGACTTGTGCTAGCTGCACGAGCTTGCCCCTGGTTCCTGTCTGGCTAGACTATAAGCTCCAGGAGGTAGGGGTTGGGTCTGACTCATCCAGTGCTATAGCCCCATCCCAGGCATGGGACCTAGAACACTGGAAAATGCCCTTTAAATATGTGTTGACTAGATGAAGGCATGAACTGATGCTTTATGGAGAAGGGGTTCCAGATAACCAGGATTACTTATACACGTAACTTGCATTTCCCTTTACCTAGATGTCCCCACCTACGGGTCCATGGCAATCCCAATGAATCCCATGCAGTCACTGGCCCCGGTGCAAAAACTGAGAGCCGCCTCTCACCTTTTAGTGAAGTCTTCTCAAAGAAGCAAAGCCGTCCAGTCTCTCCCACATGGGATGAATGCTAGCCCCCACCCACCCCAGTCATTTGGGCCATGTGACGGCAACCTCCTGCCATCTGTCGGCCTGAGGCACCCCATCATGCTAGATCCCTGGAACCCTCAGCCTGTAGAAGGCAGTGAAGTTGGCCTCCCTCTCCCTGGTTAAGGTCACTTTTTGATGTAAAACACATGCTAAGTTGAAGCCTCTGATAGTACTGCGTTCCTCAGAGCAGGTACTGATGGGAGGAGGGAGGAGCAGGTACCGACAGGAGGAAGAACAAAGCACAAAGCGCTCTTTGCAAAAGCGGGGGTGCACCTGGATGGCTCCATCGGTTAAGTGTCTGATTCTGATTTTGGCTCAGGTCACGATCTCACGAGTTCATGAGATCGAGCCCCACGTGGGGCTCTGCATTCACAGTGCAGAACCTGTCCGGGAGTCTCTCTCCATGTCTTTCTGCCCCTCCCTCACTCACATTCTCCCCTTCTCCTCTCTCTCTCTCTCTCAAAAATAAATAAACAAACCTAAAAATATTTTATTTAAGGCGGGGGGAAGAATAAAGGAAAACTTTTGGTGTTCACCGGAAGGGGTATGGGACCAAGATGCAGCCATGGGAAACTGAGGACACTCTCGTTACCAGGGTGCTGTAGTGCCATGAAAACCACAGAGTCTGCAGCAGGGGACCTGCCACCACTCCTGCCTCTGCCACTTGCTGACCTTCGACCTAGATGAGGTCAGCTAGTCTCATCCAGGAACAAATATGAGCCGACATTTACTTTGTGCCAACGACAGCCACGGACCGGAGGCATCGTATGGTACCCCTGACCGAATCAGAGGATCACCCCACAGACCTCACAGCTGGGCAGGCCTCACCTCATGCACACATGGCCTCCTCATGGGGCATATGATCCAACGTGATCCCTGAAACGTCCCTGTTGGGCTGATGAGGATGATAAATGGAGAAACTGAGGCACACAGCTACCCAGTGAGTAAGGATGGTGCAATTCTAACCCAGCGTGGCCAGGTTGGGCCCAGCAGCACACATCACCCAGGAATCATGAAGCAACTGCTAAAGCTTGGATACTCCAGCAAAAGCTTGAAAATTATCTCCAACGTTCGTGACCCCGGGCCTATCAGACTCAAATCCCTCCCTGAACCCATTTTATCATAGGCACATTAGAGGAAATTGCCATGTCATTGAGTTCATGCATTAGCAAACTAATTTAATAAATATTAAATCCCTGCTGTGTGCAAAGTACCGTCCTAGGCTCCACAAAGGCAGAGAACGAAAAACCACAGGGTCCCCGCTTTGGAGATTGCTCAGGCTGGGATATGCAAAGGTTCACAGTTCAACATAATAATGACTGGGAGGGATCTAGCCACAACGTGCGATGAGAACAATGAAGAAATTTCCTGAATTCGTCAGGGTCCTGGGTGAAGTCCCTGCTATGTGGCCTTGTACACGTTATAACGTGTGTCCCACCTCTGAGTCCTCAGTTTCCCCATACGTAAAAACCGTAACACAGGCTGATCACCTGGTTCACCCAGTCCTGCTGCACTCCAGCTCCTGTTCCAGGGCCCTTTTCTACTGGTAGTGACCAAACCCTGGGTGCCATGAGGGAGGCCACCATGGAGTGAGGCTGAAGACTGAACAGGTGGACACAGAAGCCCCAGACGGCACAGCGGACAGGGGATTCCACGCTGTCGGTCTCCTTGGCATGAGTCTACTCTCCTCTTGGCCTTTTTTTTGCAGGCACCTGGGATTTGAAGCTGGCAGCACCATCAAAGACAGGCTGGTGGCTGCATTATAAAAGGGTTGTATTCCCTCTTGTTGATAAATAAATCCTTTTTCTTCTAAATAGCCAAGCTGGCGGGTTTCACTGTAAGTGGTTTGCACTCAGTGGAGAACCGGGACTGGCAACACGGCCTCCTTCATCTTTGCAATATTAATTAGTTTTCCAGGATGCTTTATTTTAATCACGAGGAAATGAGAAAAGTAGGAATCCCATCATCCAAGGAGCTGGGGGGAAGGGGGCAAACAAGACACAGAGTTAGAAAAGAAGGAGAGATGACAAGCAGGGGACGCAGGCAGGGACACAGAGGGGTTCACGAAAGGGAAGGCTCAACCTGGGAGGCGAGGAAGGGAACCGATGTTTCATAAACATCTACCATGTGCTGGGCATGACAGTAGGCTCTCGCCTGCCCTGTTTCAGTCAAGCTGAAATCAATATGCATTTACTTTCTTCATTTTATAGATGAGCAAACGGAAGCTCGGAAAAATCCAGTGTCTTTCCCAAAGTAACAAATCTAATATGTGGCAGATCTGGGGTCTGAACCTTAGTATTTCGTTTTGTTTTGTTGCTCCATGCCTGTATCTTTTTTTTAACTATATCCACTCAACCTCCGACAAATATTTAGCCATCAGTATAGTGCCCAGGCACAGCACCCGGGATGTGCAACCTCCAGCCCTAAACACACACACACACACACACACACACACACACACACACACACACACGAGAAGAACACTCGACTTCATGAAAATGATGCCATCATATCAGGGTGGGTTTTTTTTTTTATTTCTTTAATGTTTATTTATTTTTGAGAAAGAGAGAGAGAGCAGGGGAAGGGCAGAGGCAGACACAGAATCCGAAGCAGGCCCTGCGCTGTCAGCACAAAGCCCGACGCGGGGCTCGAACCCACAAACCGTGAGATCATGACCTGAGCCGAAGTCAGTCGCTTAACCGACTGAGCCACCCAGGCGCCCCCATCATAAACGTATTTTAAAAAGATCCCTCTGAGTGTTGGGCAAAGACTGGAAGCAGGACCATTACAACTGCCCAAGTGAGTGATCACAGAGGCCCCGGTTACAGGGGTGGCTGTCAAGATGCGTTAAGAAATATGGTCGGACCACAAACTCTCTAAACTCATTTTCTCCTGGCAGCATCCTACAGGATGAGGCTACTTGAAACAAAACTGATAGCACCCCTCTAAGAACCCAGAGGAAGAGTTTTAGAGAGAAGGACAGTACAGGAGAAAGTGTGATCGATATTTTCTGCTCCTTTGTTACTAAACAATCCATAAATACACATGGAGACCTCAGGACAGGCCAAGCAGTCTCTCAGGTGCTAGAAGGCCATCTTTTACCGCTGTGCCTTCAAAAAGCTTCCCTCCTGGTTAGGAAAGGAGGGATTCTTTCCTAAAAAGATACCTGGCAGTTCGCATCAGAGAGGCAGGGGCAAGAAGTGAGAGGCAGGAAGGAGCAGGCTGAGTTGGCCTAACTGGGGGCGTAGGGGGTGGGAGGAAATAATCGTTCCCCAGAACGTACTGTGTGTGCTATGGATTGAACTGTTTCCCAAACGGAAACTCAGAACGACCTTATTTGGAGATAGGGTCATTGTGGATGTAATTAGTTGAGCTGAAATGAGGTCAAACTGGGGCCCGGGTGGGCCCCTCATCCAATAGGACTGGTGTCCCTATAAGAGAGAGAAGACGGCCACGTGAAGATAAAGCAGGGATTGCCACGTTGTGCTGTCACAGCTAAGAAACATCCAGGGTTACCAGAAGCTGGAAGAGACGATGAAGGATCGATCCTCCTTCAGAGGCTTTAAAGAAAGCATGGCCCTGCCAGCATCTGGATTTCAGACTTCTGGCCTCCAGAGCCTTGGGAGAATAAGTTTCTGGTGTTTTAGGCCACCCAGTCTGTGAAGACTTACACAGTGTTCATCACACTTCCTCTTCCCCCAGAGCTGCACAAGGTGGGGGCCTGAGTGCCATGGGACAGGGATCGGAGCCCCCGGGATTGACACGGGCAGATCACCCCGCCCATCCGTGCTCAGCCATCCACCGTAGAGGTGAACTCGGAAAGACAGATAAAGAGAAGTTGCCGGATCTGATCACGTGGAGAACCTGAGAGCTTCCCTCCATGATGTCATGCATCGTTTCAGTCCCCAAGAAAAATGAGTGCTCACTGGGTGTCAGGCACAGGTTCGAAGCTGAAGAAAAATCGTGGGCTGAACGGGACACGGTTGCCCTTGAGGAATTCACAGTCCAGTGAGGGAGAAAGATATGTGACCAGACACAATGAGGCGAGCGGCGCCTCTGCTGTGCAAACAAAGCACGCAGAAGCACAGGCCTCTGGAACTTCCTGCTTCCCTCACCAAGGAACACCGAGATGGCGAGGCCCCTCCTGACTCGACACCAGCTTGCAGCAAAAGACAACCTGGCCACATCATGCAAACACGTCACAGTCCACGCATCAGCACTGTAAATCCCCCGCGGACAAAGCAAGTCAGGTGCGAGAGAGTGTGCATCTTACTGTAGGCAAATTCTATGACTTTGCCCCCGGGGCGGATGGGGAAGGTTCCCTCTAGACAATGGCATTTGAACTTGACACGGACTATGAGGGAAGATAGGCCAAGGAGAGGGCACTGGGAGACAAACTGCCCCTGGGCTGGTGATGCTTCTTTCCCTAAGAGTCCCTTAACCAAAATGCCAGCTCTACGAAAACAGGATTCAGGTTGCTTTGATTGCTGTTCTGCTCATAGCACCTGGAAGAGAACACAGTAGGTGCTCAATGTGTAGGCGGATTAATTAGTCCTATGAGGGTGAGACTGTACATGAATGTCTCATTTTTTTTTAATGTTATTTGTTTTTGAGAAAGAAAATGCACATGGGAACAGAGGAGGGGCAGAGATGGGGCATGGGGGGGTGCGTGGAGGATCCAAAGCAGACTGAGCTGTCAGCACAGAGCCCGACGCGGGGCTCGAATGCACAAACCACGAGATCATGACCCGAGCCGAAGTCGGACGTTCAACGGACTGAGCCACCCAGGCTCCCCTGCATATGAACGTCTCTAAATGCTCCTTGAGTGTGGCCTCCACCATTTGGGAGCTCGTTGCTTCCTTGGTGAAGCACCCACTAGCCTGTGCCCCACCCTGGGTTGTTTTCTGGGAATACCAAGGTGGGTAAGACAAGTGCTCCTAGGGCTCTGGGCCAGCCGAGATGATGGCAAATAAGCCATTTCCATATCCACTGTGTGCTGCAGGAGGCTGTTGGAAAGAACAGGGTGAGAGAGAGCAGGCAGGCGTTGGTGGAGGAAGTGACACGACATGGAGTTTTACAGGCTGAGCAGATTAGCCTGGCAGAGGAGGGGACGATGCTCTGGAAAGAACCTGTCAGCTCCTGGGGATGCCAAACAGTGCCCTGTGACCTAGAGTGTGACCTAGAAGCTTGGTCGGTGAGGCTGGCGGGCCATACGGGACCCCAACACATGCCTTGGAGGGGCCAGGATTGCATTAGGGAAGCAACTGGGGGCGGGGGGGGCGGTAGGAGGCGCTAACAGATTCAAGTTCCCAGATATTTGCAGCCCGCTTTGCAAGGCTCCTCTGTCCAGAGCACCTTCTCTCACCCCGGCAACACGGAACACAGCCCCTGCAGGTTGTCCCAGGGCGGCGGCATCCTGCAGTAGCAGGATGAGGGAGAAGGCCTGCATGACATTACCTTAATTCAACAGCCTTCTTCTTCTTTTTATCAATTGGTGATTAATAGGTATTACATTTCCCTCCAATCCATTCTCAAGAGAGGTGTTATAATAACATGTCAGGGAGGTGTGGATACGCGGCATTACGGAGCCCGGTTTATAATGCAGTGTGTAACAGATGCTAACGTCCCGATTATGCATTCCAGCATCATTTATACTCAGCTGCATGGTACGGTAAGGCTCGTCACATCATAATTCTCCAAAGCAGTTGCTATTAATCACTCATTCATTATTAAAACGCATTGTATTCATTCCGCCTGGCAACAGGACCAGGGCAGGCTCTGTTTACCCAGGGAAGCCATCCCCAGACTTTGGCAGCCTCGGCCCAGAGGACCTCCGGCTCCCAGGATGGCTCAGGGCCTCGAAGAGATACCTCGAGGTAGCCTTGAGCACGGGACTCAGAAGAGATGTATCTCAGGGCGCCTGGGTGGCTGAGTCAGTTAGGTGTCCAAGTCTTGATTGTGGCTCAGGCCATGATCTCACAGTTCCTGAGTTTGAGCCCTGCATCAGGCTCCATGGGATTCTCTCTTTCCCTCTCTCTCTCTGTCCCTTCCCTGTTCATTCTCTCTCTCTCTCTCTCTCTCAAAATAAATAAGTAAACTTTAAAGGAGAGGAGAGGAGAGGAGAGGAGAGGAGAGGAGAGGAGAGGAGAGGAGAGGAGAGGAGAGAAAGGAGAGAAGAGGAAAAGAAAGGAAAAGGAAGGGAAGGGAAGGGAAGGGAAGGGAAGGGAGGGGAGGGGAGGGGAGGGGAGAGGAGGGGGAGGAGGGGAAGGGGAAGGGAGGGGAAGGGGAGGGGAGGGAAAAAACATATGTCTCATCCAAAGGGATACACGTCCACAAGAAGGCTAGGGCTCCTGGACACCAAGACCATCTGTTCCCCTGGACAGCATCTCCTATGCCCACCTCCCCCTCTACTTTGAAAGCCCCACTGCTTCCCTGGAAGACAACTGTGCTGGGCTCCTTCACGCTCACGTTGTCTCAATGTCACCTGGAGCCAGATCTGCCCCAGGACTGTCAGGACTCCACCTCCAAACTCACTTGATCATAAGAAGCCTTAGGATCTCAGAGTCAATCAAAAGGTCTCTAGAGTCAAACCCTGTGTCCTCCACAGCTAGTTTGTGACCGTGTGGCTTTGGAAAGAAATCTAACTTTTCTTTCCTTCCACGTCATCAGCTGTGCAGCGGGGTGGATAATAATAGAACCAACCAATAGAATTGCTGTTAGGAGAAAATGAATTAATCTTGACAGAGCCTTTGTAAGATGCCTGAAATATAATTCACATCAGCCCTTGTTATCACTTATTAAAACAATCCTAGCCTCTCTTAGGTGTCCCCCACAGCTTTTGGGGGTGGGGGGTGGGGACACCATTCATCCCTTCCATTCATTCCATGAATCTGGTGAGCACCCCAATTGTGCCAGAGACAAGGAGACAGGTTAAGGCACAACCCCTCCTTCAAGGAGCTTTCAAGCTAGTAAATCAGTGTGCTAAAATAGTGCCTCGAGGTCTGCAAGCCCCTCCAGCTTTCCCCAAAAGTCTCTGCAATTGACTATGCTATACAGTTTACACAGTACTGTTTCTACTCAACATCCCATTGAGGGCTCATCCGAAAGGTGAGCAGGGCAAGGATTACATCTTTCACAGTAAACAAACACGCCCCCTCTCCATCTAAGGCTAGGATACTGGATGGTTCCCACACTTTTCATGAAATATTTCAGTCTAACAATGTACAGATGATAATTTAATGAATAAATAGAATATTAGAAAGGCCTCTGAATCCTTCTTTTTGTGCCATCAAATGGTAACCACCAATCTCAAATCTGGTGTTAGAATTTCCATGCCTTTTTTAAACCATTTACCACAAAAGTATATGTAAACAAATGTATATTTCCGTATACATGCTTTCAAACTTGATATGAGTGATACTGTAGTGTACATCTCCTACAGCCTGTTTTTTAAAGGATTTATTTATTTATTTATTTATTTATTTATTTATTTATTTATTGTGTGTGGGAGAGAGAGAGAGAGCGCACATGAGCAGGGGAGGGACAGAAAGAGAGAGAGGGAGACAGAGAATCCCAAGCAGGCTCCACACTCAGCCCAGATCCCGATTCAGGGCTCAAACTCACAAACCCTGAAATCATGACATGAGCCAAAATCAAGAGTCAGATGCTTAACTGACTGAGCCATGCAGGTGCCCCATCCTGCAGCTTATTTTTTTAAGGAAAGCATTTTTTTTTTATGGGAAAGTTCAAATGTATACAGGTAAGTGCAATCGCGTAATGTACCTATCACCCAGCTCACTCATGAGTACTCACTCAATGAGTACTCACTCAATGAGTACGTACTGATTCTTGATTCACCTGTGCTGATGCCACCCCTATCTCCCCTCACCCAATTATATTTTGCAATTCCATTTGGAAATAAATTCTACACACATTTGGATGCATAAATCTTAACTGTACACTTTCTAAAAATAGATCCATCTTGTATCGCTATTTCTATCAAGATGTAGAACACTCTCATCTCTACAGGAAATTTCCTTCTTCTCCCAAAGTCTTTTTCCCCCTCCATCATCCCCGCATCCTAGGAAACCACTGTTTTGATCTTTCATCTTAGACTACATTTTTTCTAGAACTTCATATAAAGAGACCCACAGTATACGGCCATTTGTATCCCTTTGGGGGAAGGCACTACATCTCTGAGATTCATCTGCGTGTTCCCATGTATCAATAGATGGCTTTATTCTACTGCTAAGTAGTTTTCCACTGTCTGAATATCGTAGGTTGTTCATTCTCCTGTTGAAGAGCATTTGGACTATTTCCAGTTTCTGCCTATTGTGAATAAAGTTGCTATGAACATGTTTATGCAGTACTTTTTGTGAATACTTGTTTGCAATTCTCGGGGATAAAGGTGTGGAATTGCTGGGTCAGGGCATGGGTATTTTTTAACTTCATGGAAAATCACCAAACTGTTTTTCCAAGGTGCTTGCGCCATTTTCCTTTCTCCCCAGTGGTGTCGGAACGTTCCAGCCTTTCCGCATCCTCACCAACTCCTGCTGTGAAGCGCATTTCATTGTTCAAGACTTTTGTCTCTTTCTATCAAGCCGTCATTCCATTATTGAGTTGAAAGAGTTCTTTACATATTCTGAATAGAAGCTCTGTGTCAGAAATAGGTTTCAGAAACATCTTCCCCATGTCTGTCTATTCATTTTTCATAATGTTATATTTTGTTGACCGGAGTTTTTATGTTTTAATTTTTAAGAAGTCTTATGTATCATTTCTTTTTCTTTTACTGACCATGTGTTTTGCATTTGGTCTTAGAAATGTGTGTCTACCTTGTGAATCTTCTAAAAGCTTTATAATTTCAACTTAAATACTTAGGTCTAAGATCCATCAAATATTAAATTCTGTGCGGTGTGAGGTAGGGGACTGAGCTCTTGTTTTTCAACACACAGATATCTCGGTACTTCAGCACCTTTTGTTGAAAAGACTTTCCTTTCCTCTTTGAGTTACTTTTGTTGTTTGTATCAAAAAGTAATCCACCACATATATGTGTGTGTAAGTATCTCTGATCTGTTGCACTGATCAATCTATGCATCTATCCCCATGCCAATACCACACTGTGTTAATTACTGTGGATTTAGATCAGTCCTGAAGACAAACAGTGTGAGTCCTTCAGCTCTTCCTTTGCAAGAGTGTTTTGACAATTCAAGATCATTTGCATTTTTGCATTCCCATTTAGAGGTTAGAATCCGCTGATCTACCTCTATTTTTAAAAAGCCTCTTGGAATTGTGCTTTTAATTTTGTTGAACTACGGATCACTGTGGGAAATTCTGATATCTTAACAACATTGGATATTCCACCTCACCAATATGGTATTTCTCCCCACTTATTTAGGTCTTCTTTAATTTTTCTTAGCAAAAGTTTTATAGTTTACAGCAGAGAGGGTTGGCATGTTTTCGTTAAAATTTATTGCTCAGTATACTTTTCATACCATTGTGAATAAAATGTTAATTTTACTTCCCTCTTCTTCTCTGTAAATATATAGAAATATAATGCATGCTTATGCATCATGCAGCCTGAAATACAAGTAAATCCATTTCAATAGTTCTAAGTGTTTTCTTTGCTAATTCTTTAGGATTTTCTTGTAAAATAGTATGCTGTGAATTCAAATTCTTTAAATTATTAAATACAATCTTGCTTATCAATATAAATTAATAAGAAGAATTAAATTCTCCCTTTTGAGTCTTTGCACTTTGTCTTTGTCTTGCATCATTGAACAGGCTAGAACCTTCATACAATATTGAAGAGAAGATTCAACATTCTTGCCTTTTTTCTAGTCTTAAGGGGAAAGCACTCAGTGCTTCACCATTAAGTATTAACTGGATACTCTGTAGGATGCCCTTTATCAGACTGAGTATTGTGTAGTGCTAGAAGATATCTGTTCCAGTCTGCTGAGCATCTTTGACATGAATGAGTGTTGAATATTGTTAAATGCTTTCTTCCTCTATTTGTGAACATGATCATATAGTTTTTCTACTTTAGCCTATTAATCTGGCAGATTACACTGATTAACTTTTGAATATCTGAATCAAACAGGTATTTCGGAGATAGACTTTAATTGATCATGATATAGTATGCTTCTTATATATGGCAAAAGATCTATCACAATTTTGTTAAGGATTTTTTGCATCTAGTGGGGGATATTTCTTTCTCTTGCGATGTCTTTGCCAAGGCTTAACTTGTAAAATGAGTTCATACCTATTTCTTCTTCTGTTTTCTGGAAGAGTTTGTGTAAGATGTTTGACAGCATTCACCTGGGAAACCATCGGGGCCTGGAGTTTATTTGTGGAAAGGTTTTGAAATTCAATGTCATTCATAGGTATAGAGCTATTCAGAATTCTAGTACCATCTTAGATCAGTTTGGGTTTGCTCAGTTGAGTTTTTCAAGAAATTTATTCATTTCACCTGAACTGTAGAATTTGTTGGCATAATGCTTTTCATAATAGTTCACTTTTATCCTCTTAAAGCCTGTAGGATCTGTAATGATACTCACTCTGTAATTCTTGTGATGATATTAATAGGTAATTTGTGTTTTCTCTCTTTTTTTAGTCTGGTTAAGAGTTTATCAAATTTATTTTTTGAAATTTGACTTTTTCAGTTTTCTTTCTTGTTTTTCTGGTTTTCTTTAATGTTTTCAGACATCTGCTCTTATTTTTATTATTTCCTTCCATTTACTTACTTTAGGCTTCATTAGCTTGTGTTTCTTTTTGTCTTCCTATGGTGGAAATTTAGATAATTATATAACCATCTTCCTAATATAAACATTCAAAGCTACACCTGTTCCTCTAAACATTGGTTTAGCTGCATCTCTCACATATTTTTATTAATTAATAATAAAAATAAACAGTGACAAAGAGTTATGAAAATAAAGTAGTACAAAGAATATCCAAATATCCTTTATATAGATTCATCTTTATCAATATTTCTCTCCATTTGCTCTGTGTGTGTGTGTAATTATTTTCTGAAACATTTGAGAGTAATTTACATTCATCATGGGCTTTATCCCTAAATACTTGAAAATGTGTTCTTCCACAAGTAGGAATACTTGCTTACATAGCCACTGCAATTATCAAATTCATATATTCACATCCATGGGATGCTTCTAATACACCACCCATATTCCAATTGTGTCCATTTATCTAAAAATATCCTTTACAGGGGTGCCTGGGTGGCTCAGTCGGTTAAGCATCTGACTTCGGCTCAGGTCATGATCTCACGATTCGTGGGTTCGAACCCTACATCCGGTTCTGTGCTGACAGCTCAGAGCCTGGAGCCTGTTTCAGATTCTGTGTCTCCCTCTCTCTCTGCCCCTCCCCCACTCACGCTCTGTCTCCCTCTGGCTCAAAAATAAATAAACATTAAAAAAATTTTTTTTAAATGTCCTTTACAGCATCATTCTCTTTTCCAGTACAAGATCCTGTCTAGTTGTCAAGTTTCTTTAGCTTCAGATAATCTGGAATGTTTCCTTATGTCTTATGACAACAACATTCTGAAGAATACAGCCCTTTTATCTTATAATAGAACGTTATCCACTTTGGGTTATGTGATATTTCCTCATGATTAAATTAAGGTCATACACTCTCCTGGGATATCACATCTGGAGACACAATGTTCTTCATTGGTGATGTTAATTTTGATCACCCAGTCAAGGTGCTGCCAACTTTTTCAGTACATACTTACTGATTTTTTTTCCTTTCCACTAATAATCAGTGTATGGGAGACATTTAAACATCATGTAAATATTGTTACCAAACCTGACCCCTAGATTTAATATCCACTGATGATTCTTCCCTACCCATCTTTACTATGATGGTTGCAAGATAATGATTTCCAAACTCCAGCACTCTCTCCAGATGGACCAGTCTGCCCACAGTTTTCTTTCCTTTTTTTAATTTGTTTCTAATGTTTATTTATTTTGAGAGAGAGAGAGACAGAGTGTGAGTAGAGAAGAGGCAGAGACAGAAGAAGACACAGAATCCGAAGCAGGCTCCAGGCTCTGAGCTGTCAGCACAGAGCCCGACGCAGGGCTCAAACCAACAAACTGCAGGATCATGACTTGAGCTGAAGTTGGGTGCCCAACCCACTGAGCCACCCAGGCGCCCCCTGTCCCCCCCCCCCACAGTTTTCTAATGTAAGCAATTGGCCTCCCTTCCCATGCATGGATGTATGTACATATATATGTGTTAACCTGCGTATTGAATCCATTTCTCTATCTATCTATCATCAATTAAGAATGCGGATTCATGAATTCTTTTTTTTCCCCAAAGTTTATTACTCATTACTATCCTTAATTATCTCAGTGCTCAACTTGTCTCAGATTTGGCCAATGGGACCTCATTCAAGCTGCCTCCAGGTCATTCAGTAACTCTGCTGTGTCATACATCAGTGTAGGAATATACCAGAATTATTTATGCATTCTGTTATTGATTGCCATTAGGTTCTTTACAATTTTTCACATGGACAAACAATACCAAAGTATGAATTTCTCTGCAGGTGTCCTAAATACATATATGTTCCAGGAAAGAGCTAAGCATAAAACTTCTGGCTCTCTCAGGATGTGAGAACCATCTATTTTTACCATGTAACTATTCACTCACATGACTGCAAAATAAGTAGTTTTGCCAGTGAACACTTTCATCAACCATGAATGAGAGTTCATGTTGATCGACACCCTAACACACACACACACACATACACACACACACACACACTTGCCATTTAATAGGTTTCAAGTTAATCTCACAGTTGTATGAATCTGCATCTCTCCATGTGCACATTGGCCACTAAGACTTCCTCTGTGGGCACTTAACCATTCATATACATCACTGTCATTTTTTAAGTTGAGCAATGAAAAATCAGATGCATTAGGTGAAGTACCCTACAAGACAGAGCTGTCATGGATGAGACAAGAATCCCCAGGTATTCTAACACTGAAAAAAAATTCTGTCTATCTATTCTGCTACTATATAGATTTATGACATAGTAGATATATCAGGGTGAGAGAGAGAGAGAGAGAGAGAGAGAGAGAGAGAGAGAGAAGGAGAGAGATAGGTTGGGATAGTGGTTTTTTTAATGTTTATTTTTTGAGAGAGAGACAGAAACAGAGCCCAAGTGGAGAAGGGGCAGAGAGAGGGAGACAGAGAATCCAAAGCAGGCTCCAGGCTCTGAGCTGTCGGCAAAGACCCCAAAGCAGGGCTCAAACCCACAGACCGTGAGATCAGCACCTGAGCCGAAGTCAGATGCCCAACCGACTGAGCCACCCAGGCACCTTTGGGATAGTGTTGTTTAAAAATGACATTCTGGCTTGAGGTTTTCAAAGCCATCCCTGGATAAATATAACATCCAAGGCAAACCACTCCGAATGTACCCTTTGCCTCCGATCTTTTTCCTGAATCAAATCAAATCGAAATGGATAAAAATCAAAACAACCCCAAAGAGATGTTCTAAGAAGACAGGCCCCCAGTACTGACCATCTTTCTATGTGGGTTTATAGACTGAACAAATGAACGTGGGCACCAAGTCAGCCTCAGAAACTGTCTCTTTGTCTCTCTCTGGCATCCCGTCTAGGATGCTGCCCAGGTGAAGATAGGACTGAAGCGCTGGCCCGATTTATATCCAGGAACAACTCTGGGCCAGCTGCATTCTCTGACTGCCTTAGGAAACAACTCTTCTAGCCTGTGGCCCAGGCCACTCTAGTGGCCCGCAATGCCCCTGCCCTCTCCCCCAGCCTCACCGCCACCTCTGCCCCAGGACCGTGCATTAGCCTGGGATCAACAGCTGTGTCAGTAGCAGGCAGGGCAGAGCCCTCCTGCTCTGGGCTGTCGCTGCAGAGAATCGTCTGGGGAGGGAGGGCTCAGCCGCCCGAGTGCCAGGCACATGTCAAATCCAATTTGGAAGAGGATCTTGTTAAGCCTCCTTATCTGATGACAAGTCCTCCTTTAAAAAAAAATCATCAGTTAAGAAGGTTTTGCAATGTCTCCCAGTCACCCGTGCTCAGGTCAGATAATGCTTCCTGTCAAGAATACATTCCTTATATCGCATCAGCCCCTTGATTCAAGGGGATTTGATTAGTCATATGGGACTTACCTATAAGCTTTGCCGGCCACTCATCAGTCTCTGCCCTTCAGAAGCTTTGGGACTCATTTTTGTGACTATAGAGCCCAGCATCTTGACTGAGCACATGGTTGGTTTTTATTCCTATCTTATTACCCTTTCAAGACTATGGACACCGACAATCATCCAACCAATTGCTTGTGAGCCTGTGGTGAAAGAGTACACATAGCTGGTGACAGCCAAAGTTGTTCTGACCCCGCTGAGAAGAAATGTTGCACCAGGTACAAAGCTCACAAAAGCACATGGACTCAAACACCCCCCCTTAGGGGGTTTCCCAGACAGGAGAGTGGGGCTCATATTGATTAGATATCTGTCACGGGTTGGGAAGGTTTACTGTCACTGTGCTATCCATTTTGCGTATCAGTCTTCTGACACGTCCTCTTACACGCATTTTATAGAAGAGAAACACTAAACTTAATTCACTTTATTTACATATTTAACAGTCCTGAAGTATTTACTTCTTGCTTTGACCAAAAATGAAAGATATAGGAGTGCTGACTGACTCCTCTTTAGGAGAAAAGGGTTCTATGTACAGCTACGGAGAGGTATGGTCCCTCCTTCACATACAAAGAAAAGTATTAATAAAAAAGTGTTTCATTGATCAGCAAGGGCTAAGAGCTGCAAGCATTTATTCACACTGTACATCAGACCCAAGAAACCCGGATCATAACCTCTTGGCACCTGTCACTTTCTTATCACCTGTCACTCTTACACCCATTTTATAGATGAGGAAGTTAGAACAATGGCTGATGATTTCTCCAGTGCTGAGGCATCATTCTGATGAAGAACCTTGCATTCAAACTCAGTCTGCCTGAGTCTCATCGCCTGTCCCTTCCTCTATAAAATACCGCTTCGGGAGAAGGAGTTTTATGCATGGACATCTTCAGTACAGCATTGTTCATAAGAGAAAAAAGTGAGAAAAAGTGGCTCATAAGAGGAGAATGTTTTAGCAAACGATGGGAAATTAACCCAATGGGTTATTTTGCCTTCTTACAGATGATAATTTTCAATTTTAAAGATTATTTAGCAATACCAGGAAACACGTATCATATAACATCAAGACAAGAGAATAGAATACAAAAGTATTCCTATGTAATGATTATAACTATATTAAAATGCATATCCATATGGGAAAAAATGCTCCTGGGAACTTGGAAAACACAAGACTTTTTTTTTTTAAAGATATTAGTAACTTCACGTAATTTCTCAAAGAATCTATTATTGATATGAAGTTGTATTTGAAGAGAGGCACTCATCTGGTTGAAAGAATAATATGTTCAAAAAAGAAAAGACTAGAATTTGACTACTTGCTCTTTCATATACTAAATTTGGGGAACAGAGCAATTTATGTATAATCTCCGAGTCTTTTTCATTTGTAAAATGGTGCTCTCACCATTAACTTCACGATGACATAATGCAAATTAAAGAAGGTAAAAACACACAAACACTGAGCCCACTGTGATAAATTCATTAATGAAAACATCACCCATGATAAATTAACAAAACAAGAAAAATAAAGTTAAAGGATGGCACTTCTCAAGCCTCCGCCACCCCCAAGCTCTACTCTAGGTTTTCCAAAGCTGATCGGGAAGCAACATTTCAGCCCACACACATATACACGCTCCCAGGGAAGCCAAGGGAAGTGGGTAAATAGGGGGATTCACTCCTTGCCGGTGTCATCCTCAGCTCAACCCAGCCCCAGATCACCAACCCTGAACGCATTATATATTAATCCCTGGGCTCTCCAGTGAAGCCAGCCTGTGAAACTAAGCTTTCTTTGGTCCCCGGGGCATTTACAAGATAAGGCCATGTTACAGGCTGGGCACTGATGGTCCCTGAAGCCTCTTAGAATGAATGTCCTCACTCTCTGAGACCTTGTGAACTCTCGTCCGCGGGGATGTTGTGGGAAGATTCCCCTAGCTTCACTACTGCTAGGTGCACAGGAGACGCTCGACAAGATGGACCTACAAATGTTCCTACATGGTCTTCTGGTTGGGCTTCTGTGCTCTCTCGGCTTGAGGTTGCTCCGTCAGGTCCTCACTTCCCCAAATCAAGTGCAGAGTCAAGTAGACTGGAGAATGGGAGAGAGGGGGGAGGCATCAGAAGTGAAATGCACATCCCCAGGAGCTAAGCAAGCACTGACAGGTTTCCAGTGATCAATGATGCTCTGGCCCACAGCATCTTGCCTGCGGAACCTCCACCTGGGCTCCGAGCAGCAGGCCCTAAGTGCGCAGTGGCTGGTGACCCCTTGGCTGCAGCCAGCCATCTGCTCTTCCCAGGAGAGGCACTCCCTGGTTCCCGCCCAGGCCCAAAGAGGAGGGGTGAGGGGAGCGGAAAGTGGTGGTGGGGGAGGGAGGGAGACCAATATTAGCAAAGATTTAGAAAGTACCAATCACAGAAGAATAACACGAGCTTGCTGATTGTGTGCTCAACCACCCGCCAGGAAGATACCGTTACCCCCATTGTTTTAAAGATGAGGAAATTGAGGCTCCAGACTTGCATTTAATCATTCTTCACCTATTGGTTGAGCACTGACTACAGTCAAGCAACTGTGGCCCCAGAGGAGACATGAAAGATAGTCAGAAGGTAGAATTTCTCATTCGGCAGTGATGCTTGTTCAGAAGCCTCCTCAGAACACACTGTTCCCTTGGGCAGATGCTCTCGGATCAAGAAGAAATTGGCAGAGCCGTTGTCCAAGCTGTCTGCTCCGTCTTGCCTGCACCAAGTTGAATGAAACAGACCTGGTGCCAGGACCGGGGAACAGTGCTTTAAATGGCTGCACTTGAAGCTGTTCCTTAGAACAGCTCTTGGCTCACAGCAAAGGGAGGCACACCTGGCATTCACCCATCGGGAAGGCAGCGTGTTGGGCCCCGCTCGAAACTCAGGCAGGGAAGCCTGGGGAACTATGACAGCAAGGAGACGGGCTGCCGCAAGGGGCTGCCCCTTCTTCCCATGGAATAGGAAGAGCACCAGATTTGGAGTCCAGAAAACACACACACCCTGAACTGAACCTGACTCTGCCACCTGCCTGCTGTGTTTTTGTGGGCCACCTTCCTAAGCTCTTAGATCCCCATCTACAGAAAAGATTTGGGGGGGGGGACAGAAAGTGAGCCAGGCACGTACAACAAGTGGCCCAGTGC